>NC_092872.1:410583637-410891579 GCF_028372415.1 Notamacropus eugenii
GAAAAAACTTATAAAAATGACTCTATATAAATTCTGGAGTAGAAGAAGCCAAAAAATAATGTACTGAAGCAATTTTCCAGTTCAAGACAATCTGAAAATTGGATGGGAAAGGTCTGTTGCAATGGGTTAGGAGCAGAGTGCAGTGTGACGTGGTCTGTGCCTGGTATGAATAATGGTGGAGCAGGCCTTAGGAGAGTGAATCACTGATGAATGCTTCAGTTTCTGGGCTTCTCAACTGACAAACGTCAGAGACAGTTTCGAAGGTCCGTGTAAAGGGGTCTCTCACCTGATTGAAAGTTGTTCACTCCTGGAACCAATCTCATCCTCAGCCCTGGCCCCCACCCCAGGATGGTGAGAGCCATTGTTGAAAAAGAGGCTGTTTCTGGAGCACTCCACCGAATAAAGATCTCAAAAGTCAAATAATTGGCTGGGAAAATGAATAAACAGGGGAAAAAGAAAGAGATTATGGATTCTGACTTTCTCAGTGAAGAGATATTTTCTAATGTCATTAGAGACAAGGAAAATCAAAACATACAACCAGAAGAAGACAACAAAGCCAAAACTCCTGCATCCAAAGCCTCCAAAAAAAATACGAATTGATCTCAGGCTATGGAAGATCTCAAAAAGACTTTTAAAATCTAGTAAGAGAAGTAGAGGAAAAATCAGGAAAAGAAATAGGAGTGTGCAAGAAAATCATGAAAAATGAGTCAATACCTTGCTAAGGGAGACCACCAAAATGCT
The DNA here is from genome assembly GCF_028372415.1 of Notamacropus eugenii. NCBI lineage: Eukaryota > Metazoa > Chordata > Mammalia > Diprotodontia > Macropodidae > Notamacropus > Notamacropus eugenii. The sequence continues at coordinate 410,584,379 of NC_092872.1, forward strand.
GAAGAAAATAACCACTTTAAAATTAGACTAGTCCAAATGGTAAAAAAGATCCAAAAAGTCAATGAGAAGTACAATAACTTAAAAAGCAGAGTGGGTGAAATGTAAAAAGAGGTGCAAAATCTCACCGAAGAAAATTACTCCTTAAAATTTGGGATGGAACAAAAGGAAGTTAATGACTTTATGAGAAATAAATATATAAAATAAAACCAAATGAATGAAAAATAGAAGACAATGTTAACTCTCTTATTTGAAAAACAACTTACCTTTAGAATGGATCTAGGAGAGATAATTTAAAAATTATTGAACAATCTGAAAGCCATGATTAAAAAAGAGCTTAGCCATCATGTTTTGAGAAATTTTCAAGGAAAACTGGCCTAATATTCTAGAATCAGAGGGTAAAATAGAGATGGAAAGAATTCACCAATCACCTCCTGAAAGTGATAAAGGGAAAACTGTTAGGCACATTTTAGCCAAATTCCAGAGTTCCCAGGTGAAGGAGAAAATATTACAGGCAGTCAGAAAGAGACAATACAAGTGTTGTGGAAACACGAAAAGGATAGCACAAAATCTAACAGCTTCTACACTAAGGGATCAGAGGGATTAGAATATGATATTCCAGATATCAAAGAAGCAAGGATTAAAACTACGAATTACCTACTCAGCAAAACTGAGTATAATACTTCAAATGAAAAAATGAAATTTCAGTGAGAGAGGATGTCCAAGCATTCTTATTGAAAAGACTACAGGTGAACAGAAAATTTGTTTACTTTACTGTTAACATTCCTACGTGGAAAGATTGTATATAACTATATGTATATACACATATATGTATGAAGAGAAAGCGAGAGAGAGAGAGAGAGAGAGAGAGAGAGAGAGAGAGAGAGAGAGAGAGAGAGAGAGAGAAAGAAGACAAAGTGTGAGCAAAATATGAAGGGATGATATCTAAAAAGAAAATTAAGTGTTCAGTGGAATATACTAGGGAAAGAGAAAGGGAAAGGTAAAGTGTGGTAAATCATGTCACATAAAAGAAGTAAGAAAGAGCTTTTAAAATTGAAGGGAGGGAATAACATACACACTCAATTGAATATGGAAGTTTATTTTACCCAACAGGAAAGCAGGAGGCAAGGGGATAAGAGAGATGGAATTACAGAATGGAAAGCACATTGAAGGAAGAGGTAACCAGAAGCAAAAACTTTTGTGGAGGGACAGGTCAAAGGAGAGAATAAAATAAATGGAGGGCAAGACAGGAAAGAGGGAAATTTAGTTAGTCTTTCACAACATGGCTGTTATGGAAATGTTTTGCATGACTATACAGATATAACTTATATTTAGTTGCCTGCCTTCTCATAGTGGTTGGGTGGGGTGGTGGGAAGAGAGAGAATGTGGAACTCAAAGCATTAAAATGAATGTTAAAAATTGTTTTTACATGCATCTAGGAAATAAGATGCATTGGCGATGGGCTATAGAAATCTATTTTGAGTTACTGGGTAATAGAAAGAAGGGGATGATGGGAGCTGATATAAAGGAGGGTAGATCTGAGGAAAGAGTAATCAGAAGACCACTATCCTGGCCTGGGGGAAGTGGAGAAAAAGGAAAAAATTTTGGAATTCAAAATTTTGTGGAAGTGAAAGTTAAAAACTGAAAATAAAGAGAAAAAAAAAGAATGCAGCAATCATCTCCTGAAAGAGATTCTGTAAGGAAAATTCCTAGAAATATTTTAGCCAACTCCCAGAGTTCCTAGATAAAGGAGTAAATATTGAAAGCAAATAGCCAGAAGGAAACAATTTTAGTATTGTGGAAACACTGTTAAGATATTAAGATAGCACAAGACTTAACAGTTTTTAGCTTAACGAATCAGAGGGGTTGAAATACGATATTCCAGAGGTTGAAGGAGCTAGGATTAAAACCAACAATCACTCATCCAGAAAAACTGAGTATAATACCTTAAGGAGAAAAATGAATATTCAGTGAAACAGAGACTTTCAAGAACTATCTATAAAAGGACTAGAGCTGAATAGAAAATGTGTCTTTTAAAAACAGGAATCAAGAGTAACATCAAAAGATAAAGAGGAAAGAGAAATAACAAGGGACTTACTAAGGTTGAACTGTTTATATTCCTACATGGAAAGAATATTTGTAATTGTTGATATTTTTCCCAGTATTTTCATAGTTGGAAGGAATATGTCTGTGGGCACAGGGCGAGTTGAATATAAAGCGATGATATCTAAAAAAATAAAATTCAGGGGTGAGAGAGGAAAATATTAGAAGAAGGAGATATGAAAAATTGAATGGGCTACATTGTCTCACAAAATAGAGTCAAGAAGAAAATTTTTAAATGAAGGGAAAGAGGGAGGAGTGAGGAGAAATGAATGAAATCTTGCTCTCATCAGATATGGCTTAAGGAAAGAATATGAAATGGATATGAAAATCTATCTTACCATCAGGAAAGTAGGGACTGGATAAGAGAGAGGATGATAGAAGGGAGGGCAAATTGGAAGAGAGGGCAATCAGAAGCAAACACTTTTTAAAAAAAATTATTTATTTAACTTTTAACAATCATTTTCACAAAATTCTGGATTCCAAACTTTCTCCTCATTTCTCCCCTCCCCCTACCCCAAAACGCTGAGCATTCTAAATACCCCTATCACCAATCTGCCCTCCCTTCTAATATCCCTCCCTTCCCTTGTCCCCATCTTCTCTTTTGTCCTGTAGGGACAGATAACTTTCTATACCCCATTACCTGCATTTCTTATCTCCTAGTTGCAAGAACAATACTTGACAGTTGTTCCTAAAACTTTGACTTCCAACTTCTCTTCATACCTCCCTCCTTCCCCATTCCCTTTGGGAAGGCAAGCAATTCAATATAGGCCATATCTGTGTAGTTCTGCAAATGACTTCCATAATAGTCGTGTTGTGTAACACTAACTATATTTCCCTCCGTCCTATCCTGCCTCCCATTGCTTCTATTCTCTCTCTTGATCCTGTCCCTCCCCAAGAGTGTTGACTTCAAATTACTCCCTCCTCGCATTGCCCTCCCTTCCATCATCCCCCCCACCCTGCTTATCCCCTTCTCTCCCACTTTCCTGTATTGTAAGATAGGTTTTCATACAAAATGAGTGTGCATTTTATTCCTTCCTTTAGTCAAATGTGATGAGAGTAAACTTCATGTTTTTCTCTCACCTCCCCTCTTTTTCCCTCCACTGAAAAGTCTTTTGTTTGCCTCTTTTATGAGAGATAATTTGCCCCATTGCATTTCTCCCTTTCTCCTCCTAATATATTTCTCTCACTGCTTAATTTCATTTTTTAAAATATGATCCCTTGCCAAAAACTGGAAGTCAAGGGGATGTCCATCAATTGGGGAATGGCTGAATAAATTATGGTATATGAATGTAATGGAGTACTATTGTGCCATAAGAAATGATGAACAAGAAGACTTCAGAGAGGCCTGGAAGGACTTATATGACCTGATGCTGAGTGAAAGGAGCAGAACCAGGAGAACTTTATGCACAGCAACAACCACAGTGTGTGAGAATTTTTTCTGGTAGACTTAGATTTTTGTAATAACACAAGAACTTCTTACAAAAAAAAAAAAATCCCAATGGAGGATCTCAAGGCAAAATGCCTGCCACACTCAGAGAGAGAAATATGGAAGTCACTCACATATTGTAGCAGATCATGTTTGTGTATATGTATGTGTTTGTGTATCATGTTCTGATTTGTTATACGATTTCTTTCATTTATCTTAGTCTGACTACATAGCATGACTATAGTGAAAATATACTCAATAGGAAAGTATATGTAGAATCTATACAGAATTGTATGCAGTCGTGGGGAGGGAGGGGGGTAGTGGGGAGTAGGTGGGGAGGGATAAAATCGCAATTGTATGGCAGTGATTGTTAAACATTACAAAATAAAAAAAAAATATGAACCCATCCTATTCAATTCACTCTGTGCTCTCTTCTCTCTCTCTCTCTCTCTCTCTCTCTCTCTCTCTCTCTCTCTCTCTCTCTCTCTCTCTCCTCTCTCTCTGTCTCTGTCTCTCTGTCTGTCTGTTTCTGTGTGTGTGTGTGTGTGTGTGTGATCCCAGCAACTACCAATCTTATAGGTGTGATGTGGTACCTCAGAGTTGTTTTGATTTGCATCTCTCTAATCAAAACTGATTTAGAGCATTTTTTCATATGATTATAGATATCTTTAATTTCTTCTTCCGAAAATTGCCTGTTCATATCCTCTGACTGTTTATCAATTGGGGAATGACTTGTATGATTACACATTTGAATCAGTTCTCTACATATTCTAGAAATGAGGCCTTTATCCCCGAACTTAGCTGTAAAAATTCTTTCCCAATTTACTACATCCCTCCGAATTTTGGTTGCATTGGGTTTGGCTGTGCAAAAACTTCTCAGTTTAATGTAATCAAAATTATCTATCCATTCTGGAGAGCAATTTGGAACTATGACCAAAGGGCTACAAAAATGTGCATACCCTTTGTCCCAGCAATACCACTTGTAGGACTATATCCCCAAGAGATCATAAAAATGGAAAAGGGTCCCACATGTACAAAAATATTTATAGCAGCACTTTGTGATGGCCAAAAACGGGAAAACAAGGTGATGCCCATCAACTGGGGAATGGGTGAATAAACTGTGGTATATGAATGTAATGGAATACTATTATGTTGTAAGAAATGATAAACAGGAAGACTTCAGAGAGGCCTGGAAAGACTTATATGATCTGATGCTGAGTAAAAGGAGCAGAAACAGGAGAACTCTATACACAGCAACAACCACAGTGTGCAAGGAATCTTTCTGGAAGACTTAGAACTACATTACAATGCAAGGACTTAAAAAATTACCAGTGGTCTCTTAAGGCAAAATGCCTTCCATATCCAGAGAAAGAATTATGGAATTCAATAGCAGAATGCAGCATTTTCTTTTGTATTACCTTTTGGTTTGTTTTATGATTTCTCCCACTCATTTTAATTCTATGCATCATGACTAAAGTGAAAATGTATTTAATAGGAATGTATGTGTAGAACCTATATAAAATTTTATGCCTCCTCAGGGAGTGAGGACGGAGGGAAGGGAAAAGAAGGGGAGGGAGGGGGGAAATCTATGTTATATGGAAGTGACAGTAGAACACGGAAAACAAATAAAATAATGATAAAATTAAAAAAAAAAGTTAAAAAAATGACTGAACAAATTCTCCAACAGAAGCTACAAAATGACAGGGTGAAAGATTTCCAGGCCAAGGCGGCCTGGAAGGCTCTGAAGGAAATATCTATCGCACCTGGCTTGGAGTAGAGCACAGCCCAGCCTTGGTTGTGCAGTGCTGCTTTGACAGGACTGGAGTGGGCTTCAGGGCATGGAATCATGGGCAGCAGCTGTGGCTTCCAGATTCCTCAACCCACAAATGCCAAAAACAGCTTCAGTGAGAAAGCTTTTTCACCTGGGTGAGAAGGGAGCAGGGTCCTGTCCTAGCCCCTGGCCCAAGGCAGTGGAAGTTACTGCAGCAAAGCATCCATTTTTAGAGCCCTGGGCCTAATGATCCTGGGGGAGTAGAGTGGCTGAGCTGGGTCTCAGTCCTCAGTTGTGGCCCTGCGGGGAGGATGAGCACTGGCATGGTGGAGCTGCTAGAGGCCCTGTAGAGGGAATTCTACTCACGGATCCTGGGCAGAAAACCTTGTGGTTGCTCCCAGACCAGAGTACAGGCCAGGAGAGGATTAAACTCCCCTCCCTTGATTTGTGCCACCGTGAGGGAACTGAGTACTTACAGGTCCCTAAAGTATAACTTCCACTTGACAAAGGACTCAAAAGTCAAGTAGCTGTCTTGGAAAATGCCCCAAAAAAGGGAAAAAAGAAGAATATAGATGGTTACTTTCTTGATAGACAGGTATTTTCTTCCATCCTTTTTATGAGGAAGAACAAAGCACACCATCAGAGGAAGACATAAAAGTCAGGGCTTCTACATTCAAAACCTCCATAATAAATATTCAGTGGTCTCAGGTCTTGGAAGAGCTCAAACAGATTTTGAAGATCAAGTAAGAGAGGTGGAGGAAAAATTGGGAAGAGAAATGAGAGCAATACAAGAAAATCATGAAAAGTGAGTCAACAGCTTGCTAAAGGAGACCCAAAAAATGCTAAAGAAAATAACACCTTGAAAAATAGACTAACTCAATTGGCAAAAGAGGTTAAAAAAACCAATAAGGAGAAGAACGCTTTAAAAAGCAGAATTAGCCAAATTGAAAAGAAGGATCAAATGCTTACTGAAGAAAATAGTTCTTTAAAAGTTAGAATGGAGTAGATGGAAGCTAATGACATTATGAGAAAGAAAACCAAAAGAATGAAAAAAATAGAAGACAATGTGAAATATCTCATTGGAAAAACAACTGACCTGGAAAATAGATGCAGGAGAGACAATTTTAAAATTATGGGACTACCTGAAAGCCATGATCAGAAAAAGAGCCTAGACATCACCTTTCATGAAATTACGAAAGAAAACTACACTGACATACTAGAATCAGAGGGTATAATTAATATTGAATCTACCTATCACCTCCTGAAATAGATCTGGAAAAAAAATAACTCCTATGAATATTGTAGCCAAATTCCAGAATTCCCAAGTCAAGGAGAAAATATTGCAAGCAACCAGTAAGAAACAATTTGAGTCTTGTGGAAATACAATCAGGATAACACAAGATCAAGCAGCTTCTACATTAAGGGGTCAGAAGGCTTGGAATATGATATTACAGAAGCCAAAGGAACTATGATTAAAACCAAAAATCGCCTACCAGGAAACTGAGTATAATACTTGAAGAGAAAAATGGTCATTCAACGAAAAAGAGAACGTTCAAGCATTCTTGATGAAAAGACCAGAGCTGACTAGAAATTTGACTTTCAAACACAAGAATCAAGAGAAGCATGAAAAGGTAAAGAGGAAATAGAAATCATAAGGGACTTACTAAAATTGAACTGTTTACATTCTTACTTGGAAAGATAATATTTGTAACTCTTGAAAGTTTTCTCAGTATTTGGGGAGTTGGAGGGATTATATACATACATACACACATACATATATATGCATACATATATGTATACATATATACACATATGTATGTATGTTTGTATCTGTGTATACAGAGGGCACAAGGTGAGTTGAATAGGAAGGGATGATATCTAAAAAAACAAAACCAAGGGGTCAGAAAGGAATATATTGGGAAGAGAAAGGGAGAAATGGAATGGGACAAATTATTTCTCAATAGAGGGAGTGGGGGGGGAGGTGAAATGGAAAAGGTGTAGCTTGCTCACATCACACTTGGCTTAAGGAGGGAATAACATGCACACTCAGTTTGATATGGGTATCTATCATACACTACAGGAAAGTAGGGGGGAAAGGGATAAGAGGGATGGTAGGATGACAGAAGGTGGGCAAATGGGAGGAGGGAGTCATTGGAAGTAAACACTTTTTGGGAGGGACAATGTCAAAAGAGAATGGGGTCAGGATAGGATGGAGGTAAATATAATTAATCTTTCACTACATGACTATTAAGTAAGTTTTTTGCATAACTACACATGGATAGCTTATATTGATTTGTTTGCCTTTTCAGAGAGGATGGGTGGGGAAGGAGGAAGAGAGAGAAATTGGAATTGAAAGTTTTAGGAACCAATGCTGAGAATTGTATTTGCATGCAACTGGGAAATGAGAAATACAGGTCATGGGGAATAGAAATCTATCTTGCCCTACAAAAAAAGAGAGAAGATGGGGATAAGGGAAGGGAGGGGTGTGATAGAAGGATAGGTAGATTAGGGAAAGGGGTAATAAGAATGAACCATGTCTTAGGGTGAGGGGAGGGGAGAAATTTTGGAACTCAAAATCTTATGGAAATGATTGTTGAAAATTAAAAATAAATTAAAATACAAAAAACACAAGAAAGAATAAAGTAAAAAAAAATATCCTTCACTCTGCACTCAAGTTCGTCAGTTCTTTATCCTCATATGGATAACATTTTCCTTAATGAGTCCTTTGTACTTCTTTTAGATCACTGGGTAGTTGAGAAAAGCCGAGTCATTCATAGTTGATCATCAGATGATGTTGCCAATACTATATAAAATTTCAGTTTGCATCAGTTCATACCCAAATCTTTCCAGGTTTTTCTTTACTCTGTGTGTGTTTCTTTGCTTCAGGTGTTTCTTGCAGTTAACTTATTGTAGGATACTGGTTTTTGATCCACTTTGCTATCCACTTCAGTTTTGTGGGAGAGTTTATTCCATTCACATTAACAGTTATGATTATTACTTCTATATTTCCCTCCATCCAATTCTTTCTCCTGTCTGTTCTCTCTCCTTTCACCCATTTCCACATCACCAATGCTATGCTTCTATCTACCATATACCCCAATCTGGATTCCTCTCTGTCATCACCCAACCACCTCTTTTATGAAATCTGATTGCCTTCCACTTCCCTGTCAAAGCAGACAGACTTCTATACCCATATGATTATGTATATTATTCCCTCCTTTAGCCAATACTGATGTGATCAAGGTTCAAGCAATAACTTTTCCCCTGTTTCCTTCTTTTGGAAAATATTGTTTTTTCAACATTCACTATTAGAAGATTTTAATTTAAAAGTTTCTCCTTCCACCTCGTACTGCACACCAAGACAGCATGTAATCTGATATAGACTATACATGTATAATCATATTTTTTCAAAATTAATTAATTAATTTGTTTTTAGTTTTCAACATCAACTACTATAAGTTTTAAAATTTCTCCCCCTCTCTTCCACCTCCCTCCTCAAGATGGCATGAAACCTTAGTTGGTCTCTACACATACATTCCTATTAAATATGTTTACATACCAGTCATGTTGCATAGAAGAATTGTAATGAATGGGAGAAAGCATGAGAAAAATAAAACAGAACACAATGAAACATAACAAAAAAGAAAACCGTCTGCTTCATTCTGTGCTCTTACTCCATAGTTCTTCCTCTCAATGTGGAAGGCATTTTGCATCATGAATCCACTGGAAATGTTTTAGGTCCTTGCATTGCTGAAAAGGGCTAAGTCTATCAAAATCAGTCCTCTCGCACTGTGGCTGTTACTATGTATAATATTCTTCTGGTTCTGCTCACTTCACTTTGCATCAGTTTATATGAGTCTCTCCAGATTTTCCCGAAGTCTACCTGCTCATCATTTCTTTTTTTATTAATTTTTATTTTTTTAATTTATTTAACTTTTAACATTCATTTTCACAAAATTTTGGGTTCCAAATTTTCTCCCCATTTGTCCTCTACCGCAACCCCAAAACACTGAGCATTCTGATTGCCCCTATCACCAATCTGCCCTCTCTTCTATCATCCCTCCCTTCCCTTGTCCTCACCTTCTCTTTTGTCCTCTAGGGCCAGATAACTTTTTATACCCCATTACCTGTATTTCTTATTTCCTAGTGGCAAGAACAGTACTTGACAGTTGTTCCTAAAACTTTGAGTTTCAACTTTTCTTCATCCCTCCCTCCCCACCCATTCCCTTTGGGAAGGCAAGCAATTCAATATAGGCCATATCTGTGTAGTTTTGCAAATGATTTCCATAATAGTCATGTTGTGTAAGACTAACTATATTTCCCTCCGTTCCATCCTGCCCCCCATTGCTTCTATTCTCTCTTTTGATTCTGTCCCTCCTCAAGAGTGTTGACTTCAAATTACTCCCTCCTCCCATTGCCCTCCCTTCCATCATCCCCCCCACCCTGCTTATCCCCTTCTCCCCATTTTCCTGTTTTGTAAGATAGGTTTTCATACCAAAATGAGTGTGCATTTTATTCCTTCCTTTAGTGGAATGTGATGAGAGTAAACTTCATGTTTTTCTCTCACCTCCCCTCTTTTTCCCTCCACTAAAAAGTCTTTTGCTTGCCTCTTTTATGAGAGATAATTTACCCCATTCCATTTCTCCCTTTCTCCTCCCAATATATTTCTCTCTCACCACTTAATTTCATTTTTTAAAGATATGATCCCATCCTATTCAATTCACTCTGTGCTCTCTGTCTCTCTAGTCTCTCTGTCTCTCTCTCTCTGTCTCTCTCTGTCTCTCTCTGTCTCTGTCTCTCTCTGTCTCTGTCTCTCTCTCTCTGTCTCTCTCTCTCTCTCTCTGTAATCCCACCAACTACCCAGATATTGAAAAGTTTCAAGAGTTACAAATATTGTCTTTCCATGTAGGAATGTAAACAGTTCAACTTTAGTAAGTCCCTTAGGAGTTCTCTTTGCTGTTTACCTTTTCATGCTTCTCTTGATTCTTGTGTTTGAAAGACATATTTTCTTTTCAGCTCTGGTCTTTTCATCAAGAATGCTTGAAAGTCCTCTATTTCATTGAAAGACCATTTTCCCCCTGAATTATTATACTTAGTTTTCCTGGGTAGGTGATTCTTGGTTTTAGTCCTAGTTCCTTTGACTTCTGGAATATCCTAATCCACACCCTTCTATCCCTTAATGCAGAAACTGCTAGATCTTGTGTTATCTTGACTGTATTTCCACAGCACTTGAATTGTTTCTTTTTAGCTGCTTGCAATATTTTCTCCTTGAATAGGGAACTCTAAAATTTGGCCACAATGTTCTTAGGAGTTTCTCTTTTTGGATCTCTTTCAGGTGGTGATCGGTGGATTCCGTGAATACTTATTTTGCCCTCTGGTTCTAGAATCCCAAGGTAGTTTTCCTTGATAATTTCATGAAAGATGATGTCTAGGCTCTTTTTTTGATCATGGCTTTCAGGTAGTCCCATAATTTTTAAATTGTCTCTCCTGGAACTATTCTCCAGGTCAGTTGTTTTTCCAATGAGATGTTTCACATTATCTTCCATGTTTTCATTCTTTTGATTTTGTTTTGTGATTTCTTGGTTTCTCATAAAGTCATTAGCTTGCATCTGTTCCATTCTAATTTTGAAAGAACTATTTTCTTCAGTGAGCTTTTGAACTTCCTTTTCCATTTGGATAATTCTGATTTTTAAAGCATTCTTCTCCTCATTGGCTTTTTGAACCTCTTTTGCCAATTGAGTTAGCCTATTTTTCAAGGTGTTATTTTCTTCAGCATTTTTTTGGGTCTCCTTTAGCAAGGTGTTGACCTGCTTTTCGTGATTTTCTTGCATCTCTTTCATTTCTCTTCCCAGTTTTTCCTCCACCTCTCTAACTTGATTTTCAAAATCCTTTTTGAGCTTTTCCATAGACTGAGCCCATTTAATATTTATTTTCGATGTTTGGGATACAGAAGCCTTGAATTATATGTCTTTCCCTGATGGTAAGCATTGTTCTTCCTCATCAGAAAGGATGGGAGGAGATATCTGTTCACCAAGAAAGTAACCTTCTATGGTCTTATTTTTTTTCCCCCTTTTCTGGGCATTTTCCCAGCTGGTTACTTGACTTCTGAGTTTCCTCGCCACACCCACCTGGCCTCCAGTTCTGCCCAGCTAGTGCTTGGGGTCTGAGATTCAAATGCTGCTCCCTAGCCTTAGGGCTTCGGCGGGGGCAGGGCTGCTATTCAATGTGAGATTAAGTTCAGGTGCTCAGGTGGGTGCAAGGCTGCCACCCAGGGCTCATTTCCCTCAAGGGGTTTTTGCAGAGACCTTCAACAATGGTTCTGAGCTCCTGCCTGCTTTGGGAGCCCCTGTCTGCTGCTTCCTCCGGAGGGGTCCTGAGTTATGAAGACACTCTGCTCCACTCTTGGGGAGCCCACAAGACCCTCTTACTGACTTTTGCCGCCTGTGGGTGGAGGGACTTGCGAGGCTGCTGGAGATTCTGTCCCTAAATCCTGCAGATCCGCTGCTCTCGGTGCTGCGTGGCCAAGGCAGGGCTGGAGTCCTCTTCGGGTGTGGTGTGCAATGGACCTTTTGGGTTGGTTTTTCAGGGCTCTCTGGACCAGAAATCTCCTCTGCTCCATTGTTCTGTGGCTTCTGCTGCTGCAGAATTTGTTGGGAGTTCTTTTTACAGGTATTTTATGGGCTGCGGGTTTGGAGCTAGCATATGTGTATCTTTCTACCCCGCCATCTTGGTTCCTCCCCCTTGCTCATCATTTCTTATGGAACAATAGTATTCCATTATATTTATATACCACAACTTGCTAAGCCATTCTCCAACTGATGGGCATTCCCTCAATTTCCACTTCTTGGCCTTCACAAAAAAAGGTGTTATAAATATTTTTTTACTTGTTGGTCCTTTTCCCATCTTTACGGTATCTTTAGAATACAGACCTAAAAGAGAAATTGCTGGGTCAAAGAGGATTTAAAGTTTTATAGCCCTTTGGGCATAGTTCTAAATTGCTTTCCAGAATGGATAGATCAACTCACAGGTCCACCAAGAATGAATTTGCATTCCAGCTTTCCCATATCCTCTCCGACAGTTCTCATTTTCCTGTTTTGTCATGTTAGCCAATCTGATAGATGTGAGATGGTACCTCAGAGTTGTTTTCATTTACATTTCTGTAATCAATAGTGATTTAGAACATTTTTTTCATATGACTATAGTTTTAATTTCTTCCTCTGAAAATTGCCTGTTCACATCCTTTAACTATTTATCAATTGGTGAATGACATATTCTTGTAAATTTCATTCAGTTCTTTATATATTTTAGGAATGAGGCCTTTATCACAGTCACTAGCTGTAAAAATCTTTCCCAGTTTTCTCTTTCTCCCCTAATGTTATTTGCATTGGCTTTGTTCAAAAACCTTTCAATTTAATGTAACTGAAATTATCCATTGTGCATTTCATAATGTTCTCTATCTCTTGTTTGGTCACAAATTCCTCCATTCACCATAAATCTGACATAAAATATTCCTTGCTCCTTAATTTACTATATTATCAGTTTTTATATCTAGATAGTGTACCTATTTGGACTTTTTCCTCGTGTACATTGTCAGATGTTGGTCTATGCCTAGTTTCTGCTTCACTGTTTTCCAATTTTCCCAACAGTTTTTGTCATATGGTGAGATCTTATCCTGGGAGGGGTCCTTGGGTTTATCAAACACTAAATTTCTATAATAATTGACTACTGTGTTTTGTGTACCTACATTTTCCATTGATCTACCCCTCTGTTTTTTAGCCACTGCCGAGTGGTTTTGATAACAGCTGCTTTATAATATAATTTAAGGTGAGGTATGGCTAGGCCACCTTCCCTAGCACATCTTTTAATTATTTCCTTGGTATTCTGGACCTTTTGTTCTTCAAGATGAATTTTTTAGGTCTATCAAATAATGTTTTGATATTTTGGTATGTCACTTAATAAGTAAATTAATTTAGGCAGAATTTCATTTTTGTTATATAAGCTCAGCCTATCTAGGAGGAACTGATGTTTTTCCTATTATTTACATCTGACTTTATTTGTGTGAAAAGTATTTTTTTATTGGGTTCATATAGTCCCTCCATTTTGTTTGGCAGGTAGACTCTCGAATATTTTCTAATTTCTAAGGTAGCTTTAAATAAAATTTCTCTTTCTATCTCTTGCTGTTGATCTTTGTTAGTAATATATAGAAATGCAGATGTTTTATGTGGATTTATTTTATATCCTGCAACTTTGCTAAAATTGCTTGCTATTTTAATTAGTGTCTTACTTGATTCTCTAAGTATATCACCATATCATCTACAAAGAATGATAACTTAGTTTCTTCTTTGCTTATTCTAATTTCTTCAATTTTTTCTTCTTTGATTGCTAAAGTTAACAATTCTAGCGCCATATTTAATAACAGTTATGATAATGGACATTCGTTTTTCAACCCTGATCTTATTGGAAATGCGTCTAGTTTATCCCCACTACATATAATGCTTGGTGATGATTTTAGGTGATGTTACTTATCATTTTAATGAAAGCTCTACTTATTACTAAGCTTTCCAGTGTTTTTCACATTAATGGGTGTGATATTTTGTCAAAATATTTATCTGCATCTATTCAGATAATCATATTGTTTTTGTTTGTTTTATTTTTGACAAATGCCAATCATTCTGATAGATTTCCTAATATTGAACCAGTCCTGCATTACTAGTATAATAACTACATGATTGAAGTGTATTATTCTCTTGATAATTTGCTGGTATCTTTTGGCTAATATATTATTTAAATTTTTTTCATTCTATATTCACTAGGGAAATTTGTCTCTAATTTTCTTTCTCTGTTTTATCTCTTCCTGGTGTAGGTATGAGCACCACATTTATATCACAAAAAGAATTTGGTAGGATATTAAATATCAGCTATAAGCAGGAGGTGTATATTTTTAAACATATCTATTTATTTCATTAAATATTTCCTAATGAAAAAAGAATAACAAGTGTCTTCCTCCCATATAGCAATGCAGACCATTTTCCCTTATTGAATAACAAGGTTTTTATTTTTTGTTTTCCGTATTTACTTTTTTATGCTTCTCATGAAACTTGCACAGTGAAGAGTGCAGTGATGCCAGCACAACCTTGGCCCCAGCAAACTAGGAGCAGACCTAGAGTGACTGAATCAGCAGCAGGTATGGTCGCAGTTGATTCCAGAATTCTCAGCTGTCAGATGATAACAAGTCATCACAAGGAGATTCCATGGGATTTTTTGCTAGCACTGATGCAGCATTTGTTTCTATGCCTATAGTCATAAAAATGACTAAATACTGGGTGGCATTCCCAAGAGGAGTGGCAGCATCAGCACAGCAGAGCTTTTCGTAGCAGTGGAGGGGGGCTTTCATCATAATTCCACGGAAGGAAACAGTGCTCATGGTAGCTCACAGAACAGAGCAAAGGCCAGGAGAGGAATAAACATCTCTCCTTAGATCATATCACCTTGGAATACCTGAAAACTTATAGACTCCTAGAAATATATCTGAAAACAGTTGCACAAACCCCTGAAGCTTGGGACTGTGTGTCCTTTACCTTGAAAGCAGAGCCCTACTTTAACAAGCAGTTAAAAGTTACCTGATAGGCTAGAACAATGAATGAGAAAGGGAAAACAATCTCTGACTATTGAAAGTTACTATGGTGAAAAGGAAGATCTCAATTCACACTGAGGAGAAGACAAAAGATCAAAGCTCCTACATACAAAACCTCCAAGAAAAATATGAACTGGTCATAGGTCATGGAAGAATTCCAAAAACTTTTGAATATCAAGTAAGAGAGGTAAAGAAAAAAATGGGACGAGAGTGAGTGTGATGCAAGAAAATAATTAAAAAGAAGTGAATACCTTGGTAAAAGAGACAAAAAAATGTGATGGAAATAACACTTAAAAAAACAGAATAGTCTAAATGGCAAAAGAAGTAAAAAAAAAGTCATTAAGAAGAATGCCTTAAAAAGCAAAAGTGGTCAGGTGGAAAGATGGTCTAACAGCTCCTTTTCGAAAATTATCCCTTAAAAATTAGAATGGAAACTAAAGACTTCATGAAAAATCAAGAAAAAATAAAGCAAAATCACAGAATTAAAAAAAAGAAGACAATGTGAAATATCTCATTAAATAAACAATTAACATGGAAAATAGATCCAGCAGAGATGATTTAAAATTATTGGACTATCTGAAAGTCATGATAATAATAAGAGCCTAAGCTTCATTTTTCAAAAATTATCAAGGAAAACTACCCTGATATTCTACAACCATAGAGTAAAATAAAAATTTAAAGAATTCACAGATCACCTCCTGAAAGACATCTCAAAATTCAAACTCCCAGGAATATTATAACCAAATTCCAGAATTTCCAGGTCAAAGAGAAAGTATTACAAGCAGTCAGAAAGGAACAATTCCAGTATGGTGATGCCACGGTCAAGATAACTCAAGATTTATCAGTATCTATATATTAAAGGAACATAGGGATTGGAATATAATATTCTGGAGGGCAAAAGGGCTTGGATTACAACCAAGGATCAACCATCCATCAAAATTCAACAAAATCTTTCAGGGGAGAAGATGGGCATTCAATGACATAGGGAACGTCGAGACATTCCTGATGAAAGACAGGAAGTCAACAGAAAATTTGATCTTCAAATACAGGACTCGGGAAAGGAAAACAGGAGGGGGAAGGCAAGATGGTAGAGTGAAGGCAGGGACTTGCTTGAACTCCACCCCCAAACCCTCCAAATACCTGAAAAATGGCTAAACAAATTCTACTGATGCAGAACCCTCAGAATGACACAATGAAACACATCTCCAACCCAAAACAACCTAGAAGGTCGATAGGAAGTGTATATTGCATTTGATTGGAAGAAAAGTGCATTTTGACATGGATTGTGCCAGCACAGAGAGGGCTGGAGTGGGCCTTAAGGGACAGAATCACTAGTAGCTGTGGCAATTTCCAAACTTCTCAACCCACCTACACAAAGACTTAGAAGGCCAGTGGAAAAACTCTGTGGGACTTGGATGAAAGAGGAGCACTAGCTGGCTGGGGTCTAGCCCCAGCCTTGTGATAGGGGAGGGAGAAGTGGTAGCAGCAATGTCAGCAGCAGCTGGATCTGGAGCTCTGGGTCCACACATGGTGGGGGATTCAATGGCTGATACAAAACCCTGAAGCCTCATACAGTACATACATTCCCTCCCCCCACTGGAGGTAGAGTCCTGCCTTGACAAAGAGTTAAAAAGTCAAGTATTTGGATGAGAAGATGAGCAAACAACATTTAAAAAAAAACAAGAAAATCTCTGACTATAGAATCCCTCTTTGTTGACAAAGATCAAAACATAAAACCAGAAGACACAGTCATAGCTCCTACATCAAAAGCCTATAAGTAAGATATGAATTTGTTGCAGGTCATGGAAGAGCTCAAAAAGGATTTTGAAAATCAAGAATGAGAAGTAGAGGAAAAATTAGGAAAAGAAATGAGAGTGATGCAAGAACATCATGAAAAATAAGACTTGCTAAATAATGACTTGCTAAAGGAGACCCAAAAATGTACTGATAAAAATAACACCTTAAAAACAGAGTAATCCAAATGGCAGAAGAGGTCCAAAAAGCCAATGAGGAAAAGAGTTCCTAAAAAAAATTGGTCAAATGGAAAAGGAAGTCCAAAAGCTCAGTAAAGAAAATAATTCCTTAAAAATAAGAATGGAGCAAATAGAAACTATTGACTTGAGGAGAAATCAAGAAATTGTAAGACAGAACCAAAAGAATGAAACTCAATAGAAGCAAATGTGAAATATCTCATTAGAGAAAGACACTGAGGTAGAAAAAAGATCCAGAAGAGATAATATAAAAAATATTGGAGCACTTAAGAGATTAAAAAAAAGACTATACATCACCTTTCAAGAAATTATCAAGGAATACTGCTCTCACATTCTAGAACCAGAGGATAGAATAGAAATGCAAATAGGAAAGGAAAAACAAGCAGCAACCACATGTTATTCCATAAAGGCAAACTGTTTATATCCCTACAAGCGAAGATAGTTATAACTCTTGAGAACTGTATCTTTATTATGACACTTAGAAGGGATATACCTAGGTAGAGGTGGTGAGTTTAAATTACTTCTATGTGATAAAAAAAAATAAGGGATGAAAAGGGATTGTAATGGGAGAAGAGGAAAGGAAGAGGTAGAAGAGGTCAAATTTCATGACATGAAGAGGCATGATGTGTTATAGCTGAGGGAAAGAAGGGAGGGAGAAGAGCATTGCTTGAATTCTCTTCTCATTGCATGTAGCTCAAGGAACAAATATCATACACAGGTATAGAAATCTAAATTTCCCTATGAGCAGTAGGAGGGGAAAGGGGAAAGAAAAGCAAGGTGGGTAGGAAGGAAGAAAGAAGTAATATGGGAAAAGGAAAAGAAAAGGGAGTGGGATAATAGAAGGGAGGAAATACTGAGGGAGGTGGTGTTCAAAAGTAAAACCCTCGTGAGCAGGGAAAGGAAAAACAAAAGTATAAACTGGAGGCAGGGGTTAGAATGTAAAGAAAGACAAAGATGTAATCATAAACATGGATGTGAATGGGCTGAGTGCCCCCCTAAAATGTAAGTAAATATCACAATGAATTAAAAACTATAATCCTTTTTGATACTGGTAATGTGGTTTTCTTTTTCCTTTTCTTAAAATCAAATTGACCATAGATTTATCAATTTTGTTGTTTTTTTTTCATAAAACCAACACTTAATTTTATTTATTAGTTCATTATTTTTCTTAATTTCAATTTTATTAATCTCTCTTTTGGTTTTCAATGTTTCTCATTTTATATTTTATTCGGGATTTTCCATTTGTTCTTTGTCTACCTTTTTCAGTTGCATATCAAATTCATTGATGTTCTCTTTCTCTGTTTTGTTCATGTAAGCATTCAGAGATATAAATCTTCCACTAAGGATTGCTTTCACTGCATCTTAAAAGTTTTGGTATGTGGTCTTATTATACTCATTCTCTTGAATCAAGTTATTGATTGTTTCTATGATTTGTTGTTTGACCTACTCTTTCTTTAGGATTATCTTATTTGGTTTCCAATTAATTTTTGGTCTATCTTTACATGTTCTTTTACTACATATAATTTTTATTGCATCATGATCTGAAAAGGATGAATTGACTATTTCTACCTTTCTGTACTTCGTTGTGAGGTTTTTATACCCTAGTATATGGTTCATTTTTGTGTACGTGTCAAGTACCACTGAGAAAAAGGCATATTCTTTTTGATCCTCATTCAATTTTCTCCAGAGGTCTGTCATATCTAACTTTTCCCAAATTCTATTCTCCTCCTTAACTTCATTCTGGTTTATTTTGAGGTTAGATTTACCAAGTTCAGAGAGGTGGAGGCTGAGGTTCACCACTAGTACAGTTTTGCTGTCTAATTCTTCCTCGAACACCCTTAACTTCTCTAAAAATTTGGAGGCTATACCACTTGGTGCATATATATTTATTTTCATTTTCAATGCTACCTTTTAGCAGGATACAGTCTCCTTCCTTATCTCTTTTGATTAGATCTATTTTTGTTTTTGCTTTATCTGAGATTAGGATTGTTACCCCTGTTTTTTTTTTTTTATATCAGCTGAAGCACAGTGTATTCTCCTCTTCTTTTTACCTTTACCCTGTGTGTATCCCCCTGTTTCAAATATGTTTCTGTAAACTGTATATTGCAGGATTATGGTTTTTAACCCATTCTGTTATCCACCTCCATTTTATGAGAGAGTTCATCCCATTCACTTTCAAAATTATGATTAATAGCTGCGTCTTTCTCTCCATCCTAGTCCCCTCCCCCGTATATGCTTTTATTTGTTCCTTCTCCTCCTCGAGAGTTTTGCTTTCAAACTTCATCTCCATCAGTCTTCCCTCCCTTCTATCAGCCACCCTCATTTTTCACTTACTACTCCTTCCCTTCCTTCTAACCTCCTCCTTCCTTTTCTTTCTCCTCTCCCCTCCTACTTCCTGTAGAGTAAGTTAGATTTCTATACTTAAATGAGTATATTGTTCCCTCCTTGAACTAAATCAAGTGAGGATAAAGCTCAAACACTGCTCATCTCCTTCCCTTCATTCACTCTACTATAATGTGTTGTTGTCACTCTTGATGTAATGCAATTTACCCTTTTCTGCCTTTTTCTTTCCTCTTCTCTTATTACACTCCCTTCACACCCTTTAATTATGTTTTTATCTTCACATCAGTTACTTTATGCCCACTCCCTTTATCTATGGGATAAAAGGGATAAACCCTTTTAAATGTAATAATCAATATACATTTCTCAAGATTAACAAGTATCATGCTCCCATATAGGGATATAAACAGGTTGCCCATATTGAATAACATTTTCCCCTGTTTACCTTTCTATGCTTCTCTTGAGACTTATATTTGGAGAACAAATTTTCTATTGAGCTCTGGTGTTTTCATCAGGAAGTTCCGGAAATCCCTTATTTCATTGACTGACCATCTCCTTGCCTGAAAGATTATGCTCAATTTTGCTGTGTAGTTGATCCTTGGTTGTAGTCCAAGCTCCTTAGCCTTACAGAATATCGTATTTCAATCCCTCTGATCTTTTAATGTAGAAGCTGCTAGGTCCAAGTATGCAGCATCAATTTGACCTTATAGCCAATCTCAGGAATAGTCAGGTAAGAAATATTCCTTTCCAAAAGAACATAATGGGGAAACTAAACCAGGAGGATCCCTTCTTAGATTGAGACTAAGATTGTCCTCACAGATTTTTCCTAAATCTCCACTTGTTGACAGAATGGTATGAAATTTTCTCTGAGTGGCTTGTGGCATTTCTTGATGTCAGTTCTGCTCCTAGAGCCTATGAACCCAGTATGATACCCTTATTTATGGTAAAACACATGAGTTAAGGGCACAATTCAGTGCTTATCTTCTACTGAGTAAATGACAGTCACAGTATTATCTTTTCCATGTGCTATAATCTCCATAGCCTTTGGAACATTATCTGGTTTCCATTGTAACCATACTTTCACTCCCAATTTTTTTTCTATCAGTAGAACCAAACCGTTCAGTTCATCTGATAGTTATTTTGGAAGGAGGGTCAGTTTTCACAATGGGTATTGTTTCACAAGTGATAATAATCACTTCAACTATTCTATCATTTTTACAAAACTGTATAGGTTCTTCACCTAAATTCTGGAGTACCACAGTAACTTTTCCATTGTAGTTAGAGTCTATTACTGCAGCTAACACATGTATTCCTCAAGCTGCTAATCCTGATTTAGCTAATACCTGTCCAAAATAATTTTTTAAGGATTCTCATACATATCCTAGTAGGGATTTTCCTTAAATCTTCCCTATCCAGCAAAAGTTGTCCAAACAGTGTAATGCAGAGAATGCAGCTGAACCAGGTGTTCCTGAATACAGTTCTGGGGCATCATGCCCTACAGCCCAGTATTCGATATTTGGAATATTATGTGATTGCTGTTGTCTAATTTGCAGATTTGGGTTCATCATTCTGGCTAGAGGTACACTTTCTCCAAATGGTCTATTATTCAAATTATGTAAAGCAGTAAATAAGTTGTCCTTTCAATGTTGATAAGAATTACTGGAACTTAACTTCCTTAACTCTTCTTTCAATACTTCTTCCATTCTTTTAATTAACCCAGATGCTTGTGGATAATATGGAATGGGATATATCCATTCTATACTGTTTAATATATAATATTTCTTCATTTCATTACCTTTCAAATACGACCCATTGTTACTTTGAATCTGCACTGAGGTTCTATAATATAGAATCATGATATATTGAGTTCTACAAGTGTTTTTCTGCATCACATTCTTATAGGGACAAGTCACTAGTACACCTGAATAGGTATCAACAGAAAAACATACAAATTTGTATCTACTATCTTGGGGTAGAAGTCCAATATTATCTATCTGCCAGATTTTGGCTGGGACTTTTCCCCTTGCTATCTCTTCAGTTAGTAGGCAAGGAACAGTTCATTCCTTTTCCAGTTGACATATATGGCATTCCTCTGCTACTTGTTTTAACAATCAATGTCAGATATTAATACCTTGATAATGTGCCCAACCAGTGTGGGATCCAGACCTCTAAATGGACAGCTATTTGATGGATCCATTTTAATAGTTATTGGCTCATTAGTTGTTCAAAGTAGGGACAATATGTTGAGCAGAAATCTTTGCTAGTCTATCAGTTTGTGCTTATGTTTGTGCTTACATTCTGGCATGGTGAGGGCCACGTGAGATCTACATGAAAAAACGAGAAACCGGCAACCAAAGACATTTTCCATATATCTTCCCATAATTCTTTGCCCCAGACTTGTTTACCATGAATTTCCCAATTTTGATTTTTCCACATGGGCATCCATATAGCTAATCCATTAGCTACAGCCCATGAATTAGTAAATATATGACACTGCCCTCCTTATTCTGTTTTAATAGCTTGATGTACTGCCATATATTGACTGATTTCACCTGTCCCAGTATTTTCCAAAGTCCACCTAGTATACAGGTTATAGACCACAGTTTTCCAATGTTTTTTATGGCCTAAATATATTGCTGTCCCATCAGTAAACCATGCATGTTTCTTTTGTTCCTTAGTTAATTTGTCATATCCCTTATTCCATTTTACCAAGGAATATATCAACTGATGCTTTGATTCAGGGGATGCTTAATTTCCCTCAGTATCTGTGTGCTATAGTTTCATGTATAGCAGAAACTTCACTTTTACCTGTTTTAGATCTTTTTTGAATATATCATTTCCATTTAGTTATGCTAACCCCTTGTACATGTCCAATTTTGTGGAAAACTGGAGTACTCATTGCCCAGGTCATAATTGGGATTCCAAACCTTAATATTACTTCATGGCCCAGAGTCAATTGTTCAGTCTCTATCAGGACCTAGTATGCAGCTAACAACTGCTTTTCAAGAAAGGTATGTTGAACTCCTGTTGAAGGGAGTTCCCTAGACCAAAATCCTAAGGGTACATTTAGGCTTTGCTGTTTTTGCTATAAACTTCAGTTTGCATATTCATCCAGTAGAGTCAGTTATAATTCCACTGGGCCACTTTGCATAGGCCATAAATCCAGGGCCAACTGGGTAGCATCCTTGGCTTCTTCGAAAGCTTTACTCTGCTCAGGTCCTCAATCAGATTCATATTTCTTCCTAGTTACATTATATAAGGGTTTCAGAATCTGCCCTAAATGTGTTGTGTGATGTCTCCAATATCCAAAGAATCCTATAAACTTTTGCATCTCATTCTTATTGGTGAGATAGCAAAATCCTGAATGTCTTGTCAGGCTTGTGGGAAAATCTCTTATTCCAATGTATGCCTAAGAATTCTACTGTTTGAGCTGGTCCTTGAACCTTTGCAAAGTTAACTTCCTACCCTTTGCTCTTCACATGCCCAAATAAAATATCAAACTCGTCTCAACTTCTACATTTTCTCCCTGTAACATAATATCATCTATGTAGGGGGTGAGCTCCATACCAGGCAGTCGTAATTCATCTACATGCTCAGTTACAATTTTTTGACAAGTCCTACGGCTATGCAGATATCCTTGTAGCAAGTAGATGAAAGTGTACCGTCTGCCCTGAGAAGTGACTGCAAACTGTTCCCATTGTTTAGAATCTATCGTGATAACAAAGAAAACATTGGACAATCAATAGCTTCATACCAAGTCCCATCATATCTCTGGATTCTTTCTATTAAGGTAAATATACTTGGATTAGAAGCATAAAAGGGAGGACTCACTTTATTTAACTGTCTATAATCCACTATAGTTCTACATTTCCATCTGACTTTTCCACTGTTCAGACAGGATTATTTCATTGAGTGGTTGTAGGGACTAACACTCTTGCCTCAATATATTCCTTTATAGTATTGGTAATTTCATCTTATCCACCTGGCACATGATAGTTCTTCAAAGTAATATTTTTCAGAATGTTTAGGTAAAATCACTGGGCCCATTTTTTATTTTACTCACCAGTACTACATTAATTCCAATCTTCCTTACTGCAAATTGGTGTCTTCCCTCAGCCAGATTTAAAGTCATATCTCTCAATATATCTATCCTGATGATATATTAAGGAATAGGCACAATTACCACTATATATTCCTTCTTAGGTAATTGCCCAATCTTCATCAATACTTTTACTTGTCTGGCTGGTATTTCAGCTCCTCCCAGTCCTGTGATGACAATAGGGATTTAATTTATCAGAGTTTCCATATAAGAGCGGTCTGGGCTCCAGTATCTATTAATGCCACAGCTACAATGGTTAATCCATTTTTCCATTATATGGTTAAACTGATATGGGTTCTGTAATCCTGTCTGTATACTTCTGTACTCTGAGCTGGGGCTTGGCCAATTTCTTATTTTCCCTTCAGGTGTGACAATCTTGGATACAATGACTCAGGAAGAGCTGTAGTGGCAGTTCTTACTTCCCTATTCTGTATAATACTGAGTCCCTTTTCCTGGTACATCTTATATAGTACATTAGATGGAATAACATTTATTTCTTCATAATCTATTCCTGCTATTAGTAAGGCAGTGAAGAATTCTCTCCCTGTTAATTTTTTCTGACTTTGAATCTGCTGGCTATTTTCTCTTCTCTTTTGAGGAAATTTATCCCCCATTCCCCTAGGTCACCTACCTGTGAAATCTCATCTAACACCTCCAAAAGAGGGTGCTCTATTTTCCCAATTAGTAAAGTCAGAATTATGTGCTTAAAAATGTATTTGTATGAGGGACTGTTAAGTGAGTGCTGTGATATACATCTACATCTCTGATCATTATTGCAGTTTTTATTATCTCTTCCTTTGACTTTCTTATACAGTCCCTAAGCAAATACCAAGGTCTTACTCAAACAGGCCATACAGAGTCAGTAGAATATTGTTTATTGCATCACTTGGGACCCAGCGCTAAAAAATTAGTCCTGTTGTTGCCTACTTAAATATGGTAATCCACAAAAACTTGTGGTACACAGGGATTTTGACTAATGCCTATAAATTTCAAGCAATCTATTTTATCTAACAATACTTCTCCAGGCCCCTTGTCACTGATTCTCACCATCCAAGATACTAGTGATTCTCCAGTGTTTCTTTTTTTGGTGAATTGGCTTAATATGTCTGTTTATTCCTATTGAACAAAAGTCTCAATTACTTCTTTTTTTAAATTTAAATTTATTTCAGTTTTCAACATTCATTTCCACAAAATTGTGGATTCCAAATTTTCTCCCCATTTTTCCCCTCCCCCACCCCAAAACGCTGAGAATTCTAAATGCCCCTATCACCAATCTGCCCTCCCTTCTAACATCCCTGCCTTCCCTTATCACCATCTTCTTTTTTGTCCTGTAGGGCCAGATAACTTTCTATACCCCATTACCCATATTTCCCATTTCCTAGTTGTATGCAAGAACAATATTCAACAGTTGTTCCTAAAACTTTGAATTCTAACTTCTTTTCCTCCCTCCTTCCCCACCCATCCCCTTTGGGAAATCAAGAAATACAATATAGTCCATATCTGTGTAGTTTTGCAAATGACTTCCATAATAGTCGTGTTGTCTAAGACTAACTATATTTCCCTCCATCCTATCCTGCTCCACATTGCTTCTGTTCTCTCTTTTGATCCTGAACCTCCCCAAGTGTTGACTTCAAATTGCTCCCTCCTCCTATTGCCCTCCCTTCCATCCTCCCCCCACCCTGCTTATCCCCTTCTCCCCCACTTTCCTGTATTGTAAGATAGGTTTTCATACTAAAATGAGTGTGCATTTTATTCCTTCCTTTAGTCGAAAGTGATGAGAGTAAGCTTCATGTTTTTTCTCTCACCTCTCCTCTTTTTCCCTCAACTGAAAAGTCTTTTACTTTCCTCTTTTATGAGAGATAATTTGCCCCATTCCATTTCTTCCTTCCTTCTCCCAAGATATTTCTCTCTCACCGCTTAATTTCATTTTTTTAAGATATGATCCCATCCTATTCAATTCACCCTGTGCTCTCTCTCTCTCTCTCTCTCTCTCTCTCTCTCTCTCTCTCTCTCTCTGTGCGTGTGCATGTATGCGTGCGTGTGTGTGTGTGTGTGTGTGTGTGTGTGTGTGTGTGTGTGTGTAATCCCATCAACTACCTAGATACTGAAAAAAGTTTCAAGAGTTACAAATATTATCTTTCCACGTAGGAATGTAAGTAGTTCAACTTTAGTAAGTCCCTTATGACTTCTCTTTGCTGTTTACCTTTTCATGCTTCTCTTGATTCTTCTGTTTGAAAATCAAATTTTCTTTTCAGCTCTGGTTTTTTCATCAAGAATGCTTGAAAGTCCTCTATTTCATTGAAAGACCATTTTTTCTCCCTGAAGTATTACCTTCAGTTTTTCTGGGTAGGTGATTCTTGATTTTAATCCTAGTTCCTTTGACTTCTGGAATATCATATTCCAAGCCCTTCAGTCCCTTAATGTAGAAGCTGCTAGATCTTTTGTTATCCTGATTGTATTTCCACAATACTTGAATTGTTTCTTTCTAGCTGCTTGCAGTATTTTCTCCTTGACCAAGGAACACTGGAATTCTGTCACAATGTTCCTAGGAGTTTCTTTTTTTTTGCATCTCTTTCAGGAGGTGAGCAGTGGATTCTTTCAATATTTATTTTACCCCCAGGTTCTAGAATATCAAGGCAATATTCCTTGATAATTTCATGAAAGATGATATCTAGGCTCTTTTTTTGATCATGGCTTTCAGGTAGTCCCATAATTTGTAAATTGTCTCTCCTGGATCTATTTTCCAGGTCAGTTGTTTTTCCAATGAGATATTTCACATTATCTTCCATTTTTTCATTCTTTTGGTTTTGTTTTGTGATTTCTTCGTTTCTCATAAAGTCATTAACCTCCATCTGTTCCATTCTAATTTTGAAAGAACTATTTTCTTCAGCGAGATTTTGAACCTCCTTTTCCATCTGACTAATTCTGCTTTTTAAAACATTCTTCTCCTCATTGACTTTTTGAACCTCTTTTGCCAATTGAGTTAGTCTACTTTTTTTTTAAATCCATGTAAGCTTGCATTTTCTTTTTTTTTATTATTTTTTATTTTTTAATGTTTAACAATCACTGCCATACAATTGAGATTTTATCCCCCCCCACCTACCCCCCACTACCCCCCTCCCTCCCCACGACTGCATACAACTCTGTATAGATTCTACATATACTTTCCTATTGAGTATATTTTCACTATAGTCATGCTATGTAGTCAGACTAAAATAAATGAAAGAAATCGTATAACAAATCAGAACATGATACACAAACACATACACATACATAAACATGATCTGCCACATTTTGTGAGTGACTTCCATATTTCTTTCTCTGAGTGTGGAAGGCATTTTGCCTTGAGAACCACCTTTGGGATTTTTTTTTTTATAAGAAGTTTTTGCGTTATTACAAAATTCCAAGTCTACCAGAAAAAAACTCTCACACACTGTGGTCGTTGCTGTGCACAAAGTTCTCCTGGTTCTGCTCCTTTCACTCAGCATCAGGTCATATAAGTCCTTCCAGGCGTCTCTGAAGTCTTCTTGTTCATCATTTCTTATGGCACAATAGTACTCCATTACATTCATATACCATAATTTATTCAGCCATTCCCCAATTGATGGACATCCCCTTGACTTCAAGTGTTTGGCAACTACATAGAGTGCTGCTATAAATATTTTTGTACATGTGGGGCCCTTTCCCATTTTTATGATCTCTTGGGGATATAGTCCTAGTAGCGATATTGCTGGGTCAAAGGGTATGCACATTTTTGTAGCCCTTTGGGCATAGTTCCAAATTGCTCTCCAGAATGGTTGGATGCGCTCGCAGCTCCACCAACAATGAATTAGTGTTCCAACTCTCCCACATCCTCTCCAGCATTTATCATTTTCTTGTTCTGTCATGTTTGCCAATCTTATAGGTGTGATGTGGTACCTCAGAGTTGTTTTGATTTGCATCTCTCTAACCAATAGTGATTTAGAGCATTTTTTCATATGATTATAGATAGCTTTAATTTCTTCCTCTGAAAATTGCCTGTTCATATCCTTTGACCATTTATCAATTGGGGAATGACTTGTATGATTATACATTTGGGTCAGTTCTCTGTATATTCTAGAAATGAGGCCTTTATCCCCGAGTTTAGCTGTAAAAATTCTTTCCCAATTTACTACATCCCTCCGGATTTTGGTTGCATTGGGTTTGGTTGTGCAAAAACTTCTCAGTTTAATGTAATCAAAGTTATCCATTTTGCATTTCATAATGCTTTCTATCTCTCCTTTATTAAAGAATTCTTCCCTTCTCCATAGATCTGATAAATACACTATTCCTTGCTTCTCCAGTTTATTCATGGTATCAATCTTTATACCTAAATCATGTACCCATTTGGACTTTATTCTTGTGTACGGTGTCAGGTATGGGTCTATGCCTAATTTCCACCACACTGTTATCCAGTTTTCCCAGCAATTTTTGTCAAACAATGAGTTCTTATCCCAGAAGCTGGGGTCCTTGGGTTTATCAAACAGAAGGTTGCTATATTCCTTGCCTGCTGCATCTTGAGTCCCAAGTATACTCCACTTGTCTACCTCTCTGTTTCTTAGCCAATACCAAGTGGTTTTGATAATTGTTGCTTTATAGTACAGTTTGAGGTCTGGTAGCACTAAGCCACCTTCCCAAGCATTTCTTTTCGTTAGCCCCTTTGATATTCTGGACCTTTTGTTTTTCCAAATGAATTTTGATATTATTTTATCCAGCTCTAGAAAATAATTGTCAGATGGTTTAATTGGTATGGCACTAAATAAGTATATTAATTTAGGTAGAATTGTCATTTTTATTATATTAGCACGGCCTACCCATGAGCAACTGATGTTTTTCCATTCATTTAGATCTGACTTTATTTGTGCAAAAAGTGTCTTGTAATTGTGTTCATATAATCCCTGGGTTTGTTCTGGCAGGTAGACTCCTAAGTATTTTATACTGTCTACCCTAGCTTTAAATGGGATTTCTCTTTCTATCTCTTGCTGTTGGACTTTGTTGCTAATATATAGGAACACAGAAGATTTGTGTGGGTTTATTTTGTACCCTGCAACTTTGCCAAAGTTGTTTATTAATTCAAGTAATTTTTTACTTGAATCTCTGGGATTCTCTAGGTAAATCATCATATCATCTGCAAAGAGTGATAACTTAGTTTCTTCTTTGGCTATTCTTATTCCTTGAATATCTTTATCTTGTCTAATTGCTACAGCTAACATTTCTAGTACCATATTGAATAATAGTGGTGATAATGGACAACCTTGTTTCACCCCTGATCTTACTGGGAATGCATCTAGCTTATCCCCATTACATATAATGCTTGCTGAAGGTTTTACATAGATACTGCTTATTATTTTATGGAAAGTTCCCTTTATTCCTACGTTCTCCAGTGTTTTTAGTAGGAATGGGTGTTGTATTTTGTCAAAAGCTTTTTCTGCATCTATTGAGATAATCATGTGGTTTTTGTTAGCTTTGTTGTTGATGTGATCGATAATGCTAATAGTTTTCCTAATATTGAACCAGCCCTGTAGTCCTGGTATGAATCCTACCTGATCATAATGTATTAATCTTGTGATAAGATGCTGTATTCGTTTTGCTAAAATCTTATTTAAAATTTTTGCATCTATATTCATTAGGGAAATTGGTCTATAATTTTCTTTCTCTGTTTTGTCTCTTCCTGGTTTGGGTATCAAAACCATATTTGTATCATAGAAAGAATTTGGGAGGACTCCTTCTTCCCCAATTTTCAAGAATAGTGTATGTAGTATTGGAATTAACTCTTCTTTAAATGTTTGATAGAATTCACTTGTGAATCCATCTGGTCCTGGAGATTTTTTCCTAGGGAGTTCATTGATGGCTTGTTCAATTTCTTTTTCTGAGATGGGGTTGTTTAAGTATTCAACTTCCTCTTCTGTTAATTTGGGCAATTTGTATTTTTTAAAACATTCATCCATCTCGTTTAGATTATCCAATTTGTGGGCATAAAGTTGGGCAAAGTAGTTTCTAATTATTGTTTTAATTTCCTCCTCATTGGAGGTGAGTTCACCCCTTTCATTTTTAATATTAGTAATTTAATTTTCTTCTTTCTTTTTTTTAAACAGATTGACCAAAGGTTTATCAATTTTATTAGTTTTTTCATAAAACCAACTATTGGTTTTATTTATTAATTCAATAGTTTTCTTAATTTCAATTTTATTAATCTCTCCTTTGGTTTTCAGTATTTCTAATTTGGTATTTACTTGGGGATTTTCAATTTGTTCATTTTCTAGCTTTTTCAACTGCAAGCCTAAGTCATTGATCTCCTCTTTCTCTATTTTATTTATGTAAGCATTCAAAGATATAAAACTTCCCCTAATAACTGCTTTTGCAGTATCCCATAAGTTTTGGTATGTTGTCTCACTATTGTCATTCTCTTGAATGAAATTGTTGATTGTTTCTATGATTTCTTCTTTAACCCAACCCTTCTTTAGAATTAGATTATTTAGTTTCCAATTGATTTTTGGTTTCTCTTTCCATGGCCTTTTATTACATGTAATTTTTAATGCATTATGATCTGAAAAGGATGTATTGATTATCTCTACCTTTCTGCTCTGGATTGTGATATTTTTATGTCCTAGTACATGGTCAATTTTTGTAAATGTTCCATGTACTGCTGAGAAAAAGGTATATTCCTTTCTATTCCCATTTAATTTTCTCCAAAGATCTATCATATCTACCTTATCCAGAGTTTTATTTACCTCCTTAACCTCTTTCTTGTTTATTTTGAGGTTGGATTTATCGAGTTCAGAGAGGGGGAGGTTGAGGTCCCCCACTAGTATAGTTTTGCTATCAATTTCTTCCTTCAACTCCCCCAACCTCTCCTCTAAGAATCTGGATGCTATACCACTTGGAGCATACATGTTTAGTAATGATATTGCTTCATTGTCTATGGTGCCTTTTAGCAGGATATAGTTTCCATCCTTATCCCTTTTGATTAGATCTATTTCTGCTTTCGCTTTGTCTGAGATTAGGATTGCTACTCCTGCCTTTCTTACATGAGCTGAAGCACAATATATTCTGCTCCATCCTTTGACCTTTATCCTATGTGTATCCCCCCGTTTCAAATGTGTTTCTTGTAAGCAGCATATTGTTGGATTATGGCTTTTAATCCATTCTGCTATCCGTCTCCGTTTTATGGGAGAGTTCATTCCATTCACATTCACAGTAATGATTACAATCTGTGTATTTCCCTCCAACCTCTTTCCCACCATTTGTGCTTTTAGCTCTCCCGTCTCCCTTCCCCTCCTCAATAGTATTCACTTTTCTCCCCCTCCTCCTGCAGCCTTCCCCTCCTTCTTTTAGCCCCCCTCCCTTTTACTCCCCTTTACTCTTATTGCTTCTTTCCTCCCTTTTAGCCACCCTCCCCTTTCTTCCCCCTTCCCCTCCTACTGCCTATAGAGCTAGTTAGGATTATCTACTTAAGATTATTGTTCCCTCCTTTGAACAAATCAGATGAGAGTACCTCTCAAACAATGCTCATCTCCCTCCCCTCCTTCCCTCTACTATAGTTTTGTACTTCTTCCTGTGATATAATTTGCCATTTTCTGCTTCCCCCTATTCACACCTCCTATTACAATCCCTTCTCATACTTAAATCATATTTTTGACATGACATCATTTACTTTATGCCCGTTCCCTCTACATATATCCCTTTTATCATAATAGCTGCACAGTTCTCAAGATTAACAGGTATCATCTTCCCTTATAGGGAGGTAAACAGTTTGCCCTAATTGAGTAGCAAGTTTTTGTTTTTGTTTTTTCCCCTCTGTTTACCTTTTTATGATTCTCTGGAGACCTGCATTTGAAGATCAAATTGTCTATTGAGTTCTGGTGTTTTGGTCAGGAAGCTCTGGAAATCCCTTATTTCATTGAATGACTTTCTCCTTGCCTGAAATGTTATGCTGAACTTTGCTGGGTAGTTGATCCTTGGTTGAAGTCCCAACTCCTTTGCCTTACGGAATATTGGGTTCCAATTCTTTTGATCTTTTAATGTAGAAGCTGCAAGGTCCTGTGTGATCCTGACTGTGTGTCCTTGATATTTGAATTGTTTCTTTCTGGCTGCTTGTAGTATTTTCTCCTTCTCTTGATAGCTCTGGAATTTGGCAACTATATTTCTTGGGGTTTTGAGTTTGGGATCCCTTTCGGGAGGGGAACGGTG
This sequence comes from Notamacropus eugenii, assembly GCF_028372415.1. Taxonomy (NCBI): domain Eukaryota; kingdom Metazoa; phylum Chordata; class Mammalia; order Diprotodontia; family Macropodidae; genus Notamacropus; species Notamacropus eugenii. The sequence goes on from NC_092872.1 coordinate 410,615,948, forward strand.
GATTCTTTCGATGACTATTTTGCCCTCTGAGTCTAGTACTTCTGGGCAATTTTCCTTGATGATTTCCTGGAAGATATTGTCCAGACTCTTTTCTTCATCATGGGTTTCTGGCAGGCCAATAATTCTCAAATTTTCTCTCCTGGATCTATTTTCCAGGTCAGTTGTTTTTCCAATTAAATATTTTACATTTTCTTCTATCTTTTCATTCTTTAGATTTTGTTTGACTGATTCTTGTTGCCTCATTGAGTCATTAGTTTCTACTTGCCGAATTCTAATCTTCATCGTATTGTTTTCTTCAGTTAATTTTTGCATCTCCTTTTCCATCTGACCAATTTTTCCCTTTAAGGAGCTATTTTCTCCATTTAGTTTCTGTACTTCTTTTTCCATTCGACCAATTTTCCCAGTTAGGTTTTGGGTTTCCTTTTCCATCTGATCAATTTTCCCAATTAGGTTTTGGGTTTCCTTTTCCGTTTGATTAACTCTTCCTTTTAGGGAATTATTCTCTCCAGTTAATTTTTGAACTTCCTTTTCCATTTCTTCAATTTTCTTTTTCAGAGTGATGTTCTCATCAGTGAATTCTTTTTTTATAATTTTAAAATCATTGCCCAGTTTTTCTTTTATATCCTTCTTCAGATGTTCCAGGTAATCTAGTTATGCTTGTGAGAAATTCATAGTCCCATCTGAGGTTTCAGATGGAAGTACAGTCTCAGCTCTGACCTCTTTGGTGTTTGTGTTTTGGTCCTTATCCCCATAGAAAGATTCTATGGTTTTTTCACTTTTCGTCTGCTTTTTCCAATTCATGATGTTGACTGAGTGTTGTAGCTTCTGGTTCTTTCAGTCAGAAGGTACAGATCTTTAAATTGAGCTGATGTGTCTAGGCTAAAAGCAGGCTTTTGTTTTTTGTTTCCCAGATCAACCCTGGGGTTAGCTTTGTTAGGTGTGTGGGAGGGGTGGTCTGGCCTCAGGAGATCTCCTCAGCTGACCTGAGGCAAAGGCAAGGTCAGGGGATGGTGATCTCAGCTTCCCTTTTGTCTTCCCTTTTCCCCTGAAGGGCTGGGGCACGCCTAGAAGCTAATGCGTGTTCCTGCCCCTCCTGGGGCTTGTCTCTGGCTCTGAGGCTTGCCTGGGTCTCAGTGCGAATTTTCTCTGCCCTGGGTCGTCTGTCCTTCCAGATCGCCTCCGCCACAGTAGGAAGAATCCCCCTTTGCTATTTTTCTAGCCTCTGGTGTTATGAGACTATTTGCCCCCTTCTGCTGTTCCCGCTGATCCAGGATTTATCTGGGGAAGAGTTTTATGGTTCTTTCACGGTCATCAGGGGGGAAGAGAGAGCATATACTGATCACTCTGCCATCCTAGCTCCGGGAAGTTCAAGTAGGTGACTTACCGAAGTTTAGTCTTCAGGCTGAAGGTTTCAAGGGCTGCTGCGCTGATATCTGGTGCTCAGCGGCTCTCACCGGCTCGGTTTGGCTTGTCTCCTGCTCCGCTGGTTTCGCCCACCACTCTCGGACTTCTCAGGTCCCTTCCGCCCTGCTGCGCTGACCGCGCTGCGCTGTGCGCTGGGGGCTTACCCCTGTGGAACAGATCCTTCCCATGGACCTTCCAGTCCAACCTGGGCTCCGAATCTGTCAAAGTTTGTCACCCACTGTGTTCCACACCTCCAAAGTCTGGTCAGATTCTCCTTTCAGAGATATCCAGAGGAGTTTGTCCAGGAGCTTAGGTGAGTCGTTTCTTTCACTCCGCCATCTTGGCTCCGCCTCTGAGTTAGTCTACTTTTAAAGGTGTTATTTTCGTCAGCATTTTTTTGGGTCTTCTTTAGCAAGGTGTTGACTCGCTTTTCATGGTTTTCTTGCATCTCTCTTATTTCTCTTTTCAGTTTTTCCTCCACCTCTCTTGCTTGATTTTCAAAATCCTTTTTGAGCTCTTCCATGGTGTGAGACGATTGAATATTTATTTTGGATGTTTGGGATATGGAAGTCTTAGCTTTTATGTCTTTCCCTGATGGTAAGCATTGTTCTTCCTCATCAGAAAGGATGGGAGAAGATATCTGTTTACCAAGAAAGTAACCTTCTATAGTCTTATTTTTTTTTACTTTTTTGGGGCATTTTCCTAACCAGTTACTTGACTTTTGGGTCCTTTGTCAAGAGTAGGGTATACTTTGGGAATCTGTAAGATCTCAGTTCCTCCAAGGTGACACAATCAAGCACATACACTGCTCTGGGAGAAGGGAGAGATTTTTGTGCCTAGAATCTTAGCAGAGTTTCCTCTCCATAGCCACTTGCCTTCCAGTTCTGCCAAGCCAGCACTGGAGAGCTGGAATTCAGTCAAGCTGTGGGGTCAGGGCTGCCATTCAGTGCGAGACAAAGACTTGCTCCCTCAGGGCCTCTACACAGGGCTGAGGTAAGACTCAGCTCCTCAGTGTCCCGAGGGGTTTTAAGATTCAACAATGGATGCAGAAGGCTATGTGGGCTCCTGTGGTAACTGCTACCGCCTTCTAGATGTAGCTGCTGCGGCCGCTGCCTAAGGCCAGAGCTATGGGAAGACCCATCTCCCTTCCTGGCCAGCTGAAAAAACCCTGTCACTGACCTCTGGCACCTGTGGGTTGAGGGATCTGTGAACCCGCTGCTGCTGCTACTGGGGATTCCGTGACTGGAGAATCTGCCTGAGAGGTGTCATCCTCCCAGAGCCATGCCATGGCACACCCCTCAGCCAAAACTGGGCTGGGCTCCACTCTGGGTCTGGTGCAACCAACGTTTTCCGTGGGTCTTTCAGGTCACCCTGGGCTGGAAATCTCATCCACTCTATTGTTCTCCACTTCTGTTGCTCCAGAATTTGTTGAGAGTTCCTCTCTACAGGTATTTTATGGGCTGTGTGGGGAAAGCCTGCTTTTGTGTGTCTTTCTACTCTGCCATCTTGGCTCCACCCCTCAATTACTTCTTTAAATACTGCATGGCTCCCTGTTTCTCCTACTTCCTTTGCATCATTGGATGAGTTTCCACATTCCTAGAAGCCTCCTCATCTGAATTTGCTTTATCTTCCTCCCCTATGTCTTCCTCCCACATTTCTGAGTCCCAATCATAGCCAGCAGATGTAAGGGCTGCATACATCACCTTTTGTTACCTTTTTCCTTCCTTTTCCAAGCTGCTGTCACAGCTTCCTTCTCTGCTAGCATCTGATACTTTCTAGCTTGCTCTTCTAAAGAAGAACTTTTGGTTGATAGCAGAGAAAGCTTCTTATGTAAATCAGGTAATACCTTTTCCACCTGAACCTTTTCTTCCAGTAATTTGTGTCTATTTTTATATATGATACAATAACTTGTCAGTAATCCCCATCCTCTTCTACATACCCCTGCCATTTCTTTCCCTGGATCTGTTTATATTCCTTGTAAACATCATTCTAGGTCTGTGTGTTCTCCCTTCTGCAGCCTTGGTACCCAGTTTTCACATAGTCCTATGCTTTTAACTCATTCTCTCACAGGGAGGAATAAAGCAAATCTTCCCAGCCTAGGATATTAATTTCCTTCCCTAAAGCCTTTCTGTTTCCAGTTGGAGATTTTATGTTTTGCCATCCCATTCTCATTGCCAAATGTGATACCCATAGCAGCTGCATATAGTATGCATGCGTATTGCCATGGATGGTTCACAAAATATAACAAACTCTATTCCTCCAAGACAAAACCAAAATATTTATTTGAGTATTGACATACTAGAAGTAAGGATTTAGCAAGGTACTCATCACCAATCCAGGGAGCACTGATATTTCTCTCTTTCAAGCCTCCCTATAAGCAAGTTCCTGTAGGCAAGTTGTTCCCTCTACCTATTTCTCTGCCTGCTTCTCTCTCCACCCACACATTTCCCTCCAAACAATGCAATAAATACTGTTTTTAATCAAAGACTCAGCACTTGATTGGCTTAGTGAAGAGAAACTTGGAAATTAGGACTTAATTGGGAAGGTGAAGTGATTCCTGTGGTCCAGGGCTCCATGTGGACCTAGTAATTGGAAGGGAACATCTTATTTCCCATTAAACTTACACATATCTAATGTGAAAATATGTTTAATATGAATGTACATGTAGAGCCTATATCATATTGCATGCCATATTGAGGAGGGAGCTAGAGAAAATCTAAGACTGCAAAGCTTATGGAAGTGAATGTTAATAACTAGAAATAAATGAATTAAAATGAAATTGACCAGCTCTGGATGACTTACTTATTCTCAGCAATATAATAATCCAAGACAATTTTGAAAAACTTATGATATGTGTGCTAACTAGAGACTTGGCCACAGCCATAGTGAGCAGGAACAGCCTCGAGTGGACTGAATCAGAAGTGGCAGTGCCAATTCCCAGCCCTCTCAGCACAGGATGGGAGTCCAGTGGAACTGAATGATAGAGAAGCACAGGGCCAGTGGTAACAGCTACCACCACTCCTGGGACAATCAGCCCACAGATAATATTTGAAAGTCACCTGTTTGAACTTCCAGGAGACAAGACTGTGGAGGGAACTGTAAGTGTTCTCACCCTCCCCTTGAGAACTTGAAAAATAACCAAGAATATTGCCCCAGGAGAAATTCTGCAATAGTGGAAACAGCAGAAGGAATAAATAGTCTTTTAGCTTGAGGGACTGGGGAGCCCACCAGGAAGGGTCCTTCTTGCTATGGGTGAAGAGGACCAGTGCAGGACTGGAAGTGCCTCATCAAGAACCACCTAAGTGGACCAACAGGAGAGCCTGAGGTCTAAGGGCGATGGAGCCAGTAAGCACCAGCACAAGGACCCCAGGCATGCCTTTGCACAGCCAGGGGAATTGGGTAGACACCAACAGAGATGGGATGCACCAACTACTGAGACTGCCTGTGCTCTAGCACAGACCTAGAAGAGGAGGAGACTTTCTTTGGCCATACCACCCCTTCCCCCCACCTCATGCCAGGAGCGTCATTGTAACCCTGGGGAAACTCAGAAAGACTTTACCTGGCCTGGCCTTGGTGCAAACTAGCCAGTTCAGCGCTAGGTAAGCTACAGCATTATATAGCTTCTGGTTGAAAGCACCAGGGGCCACAACACACAAAACACTTTAACAGGCCTCAAGCTTCCAGGACAAGACATATGGGATAGAGTCCCCTATGCCTTAGAAGCAGAAATGCTCTGTAAAAGCCAGGAAAAAAGGCAATCACTATGAGCAAGAAGCAAATCAGAAAAACAAACATCATATAATCTTAGTACAAGGAAGGGAAGATCAAAATACTAATTCAGAAGAGACAATATACTCACTTTTGAAACCTCAAAAGGAAGTATGAACTGGTCTCAACCTCAAAAAGCATTCTTGGAAGAGCTTCAGAAGGATTTTAAAAGACACGTTAAAAGGGGAAGAAGAAAAATTAACCAACAGTTTTAAAAAATGTAGTTGACAAAAATGATAAAAGAATTCACTGAAGAGAACACCTCTCTAAAAAGTAAAATTGGCCCAATAGATAAGGAGATACAAAACCTAACTGGGAAAATTGGACAAATGGAAAAGGAGGCACAAAAGCCAGTTGAAGAAAATATGCTGTTAATTTGAGAATTGGGCAAGTTAGCTGCTAATGGTTCCATGAGGCATCAAGAGTCAGTCAAACAAAATCTGTGGAATGAAAAAATGGAAGAACATGTAAAATTTCTCATTGAAAAACAACTGACCTGACATCTCACACTGTATATCAAGGTAAGGTCAAAATGCTACAGTATTTAGACATAAAGGGAGATATCATAAGCAAATCATAGGAGTAAAGAAAAATTTAACTGTTGAATCTACAGAGAAGGAGTTTATGATGAGACAGGATCACAAGATATAAAACAGATAATTCTGATTACAAGAAAATATTTTTGCATAAACAAATACAATTCAGCCAAAATTAGAAGGAAAGCAAGAATATAATTACAGCAATTTTTTTCTGATAAAGATCTTGTTTCTCCAATATGTAGAAAATAGAGTCAAATTTATAGAATAAGTTATTTTCCAATAGATAAAAGGCCAAAAGATATGAAGAGACCGTTTTCAGAAGAAGAAATCAAAGCTATCAGTAGTCATTTGAAGAAATGCTTTAAATCCCTAGTATTCAGCAAAATGGAAATTAAAATAATTCTGAGGTGCCACCTCACACCTATAAACTTGATTTATATAAACTAAAAGAGAAAATGAGAAGTGGTGGAGAGAATGTGGAAAAACAGGCACAGGAATGCACTGGTGGTAGAGTTACAAACTGGTCAAACCATTCCGGAGAGCAGTTTGGAACTATGCCCAAAGGTCTATAAAACTGTGCTACTCTGTGACCCAGCAATACAGGATTTAGTCTGTATTCTAAAGGGATGAAGCAAAAAGGGAAAGTGTTTCAACATACAAAAAAATTCAGCATCTATTTTTTTGGTGACAAAGAAATGGAAATTTAAAAAATACCCATCAATTGATGAATGACTGGACAACTTGTAGGGTATAATAGTGATGGAATACTAGCATATTATATTATATCATAGGAATTACTGAATAGAATGGTTTCAGAAAAACATGAGAAGATTATATGAACTTATATGAAGTGATATGAGCAGCCCCTGAAGACCACTGTAAATAGTAATAACATAATGACAATCAATGGTGAAGGACTTAGCTACTCTGATAAATACAATGATCCAAGGCAATGCCAAAGGACTCAAGATTACAACAACTATTCACCTCCAGAGAGAGAAAGAAGTGATAATCTCTATATGCTATTTGAAGCATATTGCTCTTCACTTTATTTTGGGGGGAGGAAGGGGATAGTTAGCACAGAAACATGTTTTCCATGATATCATATGTAAAATAAGTGTGATATTGCTTGCCTTCTCAATAAGTATGAAAAGGGCTTAAGGGAATATTTGAAACAGGAAATTTGATTTTAGAGGTATTCTGGCTTTAGTGTGCAACATTAAGTGAAACAATTCCACATGTGCTCTGCCACTGAAGTACTCCTTTGAGTTGGGCTATTACCTAATAGCATGCTAACATCTTGGATAGACTATTGAAGGCTATAAGGCTATTATAATGATGGAAACTTCCAAGATTTGTGAACCTTTAACTATTTCATTGATGAAAGACACACTTACAGTAGCGTAATAATCCTTGATGAAAAAAAAATAGTGCTCCTCTTATTGATGTTTTATCTTTTGAAAATATATTTTTTCTTTAAACAGAGCAAGAAAAGGAGAAAAAAATTAGCTAGTGTTTGAGCACATATCTTAGGAAGGCTACTAAATTTATAGAAACAGAGGGCTAGTGGGGAATTAGCGAGGCTTTGTTCTGGCCAATGATTATATTATCAAAACTGAAAATGAGTACAATATAAGGAAATCTCATGAAGAAATTGAAGGAACAGAGATCCCTTCTCCATATATATATGTATATGTATATGTATGTGTATATGTATATGTATGCATATATCTATGTGTGTATGTACACAGACATATATACATGTATACACACATATATAAATAGAGAGGAAGCTATACAAATATACACACATGTATATATGTATATATACACACATACATACATATACACACATATATGTATATGCATATGTGGGTAGTATATATTTATATACACTCATATACATATGTGTGTTTATGCATATTTTAAAAGATATATTTATTATGTCACATCGGCTATGTATCTTACGTTTTATATATATATATACATATTGAATATATACACATATATTTAAATATATACATATTTTGGATAAAGCCACTACACACACACACACATGTATTTACACATATATTTTTTAAATTTCACCATAATGAGTCAGTAAAGATAGTTATCTGTAGATCTCTCTATATCTACAGAGAGATAACTACATCTTTCTATTTATAGGTAGAAATCATGAGACTTAATGAGTATAAATAATATGCATATTTATATATATATGTAATATATTGATATGTGTCTATCAAACATTTTCCTGGGGTGAGGAAGTCTGCAGAGTGAATATAGACTTGAAACAAGTTCATCATTTTAGCTGGGAATAAGTTATTTTGCCCTCTCTAAATTAAAAAAAAAGACTAATAATTTATTTTGGATGTGTATAAATTACCTTATTTTCCTTGTTATCATTTTAAACGATAGAAATTGTTTATATTTATCAACGTATGGGCTTAAAACTTATGCTGCTATGCTTCATTACTACTATGCTTTATTTACTACTAAATTCTTGTTCAGAAAGAAAATTATGAAACAAACCATTCTAATACCTCTGTTTATACATTTTAAAATATTTCAAAATATAATTTAAATGAAGGAAAATAGAAATACACACATGCATATATGTATATGTACAAATGCATACATACATGTGTGTATACACACATACATACACACACAAAGACGCCTCTAGTCCTGACTTAATTTAACAAACCTAAAAAATGAAGACTTCAGGGCAGTTAATGGTAATTTTCAAGCCCAGAATATCTCAAGTGTTTTAATGATGTATGTTTAAGAAACTGAAACTTCAAACTTCCTTAAAGTTTTGGAACCCATTATTTTTAAAAATTCTTATATGCCAACAAAATCAGACTTATTCTGCTTGATGTTGTAACGAAGGGAAAATGAGTGCATTTAATTTCTAGCCAAACAGATTTATGTTCACTGTAATAACACGATAGTCAGCATATGGCTCTTCCAGAATTTCCAAAGTGCCTTCCCAGCATTGTCTCATTTAATTCTCACAATACCCCTCTCACGCAAGTGCCCTTAATATACCCACCTCAGAGGTGAAGACGCTGAAGCTGAGAAAGGATAAGTGACATGCTTGGGTTCACATTAGCCAGTAAGTGCCTGAGAAATGTATGTAATACCAGGCCCCTCATTCCTCACTTAGTATTCTTTCCTCTCTGCTGTGTAGCTGACTCTAAGGGAGGCTGTTCTCATAAGCCCAGCTGTTCAATCATGCAGTAATTTGTCTTGGGGGCAGTGACATTTCCCAATCACAGTGCACAAGAATCAAAAGGAAAAAACAACAAATACATTTCCATCATTGTTTCAAACAATGAAATTGTACCTTCTGTAAGGTAAAATGAGGAATTTAATAAAATTTAATGCAAGAGCAAAAAGAAAAAAATTGGCTAGATTAAATAGATTGATAATAGTTTAAATTGAGTGTTGAAAATGTGAGTTGTACTCAGGTGTATGTCTTGGTGGGTGTCAGCTTTTGTAATTCAAAGTATTGACATTTCTTCCAATTTCACTTAAATATTTCTCTAGGAACTTCTTAGAATTCTCTCCTTTATTTTTACTTAATGTTTATGATTATTTGAAGCTCAATGCTTTTATTCTGTCTTTCTGCAAAGGGAAAGATGGTCAGTTCTCCAAAGAAACAGTAAGTTAAAGTCAAATGAGGGGGGGCGGAGCCAAGATGGCCAAGTAGAAAGACGCACATACACATAGCTCCGAACCCACAAACCACAGAACGGCAGAGGGGACAAACCCAGGGCGAATTCTGCACCCAGAGACCACGGAATATTGGAGCGAGGGAGATTTCAGTTCCGGAGAGACCTGCAAACCTCTCACAGGGGGACCTTCGGGCCGGGGACTGGGCACCGGGGCGGGAAGAGGAGAGCAGCCCTGCCGCGGCAGCGACACCGTGGCAAAGAGATCCAGCGGCCACGCAGGTGCCCCCACCCACAGAGGGACCTGCAAACCTCTCGCAAAAGGTCCGTTGCGCTGCAGACACGGTGCCCAGCCCCGACCTGCGGTGGCGACGGCAGGTCCCAGAGACAAAGTTCTGAGAGGGATCCGGAGGCGGGATCTTCAGCAGCTGCACGGGCCCCCCACCAACAGGTGACTGACAGGGGTAGGTGAGAGAGTCTCTTTGGCGAGTTGAGAGGGGAGCGTGGTGCCCCCATAGCTCGGCCCCCCCCCCCCCCCCCCCGGGAGGTGGGGGCTGAGAGGCGGCTGCGGACGGGGGCTCCCCAAACGAGCGGGAGCCTGGATCCATTGTGGAAGGTCTGTGTATAAACCCCCTGAGGGAATTGAGCCAGAGAGGCGGCCCTGCCCCTGACCTCAGCACCTGAGCTTAATTTAACACTGAATAACAGCCCTGCCCCTGCCAAAAATCCTAAGGCGGGAAGCAGCATTTGAATCTCAGTCCCCAAACGCTGGCTGGGAGGACCAGGAGGCGAGGTGGATGTGAGGAGAACATTCAGAGGTCAGGCCACTAGGGGGAGACAATGCCAAGAAAAGGGAAAAGAAATAAAACTATTGAAGGGTACTTTATTGGAGAAAAATCACTTCCTCCCTTCCTTTCTGATGGGGAGGAACAAGGCTTGCCATCAGGCAAAGACACAGAAATCGAGGACTCTGTGCCCCAGCCCACCCAATGGGCTCGGGCCATGGAAGAGCTCAAGAGGAATTTTGAAAATCAAGTTAGAGAGGTGGAGGAAAGACTGGGAAGGGAAATGAGAGGGATAAGAGAGAAGCATGAAAAACAGATCAGCTCCCTGCTAAAGGAGAACCAAAAAAATCTTGAAGAAATTGGCACCTTGAGAACTAGCCTAACTCAGCTGGCAAGGGAGGTGCAAGGGGCCAATGAGGAGAAGAATGCTTTCAAAAACAGAATTAACCAAATGGAAAAGGAGATTCAAAAGCTTACTGAAGAAAATAGATCTCTCAAATCTGGAATGGTACAGATGGGAAGCTTTGGACTTTTCGAGAAAGACAGATATCTCAGAACATACTGCGCAGATTCGAAAAATGGAAGATAATGTGAAATATCTTATTGGAAAAGCAACTGACCTGGAAAATAGAATCAGGAGAGACAATGTAAAAATTCTGGGTCTACCTGAAAACTATGATCAAAAGAAGAGCCTAGACATCATCCTCCACGAAATTATCAAGGAAAACTGCCCTGAGATTCTAGAACCAGAAGGCAAAATAAATATTCAAGGAATCCGCAGAACACTGCATGAAAGAGATCCAAAAAGAGAAACTCCTAGGAGCATTGTGGCCAAATTCCAGAGTTCCCAGGTGAAGGAGAAGATATTGCAAGCAGCTAGGAAGAAACAATTCAAGTATTGTGGAAATACAATCAGGATAGTACAGGATCTGGCACCTTCTACATTGAGGGACAGAAGGGAATGGAATAGGATATTCCGGAGGTCAAAGGAACTAGGACTGAAGCCAAGAATCACCTACCCAGCAAAACTGAGTATAATACTTCAGGAGAAAAAATGGTCTTTCAATGAAATAGAAGACTTTCAAATTTTCCTGATGAAAAGACCAGAGCTGGAAAGAAAATTTGACTTTCTAACACAAGAATGAAGAGAGCCATAGGAAGGCAAACAGCGGAGAGAAATCATAAGGGACTTACTAAAGTTGAACTGTTTACATTCCTACATGGAAAGACAATACTTATAACTCTTGAAACATTTCAGTATCTGAGCACTGGGTGGGAGTACACACACACACACACACACACACACACACACACGCACACATACATAGAGACAGAGTGCACAGAGTGAATTGAAGAGGAGGGATCATATACTAAAAAAAAAAAATGAAATCAAGCAGTGAGAGAGAAATATTGGGAGGAGAAAGGGAGAAGTTATATGGGGCAAATTATCTGTCATAAAAGAGGCAAGCAAATGACTTATTAGTGGTGGGATAAAGAGGGGAGGCAAGAGAAAAACATGAGATCTACTCTCATCACATTCCACTAAAGGAAAGAATATAATGCACACTCATTCTGATAGGAAAACCTATCTCATAATACAGGAGAGTGGGGGACAGGGGCACAAGCAGGAAGGGGGGGAGGATAGAGGGGAGAGCATGGGGAGGAGAATGCAATACGAGGTCGACACTCACGGGGAGGGAAAGGACCATAAGAAAATAGAAGTAATGGGGGACAGGACAGGATGGAGGGAAATATAGTTAATCTTATACAACACAACTAGTATGGAAATCATTTGCAAAACTAAACAGATATGGCCTATATTGAACTGCTTGTCTTCCAAGGGGAAGGGGTAGAGAGGGAGGGAGCTAAAGAAGTTGGAACTCAAAGTGTTAGGACCAAATGTAATGTTCTTACCACTGGGTAACAAGAAACACAGGTTAAGGGGTCAAGAAAGCTATCCGGCCCTACAGGACAAAAGAGAAGACTGAGACAAGGGCAGGGAGGGAGGATAGAGGAGAGAGCAGATAGGTCACAGGGGCAATTAGAAAACTTGGGTCTGGGGGGGAGGGGGAAAAAAGGGGAGAAAATTTGTAACCCAAAATTAAAAGTTAAATAAAAAAAAAAATTGATACAAAAAAAAAAAAAAAAGTCAAATGAGGGATGACCTTGGAGTTAGGAGAGAAATAGATAAAACTTTTAAGTTTCACTCTATGTTAGGAAATGTAAGTACTAGAGACTGAAATACAAACAAACAACATGGTATCTTTTCTCAAGAAATTCATGTTTTAATTGTGGAAAACAATAGAAAGCAAGGAGAAGAAGCAGGAGAATAGATCTGAAGAATGAGTCTAGGAAGAAGTGAGAATAAGCATGCCTGGTGCCCTTCCTAAAATGTCAGTGCCATGGAGGGAATCACCAGTTAGGAGATTAGGGCTTCAAGACAGAAATTTCTCTCAAGTGGGAAAAAATGTCAGTTGATGGGTAAGAAGAAAAGTCAGCAAAGAGTATTCTGTGTCATGAACTCTGATTAGATGTTTACTTTCCTTTAGCTCTACATCAATTTCATGATATGAAAGATGATAATACAACTTATCTGTTTACCTGTTATTTAAAGTTTCATTCATGCCATAGAATAATGTTGAAGTAACTGCCTAGATACAAAAAAGCAGTGTTATATAAGAGTTAGGGTAGCAATGTAAGAGATTGGGAATTTAGGTGAAAGAGCAGAGATTGCATGCTTGGCCTGGAATCAAGAGGGCCTGAGTTAAAATACAGCATCAGACACTTACTAGCTATGTGACTCTGGATAAGTTACTTAACCTCTGTTTACTTCAGTTTCCTCAAGTGTAAAATGGAGACCTCAGAAAAGGAAATATTAAAGTAGCCCCATGTCTTTGCCAAGAAAACCTCCTTAAAAAATAGGGTCGTGAAAAGTGAGAAATGATTCAGCAACAACAATGAAGGAGATATTTGTTATAACTATTGATAGGCAGTGAGTTTTTGACTAAACATGGCATGAAAAGGAACATAGTAAATAAGATGTACAATTTTATGACAGAAGATTGAAAATAAAAATATCTTAAAACTAGAAAGGAAATTGATAGAAATATTTTTGCAGCAGATTAATTTCATAAAGGTCTAATTATCAAGATTTTTGGGAACTTACACAAGCATAAACATCAAGGACCTTTGTCTAGTAGAAAAATTATCAGAGGAAATGAACTTGAGTTTTAAAAAAAATAAAATAAAACCAAAGTTGTCAGCAATCAATTAAGCAACACACATTTATTAAGAATTTATTATATTCTAGGCTCAATGCCAAATTCTATGAATACAGGTCCAATGATTTAAACAATCCTGAAACATAAAAGGTTCATATTCTAATGGGCAAGAAAGGTATGTCTACAAATATTTAAAGAATAAATAAAGAGTTAATAGATTAAAAAAAAAACCCTATTTAAATGCAAAGTAATTTTGAGTGGTCAGTAGCAGTTCCGAGGTGGTAGAGTGCTGTGTATGTAAAACAATGAGAAGACCAAATGGACTGGAAAATAGTAGGTGTAAAGGGAGTTGATGTTTAAGGAAGTTGGAAAGATCATTTGGTGTTAAGTTGTAAAGGAAGTTAAGAGCTAGTTTTTGTTGTTCAGTCATTTCTGACTCATTGTGGCAGCATTTGAGATTTTCTTGGCAAAAATACAGAAGTGGTGTTGCCATTTTTATTCTCTTTTTAAAAGATGAGCAAATGGAGGCAAATAGAGTGAAGTGACTTGCCTATGGGTGCACAGTTGGCAAGTGTCTGAGGCCATATTTGAGCTCAGGTCCCACTGACTACAGAGCCATTGATCAACTATGCAATATAACTGACCCGTCAAAGTTTATCACGAAGTATATATATTTTTCTTGTATACAGAAACACAGTACTGGAGATTATTGAGTAGGGGGTGACATGGCCTGAGCTACATTTAATAAAATTTAATAAAATTCACTTTGATAGCAATATATGTGACTTATTGGAATAGAAGGAAGAAAGAAGCCAAGTGGACAGAGACATGGTCTTAGAAACAGGAAGACTTGGATTGAAGTCCCACCTCTGACACTAATTCCGTGAATGTGACTCTGAACAATGTTCTGAAATTTTAGTGTTCCATTCAAGTCCTTGAGACTATCAATTAGAGGGAATCAGCCAAGTTGGCAGAGTAGAAGCAGGGACCTTCATGAGCTCACCCCCCAAAACCCTCAAAAAAATCTGTAAAAATGACTGTAAAAAAATCTAGAGCAACAGAGGTCACAAAATGACAAATGCAAACAAATTTCCGGCCCAAGACAATCTGAAAGTTCAACAGGAAGGGAGTATCATATTAGGGCGGTAGCAGAGCACATTTGGGTATGAGCCACCCTGCCACAAGGACAGAGCTAAAGCAGGCCTTAGGGGACTGAATCTCTGGCAGCTGTGGTTTCTAGACTTCTCAACTTACAAACATCAAAAACAGCTTTGAAGGTCAGTAGGAAGGGTCTCTAACCCATTTGAGAGGGGAGAGTGGTCTGGCCCCAGTCCCAGCCCTAACCCTGGTTCCAGCCTCAGCCCTAGTCCAGGCCTCAGCCCTAGAACATCAGCAGCCATTGTCAAAATGGGGCTGCTTCTCAAACACTACATTTAACAAAGAGCTCAAAAGTCAAGTAATTGTCTGGGATGATGAGCAAATGGGGAAAAACAGACTACAGATTCTAATTTTCTTTGTGAAAAGGGATTTTCTTATGTCACTGATGACAAGGAAGATCAAAAACATAAAATCAGAAGACAACAAAGTCAAGACTCCTGCATCAAAGCCTGTAAGAAAATCATGAATTCTTCTCATGCCATGGAAGAATTCAAAAAGAATTTTGAAAATCAAGCAAAAGAAGTAGAAGAAAAAATGGGAAGAGAAATGAGTGACGAAAGAAAATCATGAAGAACAAGTCAACAACTTGCTAAAGGAGACCCCAAAAATGCTGAAGAAAATAACACCTTTAAAATTGCACTAACCTAAGTGGCAAAAGAGGACCCAAAAGTCAATGAGGAGAAGAAGGCCTTAAAAAGCAGAATGGGTCAAATGGAAAAAGTGGTTCAAAATCTCATTGAAGAACATAGTTACTTAAAAATAAGAATAGAGCAAATGGAAGCTAATGACTTTGTGAGAAATCAAGAAATTATAAAACAAAACCAAAAGAATAAAAAAAATAAAGGAGAACATGAAACACCTTTTTGCAAAACAACTGACCTGGAAAATGGATCCAGGAGAAATAATTTAAAAATTAGAAACAATTTAAAAATTATTGTATTATCTGAAAACCATGATAAAAAAGAGTCTTGAAAGATGATTTCAAGAAATTATCAAGGAAAATATATTTGATATTCTAGAACCAGAGGGTAAAATAGAAATGGAAAGAATTCACTGATCACATGCTGAAAAAGATCCCCAAAAGAAAACTCCTAGGAATATTGTAAGTAAACTCCAGAGCTGCCAGGTGAAGGAGAAAATACTACAAGAAGCCCGAAAGAAACAATTGAAGTATTGTGGAAACACAATCAGGAAAACACAAGTTTTAGTACGTTTTACACTAAGAAATTAGAGGACTTGGAATACAATATTCCAGAGATCAAAGGAGCTAGGATTGAAATCAAGAATCTCCTACTCAGCAAAACTTAGTATAATACTTCAGGGAAAAAAATGGAACTTTAATGAAATAGAGGACTTCAGAGCACTCTTTCTGAAAAGACCAGAGATGAATAAAAAATGTGACTTTCAAATATAAGAATCAAGAGAAGCATGAAAAGGTAAACAGGAAAGAGAAATCATAAGGAACTGATTCAAATTGAAATGTTTATATTCCTACATGGAAACATGATATTTATAACTCATGAGACATTTCTCAGGATTGAGGGAGTTGGAGGGAATATATATACACACACACACACACACACACAGAGGACAGGATGAGCTGAATATGAAGGAATGATACCTATAACATAAAATCAAGGATTGGGAGGAATGTACTGGGAGAAAGAGGAAGGGAGACATAGAATATAGTCAATCATCTCAAAAGAAAGGAGAGCAAAGAGCTTTTACAATGGAGGTGAAGGGGGGGAAGGTAAGGGAATATTCTCATATTTTTATCAGATGTGCCTTCAGGAGAGAATAACATACACATTCAAATGAGTATGGAAGTTTACCTACAGGAAAGAAAGGGGGAAAGGGATAAGAAACTGGGGTTAATAGAAGGGACAGTAGATTGGGGGAAAAGGTAATCAAAATAATCATTTGTCTGGAAAGACAGGTCAAAGTAGAGAATAGAACAAATGGAGGGTGGGACAGGAGAGAAGGAAATATAGTTAGTCTTTTACAACACAACTATTATGGAAGTACTTTGCATGGATACACAAGTACACTATATGGAATTCCTTGCCTTCTCAATTTGAGTGGTTCAAGTGTGGGGGGGAAGGGAGAGAATGTGGAGCTGAATGTCGAAAAATTAGTGTTAAAATTGTTTTTACATGCAACTAGGAAATAAGGTATATGGGCAATGGAGTATAAAGATAGAAATCTATCTTGCCCTACAGGAAAACAGAAGGGAAAGGGATAAGAAGGGGGAGTGATATCAGGGAGGGCTGATTAGAGAAAGACGTAAACAGAATGCTCACTGTGCTGGTGTGGAGATGCAGGGGAGATGGGGAGAAAATTTGAAATTCAAAATTTTGTGAAAATGAATTTTGGAAACTGAAAATAAATAAGTTTAATCCAAAAAACAAAAATACAAAATAAAATGAAAAAAAAAACCCCAAACAAACAACAACACTATCCATTAGAGAGAAGATACCAAACTGTATTACTGGAAGAAATTCTTTAGTGAGAGCTCCTTACATTGGCAAAATCACTGTTCTGGTAGGCAAAAAAAGTATTATATACATGTCAGTTAAAATGAATAGTGCTTCTCTACTTCAGGAATTCTTAGACTTTTGCATGTCATGAACAAGACTAGTAGTGTAGTTACGCTGTAGCAGGATTTTTGCATAACATTAACAAATCTTTCAGTCTGTTGAGCCCCACTGATCTCTTCATGAGGGTGTCAGAACAGATAGAATGGCAGATTTTGAGTCAAGAAGACTTGAGTTTATTTACTAGCTAAAGCTCCCTTAGCAAGTTGCTTAACCTCTGTCTTCAGTTTTCTCAGCTGTACAACTGTGATAACAATAGCACCTATTACTCATGATTTTATGAGAGTAGAATGTGATAATAATTGTATAGTTCTTAGTACAGTGCCTGGCACATAGAGGACTTTTAATGCATGCTTGTTTTCCAACTGTCTTCTCCTTAGAATGATGTTTTTAAAGGCCTAAAATGAAATACACAAATTTCAAAGGAAATCCATTATTACATTGATCAAAATTTCAAAACAAAAACATGTTTCTGTAGATCCCAGGTTAAAAATGTCTGCCTCAGATTCTGAGAACTTTACCAAACACTTTCATGATCTCTAAAAACCTTGTTTTCCTACAAAGCTATTACAGATGGTTGTCAACATGAGTCTTATTATTGTTGGATTCCCCATTTCCCCTTTTTACTTACCTGAAATCTATCAAGAACAGCACGACTATTTCAGCAAGTTACTTTGTAACCATAACATTGTGCTATCAGCATAGTACCCCCAAAATAAATCTGCCACCATGTACAGAACTTTGGGGAAAATAGACAACAGTATTGAAACACTATTTATAGTTTTCAATATATCGTTCTTTCAATTAATCAACAATCATTTATTAAACACTTTCTATGTCCCTAACTCTATTTATACAAAGTAACCCACAGAAGAGGATGTGGCACATGGGAAATACTTAATAAATGCTTGTTGATCCTAGCAATAGGAAAGACAAAAAGTGAAAGTCACTACAATCATTATTTTAAGTAGAGGAAGAATTGAACTCTGGTTCCAGGTTATGCCTTGGCTTATTCTCTAAAATGTCATTAGGAGTGTATCAAATCTTGGAGATCATTTAAAACTACTTCATTTTTCAGATGAAGAAAATGAGACTCATATGGTTTAAGCAACAAATAATACTCGAACTCGAACTCAAACCAAGATCTTCTGTACCATTACTGCTATAGCACACTTTCCTTGTTTTATTAGAAAATGCAAAATCTTTCTATACCTAAGTGTTTAAGTCAATGGAAGTTTAGCTTCTTCTTACTGATTTATATGCAGGTTTATATATTTGGATGGTTAGCTTTGCTAATTTTTCAAACTTTTCACAACTAACAATAGGGAAGGGACAGTTAATAGATAAAAACCAATCAAATTTCATTTAAAATTTCATTTAAATTTCAAATTTCATTTAAAAAATCACTTAATGGAAGAAAATAAAACATGAATGGATATGTGATTTCCTTACCATGGGTAACCGTTCCACTAACATAGTCCCTACCATGTGTTCTCTTCCTATGTCATACCAAAAGCACAGAAGTCTTTTCTTTAATCTCTTAATATTGCAGGGGTAAAGATCTTGTGCTGAGTACCCACACTTCATGTCCAGCCCACCACCTTTCCCAATTGTACATGTCTTTGTTGATGTTCAATTCTTAGCCACATCACAATTAGTTGTATTCTGTAGTCTCCTTATGTGTACCATATAGTTTTCTGTTGTTCTTTGTCACTCTAAAAATTATGTTTCTTCCTAAGGAGTATTGTTCTGTAATTCACAGACATGTAGTATCAGTGGAACGATATGATATTGAAGAGCTGG
Source organism: Notamacropus eugenii (assembly GCF_028372415.1). Lineage (NCBI taxonomy): Eukaryota > Metazoa > Chordata > Mammalia > Diprotodontia > Macropodidae > Notamacropus > Notamacropus eugenii. The sequence goes on from NC_092872.1 coordinate 410,634,897, forward strand.
GTTTTGTATCAGTAAACAAATTAGAAATATTTAATGTAAGATGGTCTTTCCAAAAGGCAATCTAGGAATCTGCATCTACTCAATACTACATTTAATTGAATGTCTAATTATGAGGAGTGAATCCAAAACTCCAAACTACATGATGAAGATGTAGCCAATGGGATGCTAGGAGATTCTGTGAGTATGTGTTTATCTCTCCAGTATTTAGTACCATGCCTGACTCATAGGTAGTGCTTTATGAATAAGTGCATATTGATGGATTGATTGATAAAGAGGGACACCTCCTGAATTTGAAATAACAGAGTTGTTACCTATCGAGCTGCTACTGGTTAATGACTGTTGTTGTTGTTCTTCAGTAGTTTCAGTGTTGTCCAAACTCTATATGACCCTGTTTGAAGTATTCTTTTCAAAGCTATTTTAATGGTTTGCCATTGCCTTCTCCAGGTGATTTTATAGAATTAAATGAGCCAAAAAGTTTAAATGACTTGCTTAGGGTCAAAAAACTGGTCAATGTCTGAGATGCATTAAAATTGCTTATGGGGGCCCTTTTAGATAAGAATTTGAAAACAACATGAATGCCCAGTGAGAATTCAAGAAGAATACAGCTGGTTGTGAGGAAATGGGGGCAGGTCTTCTCTGAGATCCTACTGACTTCCTTTTTCCAGTTTCACCAATTTGAATACAAATTGGCATCAAGTTTAGAAGAGGGAAGCAGGAAATATGAGGAAAATGACAACTTCATGATCTCATTTCTGCTATCTCTAAGAAAAGTATGTAGGCTAGAACAAAACTGTTGAACATTCCAGTGCTTTATTTCGGTCTCAGACATTTTTAGGAGATTATATTCAGTTCTAGGCTCCATCTTTTTTTGGAAGGATTTTAATAATCTAGAAAATGCACAGCATAATTGTCCTTAATGAAAAAGGGATTTGAAAACATAGAATGAATTAATGAAGGAATGTCACTATTGGAAGGGGAGTTTGGGAAGATGGTGGAGTGATCAGTAAGTGCTATCTCCCTTTCCTTGTGGACCTTGACGAACCCAGAGAATATCTCCCCAGGAAAAAAACCTGTAACAGTGGGAGCAGCAGAAGGGGTAAACAGACACTTAGCCCAGGAGGCTAGAAAGATCACTAAGGAGGGTTCCTCTTGCTATGACAGAAGGGGACAAGTGCAGGATCAGAGCTGTCCCCTTCAGCCCCACCTCAACAAACCAGGAGAAGACACTGAGCTCCAGGAGGTGAAGCCAGCAACTGCCAACACCAGGACCCCAGGTGTGCCTCCACACCCCAAGGGAATCAGGAAGACATTATCGCAGATGGGCTCACCAACCACTGAGTTTGCTTATGTTCCAGCTCAGCAGAGGAGACATGCTGTGTCCAGAACACCCTTCCCACACACTTAACAAGCTGCCTCCAGGATAGCTGCAGGGAAACCCCAAAAGACTTCATCTGACCTCTGCTTTACAACAACAACCAGCCCAGTACCAGGTAAGATGCAACATTTTAGCTTCTATCTGGAAGAACCAGAGGCCACAATACACAAAGCCTCAAGTATTAGGAACAAGAACTGTGGGACAGAGTTTCCTGTGCTGCAAATGTAGAGAACTAGTTTAAAAGCCAGGAAAAGGATTACTATCATGAGTAAGAAACAAAGCAGAAAAAGAAAAGACCATAGAGTCTTTCTGCAGAGATAAGGACCAAAACACCAATACTAAAGAGGTTAGCATTGAGACTATACTCCGATATGAAACTTCAGAAGGGAATATGAACTGGTTTGAAGCACAAAGAGCCTTCTTGGAAGAGCTCAGGAAGGATATTGAAACCCAGATTAGAGAAATAGAAGAAAAACTGACCAATGACTTTAAAAATATGAGAAAAGAATTTACTGAAGGGAACAGCTCCTTAAAAATTACAACTGGATAAATGGAAAAGGAAGCACAAAACCTAGCTGGGGAAAATAACTCCTGAAAGGGAAAAATTGGACAGATAGAAAAAGAGATGAAAAAATTAACTGAAGAAAACAATTTGATAAAAAAAAAATAGAATCGGGCAAGGAGAAGCTAATGAATCTATGAGACATCAAGAATCAGTCAAACAGAATCTAAAGAATAAAAAGATAGAAAAAATGTAAAATATCTAAGTGAAAAAACAACTGACCTAGAAAATAGACACAGGAGAGAAATTCTAAGGATTACTGTCCTACCAGAAAGCCATGATGAAAAAAGGAGCTTGGAAAATATCATTCAAGAAATCATCAAGGAAAGTTACCCAGAAGTCGTAGACCCAGAGGGCAAAATAATCATGGCAAGAATACATCGTTCACTTCTGAAAGGAACCCCAACTAAAAACATCAAGAAATATCGTTGCCAAATTCGAGAACTAGCAAGTAAAGGAGAAAATACTGTAGGCAGTCATAAAGAAATAATTCAGATATTGAGGAGCAAGATCACACAGAACCTTGCAGCTTCGACATTGAAAGCTTCAAGGAATTGGAATAAGATAATCTGTAAGGCAAAGAAGCTGGGACTACAAAGAAGGATTAATTGCCTAGGAAAGCTGAGCATAATATTTCAGGCAAGGAGATGGACATTCAATGAAATAAGGGAATTCCAGATCTTCTAGGCCAGAACTCAGAAGAAAATCTGATCTTTAAACACAGGTCTCAAGAGAGGTATGAAAAGGTAAACGGGGAAAAATTTGTTACACAATATGATCAAACTGTTTACATCCTTATTAGGAAAGATGATACTTGTTAATATTGAGAATTGTATATTTATTATGAAATGTAAAAGGGACATACATAGATAGAGGGAGTGCGTATAAATTAAATGATGTGATGACAACAAATGTGATTTAAGAGTGCAAAGGGATTATAATGGGAGATGTGAAAAGGAGGAGTCAGAAAATAATAAATTCCACGACAGGAAGGGGCAGAAAAATATATTACAGTAGAGGGAAAGAGGGGAGGGAGACAAGTATTGTTTGAGAGGTACTCTCATCTGATTAGATTCAAGGAGGGTACAACAAACTCAGTTAAGGATAGAAATACAATTAGTTTTATAGGTAGTAGGAAGGAAAGGGGGAAAGAAAAGGGAGGGGAGCCTAAATGAGAGGGAAGTAGTGGTAAGGGAAAAGGGGAGTAAAAGGGAGGGGAGAGGAAAGAAGGGAGGAAAGACTGAGGGAGGCTGTGGTCAAAAATTAAAACTCTATTGTGGAGGAGAAGGCATAAAGGAGAAGTAAAAACATACAGATGAGCAAAGGGGATGGAGGGAAAGACACAGTAATCATAACTATGAATGTGAATGGGATGAACTCTTCCATAAAATGGAGAAGGATAGCAGAATGGATTAAAAACCATAATCCAACAATATGTTGTTTACAAGAAACACATTTGAAACAGGGACATACACATAGGGTAAAGGTAAAAGGTTGGAGTATAATATTTTGTACTTCAGCTGATGTAAAAAAAAACAGGAGTAGCAATCTTAATCTCAGACAAAGCAAAAGAAGAAATCTAATAAAAAAAGATAAGGAAGGAAACTATATCATGCTAAAAGGCCCGATAGACAATGAAGCAATTTCATTACTAAACATGTATGCTCCAACTGATACAGCATCCAAAAATTAGAGAAGTTATGGGAGTTATGGGAGAAAAGAGTCAGCAAAATATGCTAGTGAGGGACCTCAACCTCCCCCTCTCTGAACTTGTTAAATCTAATCTCAAAATATACAAGAAAGAAGTTAGGGAGGTGAATAGAACTCTGGATAATGTAGGTATGATAGCTCTTTGGAGAAAACTGAATGGGGATAGAATGGAATATACCTTTTTCTCAGTAGTACAATGCACATATAGAAAAACTGACCATGCACTACGCCATAAAAACCTCACAATCCAGTGCAAAAAGGCAGAGATAGTTAATGTATCCTTCTCAGATCATAATGTAATAAAACTTCTATGTAATCAAAGGTTATGAAAATATAAACCAAAAACTAACTGGAAACTAAACAATCTAATCCTAAAAAATGAGTGGGTTAAACAACAAATTATAGAAACAACCAATACCTTCATTCCAGAGAACAACAATAATGAGACAATTATCAAATCTTATGTGATACTGCAAAAGCAGTGCTTAGGGAAAGTTTTATATCTTTCAATCCCTGCATGAATAAAATAGAGAAAGAGGAGGTCAATGAATTGGGCATGCTGCTGGGAAAACTAGAAAAAAACAAATAAAAAATCCCCAATAAATACCAAATTAGAAATACTGAAAACCAAAGGAGAGATTAATAAAATTGAAATTATGAAAACTATTGAACAAATAAATAAAATTAATTGTTGGTTTTAGGAAAAAAACAATAATATTGATAAACCTTTGGTCAATTTGATTTAAAAAAATGAAAGAAGAAAACCAGATTACCAATATCAAAACTGAAAAGTGTGAACTAACTTCTAATGAGGAGAAAATTAAAACAATAATTAGAAATTACTTTGCCCAACTATATGCCCATAAACTCGACAATCTAAATGAGATGGATGAAAATTTTTAAAAAAATATAAATTGCTCAGATTAACAGAAGGGGAAGTTGAGTACAAAAATAACCCCATCTCAGAAAAGGAAATTGAACAAGCCATCAATGAACTCCCTCGGGAAATAAAATCTCCAGCGACAGGTGAATTTACAAGTGAATTATATCAAACATTTAAAGAACAGTTAATTCCAGTACTATACAGACTATTTGGGGAAATTGGGGAAGAATGAGGCCTCCCAAATTCTTTTTGTAATACAAATATGGTCTTGATACCTAAACCAGGAAGAGCCAAAACAGAAAAAGAAAATTATAGACCAATTTCTGTAATGAATGTAGATGGAAAAATTTTAAACAAGATATTAGCAAAAAAGAATACAGCAACTTATCATGAGAATAATACACCATGATCAGGTAGGATTTATACCAGGAATTCAGGGATGGATCAGTAATACAAAAACTATTAGCCTTATTGATCATAGAAACAACAAAATTAACAGAAACCACATGATTATCCCAACAGATGCAGAAAAAATTTTTGACAAAATGCAACACCCATTCCTATTGAAAACATTGGAAACCATAAGAATAAATGGAACTTTCCATAAAATAATAAGCCGTATTTACCTAACACCACCAGCAAGTATTATATGTTATGAGGACAAGCTAGATGCATTTCCGCTAACATCAGGGGTGAAACAAGGATATCCACTATCACCACTGTTATTCAATATGGTATTAGAAATGGTAACTATAGCAATAAGAGAAGAAAAATAAATTGAAGGAATTAGAGTAGGCAAAGAAGAAACTAAGTTATCATACTTTGCTGATGATATACCTAGAGAATCCCAGAGAATCAAATAAAAAAGTACTTCAAGTACTAAACAATTTTGACAAAGGTTCAGGTTACAAAATAAACCCACATAAATCATTTGCATTTCTATATATTACTAACAAAGCCCAACAGCAAGAGATAGAAAGAGAAATCCTGTTCAAGGCTACGGTAGACTCAATAAAATATTTGGAAGACTACCTGCCAAAACAAAGCTGGGGACTATATGAATACAGATACAAAATACTATTAGCACAATAAAGTCTGATCTAAGTAAGTGGAAAACCATCAGTTGCTCGTGGGTAATAAAAATGACAATTCTACCTAAATTAATTTACTTGTTCCTTGCCATAGCAATCAAACTACCAGATAATTATTTTGTAGAGCTAAAAAAAATAATATCAAAATTCATCTGAAAGAATAAAAAGGTCCAAAATACCAAGGGAACTAATGGAAAGACATGAAAGTGTCTAGCCCTACCAGATTTCCAGCTGTATCATAAAGCAGCAATCATCCAAACCACTTGGTACTGTCTAAGAAACAGAGGGGTAAACCAGTGGAATACGTTAGGTACTCAAGACCTAGCAGTTAATGAATATACCACTCTACTGTTTGATAAATCCAAGGACCCTAGCTTCTTGGGTAAGAGCTCAGTGTTTGACAAAAATTGCTGGGAAAACTGGATAATAATGTGGTGGAAACTGGGCATACAACAGTGCCTGACACCATACAAAAGAATAAAATCCAAGTGAATGAAGTCCTAGTTATACATATTGATACCGTAAATAAATTACAGTGAATTTGTCAGATTTATGAAGAATGGAGAAGTTTATGACCAAACAAGAGATAAAGAACATTATGAAGTGCAAAATGGATAATATTGATTACATTAAATTGAAAAGTTTTTGCACAAACAAATCCAATGTAATCAAAATTAAGACGAAAGCAGAAACCTGGGATAGAATTTTTGCAACTACTGTCTGTGATAAAGGCCTCATTTCTTTTTTTATTATTTTTAAAAATATATATTTTTTTATTTTTTAAAATTTATTTAACTTTTAACATTCATTTTAACAAAATTTTGAGTTACAAATTTTCTCCCCTTTTATCCCCCCCCCAAACACCAAGCATTCTAATTGCCCCTATGACCAATCTGCTCTCTCTTCTATCATCCCTCTCTGCCCTTGTCTCCATCTTCTCTTTTGTCCTGTAGGGCCAGATAACTTTCTATACCCCTTTACCTGTATTTCTTATTTCCTAGTGGCAATAACATTACTCGACAGTTGATCCTAACACTTTGAGTTCCAACTTCTTTACCTCCCTCCCTCCCCACCCCTTTCCCTTTGGAAGGCAAGCAATTCAATACAGGCCAAATCTGTGTAGTTTTGCAAATGACTTCCATAATAGTTGTATTGTCTAAGACTAACTATATTTCCCTCCATCCTATCCTGTCCCCCATTACTTCTATTTTCTTTTGATCTTATCCCTCCCCATGAGTGTCGACCTCAAACTGCTCCCTCCTCCCCATGCTCTCCCTTCCATCATCCTCCCTACCCTGCTTATCCTCTTATCCCCCACTTTCCTGTATTGTAAGATAGGTTTTCATACCAAAATGAGTGTGCATTTTATTCTTTCCTTTAGTGGAATGTGATGAGAGTAAACTTCTTGTTTTTCTCTCACCTCCCCTCTTTATCCCTCCACTAATAAGTCTTTTGCTTGCCTCTTTTATGAGAGATAATTTGCCCCATTCCATTTCTCCCTTTCTCCTCCCAATATATTTCTCTCTCACTGCTTGATTTCATTTTTTTAAGATATGATCCCATCCTCTTCAATTCACTCTGTGCACTCTGTCTCTATGTGTGCGTGCGTGTGCATGTGTGTGTGTATAATCCCACCCAGTACCCAGATCCTGAATAGTTTCAAGAGTTACAAATATTGTCTTTCCATGTAGGAATGTAAAGAGTTCATTTTTTGTAAGTCTCTTATGACTTCTTTTTGGTGTTTACTTTTTCATGCTTCTCTTCATTTTTCTTGTGTTTGAAAGTCAAATTTTCTTTTCAGCTCTGGTCTTTTTGTCAAGAATGCTTGAAAGTCCACTATTTCATTGAAAGACCAATTTTTCCCCTGAAGTATTATACTCAGTTTTTCTGGGTAGGTGATTCTTGGTTTTAGTCCAAGTTCCTTTGACTTCTGGAATATCCTATTCCATGCCCTTCAGTCCCTTAATGTAGAAGCTGCTAGATCTTGTGTTATACTGATTGTACTTCCACAATACTTGAATTGTTTCTTTCTAGCTGCTTGAAATATTTTCTCCTTGACCTGGGAACTCTGAAATTTGGCCCCAATGTTCCTAGGAGTTTCTCTTTTTGGATCTCTTTCAGGTGGTGATCTGTGGATTCCTTGAATACTTATTTTGCCCTCTGGTTCCAGAATCTCAAGGAAATTTTCCTTGATAATTTCATGAAAGATGATGTCTAGGCTCTTTTTTTGATCATGGCTTTCAGGTAGTCCCATAATTTGTAAATTGTCTCTCCTGGATCTATTTTCCAGGTCAGTTGTTTTTCCAATGATGTATTTCACATTATCTTCCATTTTTTTCATTCTTTTGGTTTTGTTTTGTGATTTCTTGGTTTCTCACAAAGTCATTAACCTTCATCTGTTCCATTCTAATTTTGAAAGAACTATTTTCTTCAGTGAGCTTTTGAACCTCCTTTTCCATTTGGCTAGCTCTGCTTTTGAAAGCATTCTTCTCCTCATTGGCTTTTTGAACCTCTTTTGCCAATTGAGTTAGCCTATTTTTCAAGGTGTTATTTTCTTCAGCATTTTTTTGAGTCTCCTTTAGTAAGGTGTTGACCTGCTTTTCGTGATTTTCTTGCATCTCTTTCATTTCTCTTCCCAGTTTTTCCTCCACCTCTCTAACTTGATTTTCAAAATCCTTTTTGAGCTCTTCCATGCCCTGAGCCCCTTGAGTGGGCTGGGATACAGAAGCCTTGATTTCTGTGTCTTTCCCTGATGGTAAGCATTGTTCTTCCTCATCAGAAAGGAAGGGAGGAAATGCCTGTTCACCAAGAAAGTAGCCTTCTATAGTCTTATTTTTTTTCCCTTTTCTGGGCATTTTCCCAGCCAGTGACTTGACTTCTGAATATTCTCTTCACACCCACTTTCCCTCCAGATCCTCCCAGCCAGTGCTTCAGGTCTGAGATTCAAATGCTGCTTCCCAGCCTCAGGGCTTTGGGTGGGGGTGGGGCTGCTATTCAGTGTGACATTAAGTTCAGGTGCTCAGGTGGGGGCAGATGCCACCTCACAGGTCTCAGTTCCCTCAGGGGGTTTATGCAGAGACCTTCAACAACGGATCCAGGCTCCTGCCTTCTCTGGGAGCCCCTGTCTGCTCCCGCCTCAGCTCCTGCCTCCCGAGGGAGCCTGAGTTATGGGGATACCCCCTCTCCTCTCGACCTGCCAAAGAGACTCTCTCACCAACCCTTGTCACCTGAGGATGGAGGGACCCGCGTGGCCTCTGGAGATTCCGTCCCTGAAACCTGCTCAGATCCGCTCCTCTCGCTGCACAGCCAATGCAGGGCTGGGCTGGGCTCTGAGTCCGTGGCTTGAAGGACCTTTTGTGAGAGGTTTTCAAGCTCCCTGGAACCGAAATCTCGTCCACTCTGTTGTTCTGTGGCTTCTGCTGCTCCAGAATTTGTTGGCAGTTCTTTTTTACAGATATTTTATGGGCGGTGGGTTCGGAGCTAGCATACGTGTGTCTATCTACTCTGCCATCTTGGCATTTAGTCCGCTGACCGATAGCTCCAGGAGTATCTGCTGCTGCTGCCCTGGGTCTTGTGGTTCTCTCTCACCCAGTTTGGCTGTACTCCTGTCCCATGCTGAGAGGTTTAGGAATCTGAACTTTTGCTGGAGATTCAGCCTGCCCTGGGACTTTCCTGCTCCGGCTATGGCCAAGGCTGTGCTGGAGCCACTTGCACACTCTGTGCTCTCCCAGCCTTGTGTAATAGATCTTTCCCTTCGACGTTCTAAGCTGTCCTAGGCTGGACACCTCTTATACTCTATCTCTTATTGGATTCTACTACTCTAAAATTTGTTCAGATACCCATTTTAGAGGTATCTGAAGGAGTTTGTGGACAAGATCAGATTAGTCCCTGCTTTTACTCTGCCATCTTGCCTCCACCCCTAAGAATGTAATTTTAATTAGCCTTCATGTATGCAAGGCCTGGACAAATATCCCATTTTGCTAATGAGAAATTGTCCTTACACTTTTATCAGGCTTTTCTTTTTCCCTCACAGAAACCTGATCCAGGAACTATCTAGAGGCTGAATGGCTGTCTTTCAAATGATAAAGAAGACTCTCTTCATACTTTTCTTCTTCATACTTCCTGTTTATTCAGGTCAGTAAATTTCTAAGGCATTGATGGGAATCCACTAACCCTTCAGAAACTTCTATGAAGAACTCTTGGTCCCTACTGCTTGGAATAAGTTTTTACTTTCTAGTTTGGAAGTTCTAAACTTGTAGACCAAATTAGGAAACTTTTCAAAAAGTTGTAATTTGATGAACTGGTGAGCCTAATTTATTAGACTGATTCCAAAAAAGTGATGGTAGTATTGTGTGGCAGAATGAGCGTTGGGATGGGGCTTAACAATATTGCCTTTGCTTTGCTATTCACTTGCTATAACCTTGAGCAAAGTTCATCACTTGGTCTGAAGGATCCCTTGTGTAAAACTGGGCAGCAGAATGAGATGATAGATAGTATCCCTCCCCACTCTAATGATCTATGAGTCGATGAAAAGAGTAATTTGTAATATATTTTATTAGCTAACAATTATGCTAACTCACTAGATATTCATTGGCATTGAATCAAGAAAAGGAGGTAGTACAAAAGCATTTCCCTAGATGAGAAGAGTTCAACAAAGTTGATCCTAAAGCATAATTTACCCAGATCTACTATGGCTTATTTAATCTGGGATTATCACTGTCCCCACTTTATCATATCATTCATTTCCTATTGGTTGAGGTAGTTTCTACACAATCAGAAAACATAAATTCAAGTGTACATAGTGCCCTGATTGTTGAAAGAGGATTTTACTAGCTTCATTCATCCCAAAGATGAAGCAACTTCATCAAAAATTATTGAGTTTTTATAATTTTATAAAATTTTTATAATTTTGTAATTATATTCATATGTATAGATAAATATAATTTTATAATTATAATCATGTAACCAAATAGTACATTGTATATAAGTCATTACGCAAATATATTACTTGCAATTCATGCTGGAGTTCCCAACAATGGGGGCACCCTCACCTGCCAACATTCTCTTATTAATTTTATTATAATATAAAATTTTAAAACACTGCCTGTTGCATATATGTTTTTGTTTCAGGTGTCCACAAAACTACTACGCTAAAGGGCAAAGTTTATGTAAGTTTTTCTGCGTCTGTAAATGAGACTTAGCAATGTGCTCTTTAATTACAATAGAATTCAATTTTTGACAAATATAATGATTTTTGTATTTTGCACAGTTTTCAATGTGCCCCTTCCCTTCAGAAACTGTACCTTACACTCAAAAATTATAAAATAGAAAAAAATACTTTAGCAAAACTTACCAACCAATCAATCAAATAGGATATTATATATGCATTCCTTGATTCCTGTGAAGAATTTAGGCAAATTTAAAAAGTCTCAAATGAATGGAAATAAAGCAGAGAAGGCAGATCCATAGGTGGGGGAATTAACATTTATTTTTTTTCTTGAGATGAAAGCTTCTCTCTCAACAGAGAAGAGACACAAGAGGAATAGAATGAAGCATAAATTGTCCTATCAGGACTATGTGTCAACTTATTTTAATTAGATATCATTCTTTTCTACAAGGGAAGTTTCCATTAGGATGGAGGGGAGTTTCTGGGAATAGACAGAATTTTTAAAAATCACCAATAAAACATTATTGCTCAGAAAGGATATATGTGGATAAGTGAGGCTGAATTTTGTATAAAGCGAAGATTTTAATTGTTTGTTATTTGAGAGTCTAGAATGGAGTGGAAAATTAAAATAAACATATAGAAAATAGTCTCAAGGATAAATGCAATTATACTGTTAGGTCAGTAGCAGAAAGTGAAACACTCTAAGAGAATTTTAACTTTTTATCCCGACATTGTTGAAATAGACATGATGTTTATTTTATTTTCATCTACCTCATTTTCACCTGGGCTGTGTTTCCCATTTTATGACAAAAATGAATAATAGACTTTTAAGTGGGTCATGTATAGTCTGTTATTGCTTCAGTGAATGGATTTTAATGACCTCTCTTACTATCTAAACAAGAGGTTTCCAGACTTATTTGGCCTTTTATAAAATAACTCTGCCTGGAAATCTGCTTTCTTTAGCCCCTTTAAAAGATGAATCATTTAAAAATATAATTTTAAATGACACCTTAATTTGATAATTTATTGTAAATGTGCGAACTTTTCCCCGCATTGAAATTTTGATGATGCAAAAATGTATCATGTAACCATATACTATCGTATTATAAATAAGTCTTTATGGGAGCACATTCCTTGCAATTCATGTGGGACTTTCCAACAATGGGGGCACCCTCACCTGCCAACATTACCTTATTAAGAATTGTCAGAGGACTTGGCCACAGATCTATTATAACTTGCGTTTTGTGTTTTTATTTGGAAAACAATGTAATCACTTTGACTTTAACTCTGTTACACAGCAGATGAAAAGTGTACAAATGTTTTTTTCAAAATTTTCTTGTCTTCTATTTTTTCCTTATGCTTCAGTGGCCACCTTATTTTTGTTCCAAAACCCAGTCACACCCAAGGCTACTACCCTAGATCATTCCAGTGCTTGCAGGTGTTAGGGGGAGGTAATGGTCCATTCTTTCAATAATATGGAGTTGAGGTCAGGTCTATTCAATTTAGTTCAGTTCATTAAATTTTAAGTGCATGTGTTGGGTGTGCTAGTTGTACACAGGCAGAAAGGAGGGTAGATTTAGAATCAAAGGAAATGAGTTCACATGCCTGGTATTAATCATGCTATGAAGCAATTTACAATTTCAGTGGGGAGGTAAGACTTCTACTTGTAAGATGGTTAAATCACTAAACCAAATGATGTAGTATGTCCACATGCAGAAAACTAAGTTTAGGAGACACAGATTACTGCAGGAATTCAGGAAATGAGACGAGACGTGGCTAGAAAAAAGTGGGAAAACTTCAGGAAGGATGTGGCACTTAGCCAGTTTCTTGAAGATGAGCAGTATTTGGAGTCCCGAAATTGTTTTGCTGATTATGTTGTAAATCAGTTTTAGTATTCAGGGTATTACTCCCATAACCCCCAATATTGCTGATTTAATTATTTCCTTTTTGAAAACACAAGCCTGGAATGAAATCCAGAGGTACCCTTAGTTGATTCATACTCCTGTATTTCCTTTGTACAGAGGTACAAGATGCCATTATACCTCAATTGCTTATTTTTATTTTTTTGGCTATGACATGGTGGATCCTCATGTCATTGAATTCTTTGTATACATTACATCTGTTACAAATTACATGTTTTTATGATTCTTTTGCAGCCTAGGTGTGCAGACTATGTTGGATGGTCAACACACTATTGCTTTGTACAGTATGATCCTTATTGTACCTCAAATGGGCGTGCATATCGCAATAAATGTCTTCTGTGCAAGGCATTGGCGTAAGTATATAAAATAATATGCTGGGTGTTCTTGAATATCTCAAAGCTTTTTCCTCAAACCTATGATAATTCATGATGTCACTCCATTTAAATTAAGTTTAGTTCAACAAGCAAATTTAATTAATAAAAATAATAATAATTAATAATTTAATTAATAAAAGTATCTGTTCTTATTCTGACTTGCATGAATTTGGGGATAGCTTGTATTCTCATAAATTTGACCCAGTTGTCTACAGATTTTAAAGTTGACTCAGTTCTCTATATATTTTAGAAATGAAACCATTATGAAACACATGTATTGTAAAAATATTTCCTGCATTTTGTTTTTGCAAAACCATTTTAGTGTGATAAAAGTATCTATTTTGCATCCTATAATGCTGCTCTCTCTTGTCTGGTTATACAGTAATTCCCCATCTATACTTCAGACGGGAAAAGTATTCCATACTCCTGTATTTTGCTAATGATATCACTCTTTATTTTTGTGTCATGTAACCATTTTGACCTTATCTAAGTATACATTGTGAGATGTTGTTCTACATCTAGCTTTTGCCAAACTTCTTTACAGTTTTCCCAGCAATTTTTTTGTCAAATAGTGAGTTCTTCTCCCAAAAGCTGAGGGCTTTGAGTTTATCAAACACTACATTGCTATAGTCATTTACTACTGAGTATAGTGTACCTAAGCAACTCCACTGACCAATACTTCTGTTTCTTAGCCAGTGCCCAATAGTTGTGATGATTATAACTTTGCAATGTCGTTTGAGATCTAATACTTCTAGCGCACCTTCCTTCACATTATTTTTCATTAATCCCTTGATAATCTTGACCTTTTGTTTTTCCTGATGGATTTGGTTTTATTTTTTTCTAGTTCTATAAAACATTTTTTATAGAGCGATTTCTATGGCACATAGTAAATTTAACTAGGTAGAAGTGTCATTTTTATTATATTGGTGCAGCCTACGAATGAGCAATGAATATTTTTCCAGTTGTTCAGATCTGAATGTGTTTGCATGAAAAATATTTTGTAATTGCTTTCATATATGAGTATTTTATTTTCACCTCTATCTTAAGAGCTGATTCTCCTTTAAGGTTAAGCTGACCAAGCCATCTACATTCATTTATGTATGAACACATGCATTGAAGAGCTATTTATAAGCTGATTGTAATATTTATAAGAATGTAGAAAGGAATTATTTGCACAGGAAAATGAATAATCATTTTTTCCTCACTTAGAATGAAATTAGTTGACCTTCGAGTTCACGAAGTTAAACGGTGTGAAGGAGATTGGAGAGCCACACTTAAGTTTTAGAAGCAATGACTTCTCAGACCTGATGCATGCTGTATGACTCATGTTCTCCTCACCTGGTGTCAGGAAATCCTCAGTTACTGTTTCTTTTTTTTTTTGTCTGAATGCTGCAAAAATTAGCAGATTACTTTGTGCTTATTTTCATGATTAAATAGCGTTAAACAGATACTTCTTTCTTCCTGGATGTTCTTTCTTCCGAATATGGGAATTTCCTCTCACTTTACCTCAGACAGTACTCATCAGCAAGATTACCAAGTGAGTATCTCATTCACCACCAAATTTGCCATCTAAGATGGCAGCACCTGATACCAATACCTATTAGGAGAATCTAAGATTCTAACAGATAACTGATAAAAATGGGGAAAGGCGAGCTTTTCAAGCCAATGCCAACAGGCCCACCATATTATATTAGTGAATATTTATATCCTTGAAGCAGGGATAGTAAGAGAACCAGGAGAGACTTCTTTCAAGAAAAGTAGGAGCACCTTGAGGAGTCAAATTACTTCAGAGGTCATTTCTATGTTTTGGTATTCTTTGTACTATAACAATTAAAATTAAATTACACTGAAGCACAAATTTCTGAGAAAGATAATTTTTTAGTGTTATGTGGATTTATTAATAAGTAGGATCTTAGCTTCCCAAGCAAACATAAGACTCTCTAAGATGGAGAATGATTCCTATTTTTAAAGTTCTTTTAAGGATGTTCAAAAAGAAGAGCAAGATTTTGAAGTCAAGAAACAAGCTATGATTGGTAACAAATATGAGGCATGGGGGACAATATAATTGGTTGGGAAATTGATTGGAATGAAGGGATAGCAAAACTCATCCTTTCCTAAGAAATTTCCAGAAAAAATATTCATTTTTTGAGTCTCCCCTAAGATCAGAGATAGTAGACAACTGTTTGTGGATAAAAATACAGACTGCTTTGGTTAACAAAACAGACATCCTTGAAGGACGGTTTGATGCTGTAAGATACTATATCAAACTCCCTATTGTTCACCTGCATCCTTCAAGTACAGCAGATTTCCTGGAGGCAAGAATGGAATGGAGATTACAAATAGAACTGAACTTGTAAACTAAACTCCAGCTAAATTACTGAACTAAGTTCAGAGACAAAGACTAATGATAGAGGCAGTTACAGGACAAAATCAATTAATATCAAGTGGAATCAATTAAAAGAAGACACAGAATCAATCTAATATTTCACTAGTATACATGTTTCTGGGAATATCCTGTATATTGAAATGTTTACAAGGGTTTCTGAGGTCTTTGGACAGAATATTTCAAGGAAATGAACAGTAATGACTGTGTAAGATCACAAAGTCAAAGATAGCTATGTCCTTAACATCAAATTATCCGTATTCTGTGTTAGTGCCTGCACTAAGGGAACCTGAAATGGAGAGAAGAGGGCAATAGCAAATCTGACATAATGTTTGTAGTGGAAACTCAATCTACTGAGACCTGGGAAAGACCTTAGTTTAAAAAGACCAAAGTCTCCAGTTGCATCCAGGGTCATCTCCAATTAACCTGATTTGTATCTTGACACTGGACCAAGATGTCTGTGAAGGAGAGAGTGAGGGTAGTGACGTTACATAACCTAACCTCACTTAAATTTAGTTCACTTGCAAGTCAAGACATCACCTTCCAGAGGGCATTCGTCACCTTCAGTTAACGAAGGACAAAACAACAAATGGCAATAATAATAATAAACAAATTAGGAGAGCATGAGATAATCTACCTGTCAGACAAATGAATAGGACCATATTACAGGATTAAATGAGTGATGGAGAACATTAGACATGTAAAATGTACAATTAAAAAAATAAATTAAATAAAATTTGCATAAAAAATAACCAATGTGACCAAAATTATAAGGAAAGTAAAACCTGGGGAAAATATTACAGCAAGTATCTGTGTTAAGGTTTCATTTCTCTAATATGTGGAGAAGTAAGTCAAATTTATAGGAATATAAGTCACTCCCAATCAATAAACGGTCAAATTATATGAACATGCGTTTTTCAGAAAAAGAAATCAAAGATAACTATAGTCATATGAAAAATGTGCAAATTAAACAACACTGAGATATCACCTCACTAATTAGATATCACTAATCTGCACTGAGGCAGAGCTCTGAGCCAAAGGTACTTTATTAAAGGGTCCATGTTTGCCTCTAATGAAATGGACCTCAGATCTTCCTTACAATCTGATATGCACCCTTTGAGGTCCTTGTTTTTAATAAGACTTGTTGTCAAATTTGATACTTGAACTCTCTAGTGTATTGATAATATATGTTTGCTTACTGTTAATGTAATTTTGCTTCTTAATGGGAAGATAGTTCCCATCCATTAGCAGGCTCATGTGACCTGCTTGAGTCACATGGGAGTATAAGTCACACAGAAGCTATGGTGAAAGGAATTTACTGAATGGGTGGAACAGGAAGGGTAGAATAGGAAGAGGTGGAACCAGAGAACAGCTGAGAGAAAATTAGTGGGATAGCAGTCAGAATGAAGGATGCAAGAAAGCCTGCTTCTGATTGTGAGGGATTTTGTTTGAAGGAAGTCTGTGATTTGTTTAAAAGAACCCTGCTAGTGATTTATTTAATGGAGTTTGCTTGTGGGAAGCCTTGCAGGGGGAAGGCTTGGGGATAGTGTTGTCCTCTGCATTGTTATTGTGTATAAATTTTTGTTACTATCATGGATTTAGGTTTCAGATATCTGAATAGATGTTTTAGTTCTGTATTCCGTGGGGAGAGTCTGTGGTATTTCATGATTCAGAATTGCACTGGGATATTCATGGCCACTGTAGGCACTATAAATATCACATAACTGGTATAAATGGTGATGGGAATGTAAAATATCAGACTTCTATTTGGAGACAGCAAGGCAGAGGTGACAGAGGAAGAAATGGATGTCCCATGGTGGCAGGATTTGCCTTATTCCTCCCTAGCAAAAGAATGGGCTAAAGGCACAGGGCTTTGTGAAAATTGGGAACCAAGGCTGCAGAAGGGAGAACTCAGAGACATAGAAAGATGTTTATATGGAATACCATAGAACAGGTAAAGAAATGGCAGGGATATGTAGGAGAGGGTGGGCCTTGTTAACAAGCTATGGAATTATGTATAAAAGCAGAGAAAAGCTGCTGGAGTAGAAAGCTCAGACAGAAAGGAAGTTGACTGATTTGCATGAGAAGCTTTTCATGCTGCAATATTCAAATTCTCCTTTACTAGAGAAAGCTGGAGGGTCTCAGGTGGTAGGAGAAAAAGCTGCTGTTGGCTTGGCTCACAGAAGAAGGTGTAACAGTTAGCACCCCAACATACACAGGGTGGCCTCCTATCACAGGTTCTTAGATCTGCATTCATAAAAGGAAAGCAACTTTCAAGGGGTTAACAATTGCTTTAATCAAGCACACATATTATTCCTTTATACAAGCACATATATCCTTCACCTAGTTTAGGTGAGTCATCACCCTGAACTTCAAAGAAAATACAGAGAAATCAAAGATCAACTGACATGGTTTCTTCTGCTTGACCATCAATAGACAGGTCCAACTGTCTGACTATAGTTACCAGAGAAGGAAGCACCAACCTCTGGGTTGTCAAAGCTGCAGGCTCCTTTAGTGGTTTCCCAAAGTAATCATCTGGCCAAACACTTCCAGTCAGTAAGCCCCAAAGTAATCAAAGATCAACAGACATGGCTTCCTCTCCCTCAATTCAACAGACAGTCCCACTCTCTTATCATAGTTACCAAAGAGAGAAGACTGACATGTGGGTTTTCAAACCCAGGGAGCCCTTTAAAGTGGATTCCCAGAGTCCTTGTCTGGCACTCAAACCTTCTTACAAAAACTAAGCCCCAAAGTAAAACATCACCCTAAGAAGTTTTCAGAGCCAGAGGGCATAACTCTCTGACCCAGTGCCTAAATGGAAAAAAAAAACCCAAAAGGTACTTGGAGCCCTCGTGCAAAACAGCTCCCCTCATCAATCTTTCCACAATGGGCAGGCGTATCAATGGATGGGAAAGATCTTCTTTAATCACATTATTCAATCAGAAACATTTATAGTAAAACAAAAACAATAAAAAGATCCTAATTTGTTTGTCATCCTAGGAGGCCAAAAATTAATAATAGGAAAGTGAATGCACCCCTTGTACAGGCTGGGGTTGATTGGGGCCCAAACACCAGCTAGGACAATGCATGGAAAGAGTGAAACAAATGAGGAGCCTGAGATTGCACCAGTACTAAGAAGGAAACAGGAGAATCAGAGTTTGGGGAGGTAATTGAGGATTTTACTCAGCAAGAGGTCACAAATATTTTGAGTCAGTTCATCCAAAGGATGGGAGAATTGTTGGTGTCTTGGATGGTGAGAATCAGTGAAAAAACATAAATTTCTTGGAGGCAGAAGACTAAATAGTCAGCAGATTCAAAATCAGAATAGATTGACAAGAAAAGAATTGTTTACTCCTCTCTTGAGAGAAGGGGTAGATCTTGGAAGAATAGATGATATTTCAACTAATAAACTACATGGAATGTATCTAGGAGAGAAGGTTGATTTTAGACTGAGAAGGGAAGTGGGAACTGCCTCTACAGATTCTCCTAAAACATTGTATCCAAGTTCGTCATACCTGCAGGGAGAATGGGAGGTTGGCCAGGTCCCAGTTCAGATCAAAGAAAGTATACCTCTAACCAGAATGATGACCCTAAAACTGCAAGTTAGAAACCAATAAACAACAGTGAATGAGGCTATGATAGTGAATTCATGGACTGCAGAAGCATGACTCACCCTATATCTACTCTACTTCTGGTTACTGTCTGCTTGTTTCTTTTGTTATTTTTGCCTGCTCATTTTGTTTGTCTGCAGGCTCAATAACCTCCACCTGCAGATGCCTGATTGCTTAAGGCAGATGTTGCACCTTGTCCATGACTGTGATGTGTCACCCCCAGACCTGGTGTCAACCAAGCCAGCTGATCTCTGGAATGGAACCTCTTGATTCCATTGGGATGAAGGACCAACTCTACATTCAATCATAGACTGAAGTAGCTATGGAATGAGAGACCCTTGCCCCTTACTTTAAGATTTTGGGCCCCATTCGTTTGAGGGGGGAAAGATGGGGTACTTGTGCTCAAGTTCCACCCTAAGATATTGTTTTATGTGCTTATTTTGTGTGATCCCTGTTAACTTATTGTAAAGTTCTGTTGACATCAGTTGCCTAAGATATCATTTTATATGATTATTTTCTGTTATCCCTGTTAAAGTTCTGCTGATATCAATTGCTCCATCGATCTACATAACAGATAAGAAAGATCTTGGGGCCAAATGTATTGTTAATGTAGTTTTGTTCATTGTTAATGTAATTTTGTTTCTTAATGGGAAGATCCTTCCCATCCATTAATAGGTCTATGTGATTTACCTGTATCACATGGAAGTCTGAGTCACATAGAGCCTTTGGTGGGAGGAATTTGCTGTATGAGTAGAACAGCAAGTGTAGAACAGGAAGAGGTGGAGCCAGAGCAGAGCTGAAAGGAAATTAACAGTCAGAACTGAAGGATGCAGGCAAGTTTGCAGCTAGATGTGAGTATGAGAAGGGCATTTTGTTTAAGAGAAACCTGTTTGTGATTTGTTTAAGGGAAGACTGTTTGTGATTTTGTTTAAGGGAGCCTGCTTATGACTTGTTTAATGGAGCTGGTTTGTGGGAAGCCTAGCAGGGGAAGGCTTAGGGACGGTGTTGTTTTCTGCATTGTTATTGTGTATAGATTTTTGTTACTATGATGGATTTGGCTTTCAGGTGTCTGAATAAATGTTTTGGTTCTGTCATTCATGTGGAGAATCTGTGACATTTTGTGATACAGAAATGTGCTGGGATATTCATGGCCTCTGTAGGCGCTGTGAATATCATATTGGTGCTACATCTAGAAAAGCTTCAAAAATACAGAATAGCATTGGTTGATAGACCTTGCTTCAAAACCCAAAATATGATGCATCAGCTAGCAATAGTATGTCAGCAGGGTGGTTTCAAGCTTGGTGAAGCATGGTCCATCTCTACCAATTAAGTTGTCATAAGATGGTCATGTTTGGAAAGAGAGAATAGTCTAGGACTACAAAAATAAGTTGAGGGACCTTCCATGTAATGCTCTGCAATTCCGTGCTTGGTGACCATAACAAAGCAATAAAATAGTGCAGAGTCTTTAGTTATCTTCCTCTGATTAAACAAGTGAGCATACAATGTGCAGTTCACAGCTCTGGGGCCTAATATACATAACATCTAATCACTGTCCTTATGGAATTATATCAAACTGATTGATACCAATTCGGATACAATAAGTGTGCAAATAAGTAATTTCTCATAACAACTTATGTTTTTGCAACCTATTCAAAGCTCAGGAGAAATGTATTTTCAGGTAATTCTAGTTCCTACACTATCTGTGCCAATGATTAAAATACAATTTTAGAATCTTAGAGCTGAATATGCTAGACAAAGCTCCAACCTTGAGAGCTTAGCCTCCCTAGGTCTATATGAGTAGCACCAGTGATAGAGAGCTCACTACTTTGTGAGACAGCTCATTTGAATGTTGGATACCTGTGATTATCAGAAAGTTCTTTACATTAATGTGAAATTTTCCCATCAATGATTTTCATTATTGGTCTTATTTCTCAACCATAAGGCTATAAAAATGCAGATTTATTCCCTCTTACAAGAGGGAGGCTGCAGATACTTGAAAACTACAATTAGGTCCCTTCATTTCTCTTTTCCAAACTAAAGACTCCCTAAACTCTTGCTTCAAATTAGCCTTTTATGATGTGGGGACAAAATCACCTGAAATGAGTAAAAGAGGAACTGAGGCAGAGCTTCGAATTAAAACACTTGATTAAATAGACCTGGCCCGTTTAATGAAGTGGACCTCAGATCTTCCTCATGATCTGAGATGACCCCTCATTCCAGGGTCATATCTTTATAGGTTTTGAAATCTAGACATTCTGAAATGACTAAAGAAAATGTAGAATAATTTCATTGGTTGACATATGGTATGTAAGCTAAAACAAGCAAAAATAGTGTGTCAGCAAGGTCACCACCTAGGTGAAGCAAGAAATATTTCCTCTAAGTAGGCGGTAACAAGATGGATTAACTCCACCTTAGTTTAAGCAAGAGGAGATGGTACAAACTGTACATTCAATCCAAGAGCATATTGGGGGGATTTTCTGTACTATCCTACCACCCATGCTTGGTTTGGTCATGGAATTTTTTTTGGAGGGGGAAGGCGACTTAAATGACTTGCCCAAGGTCACATCGCTAGTACATGTCAAATGTCTGTGGCTGAATTTGAACTCAGGTTCTCCTGACTCCAGGGCTGATGCTCTATTCACTGGACCACCTAGTTGCCTCTATTTATTTATTTATTTATTTTTTGGTCATGGAATTTAAGCAAAAAAAATGAAAAAGGATGGAGATATCCATGTCAGTATTATTGTGGTTACTCCAGTAAGGTCCATAGCTCATAAGCAAGTACAGAACATTTCATTAAAGTCTGAGGTTTATTATAGGGCCATCCTATTATAATTTATGTCCCTATGTGACTTGGACAAAATATGGATAAATACACTGATTATAATAATAATACTCTGTTATTAAACAACTGACAAAATATGCATTACCAGATGAATATATTGAATACTTGCTAACAATCATAATCCTTTATAAAATCATCATGAACTGATTAATGATAATTAGAATTTGACTCAATAAATCAAATTTCCCATGGTATGATCTTGGGACCCCTTTCCATCTTGGACATCTTCCTCTGGTGACTTGAATTTAGCAATGTCTTTCCTAAAATATGATGGTTTGAACAGAACATCATCTGAGTGAATTCTTTCACACCAGAATTTCAATTACGAATCTGACCTCAACAGAGTTATGCATATATCTTTATGGGTATATGTATGTATAAATGTGTGTGTGTGTTTGTGTGTGTTCAATGACCAGCAGTTAACCTGCAGTTGCCTCATCCTGAATTTATGCCATTAATTAAAAATATACTTGCATACAACTTTACATTTATTCCTAGTCAACTGCATCTTCCTGATTCCAGCTCATTGATCTGGATTCTATCATTCAATGTATAACCTGTCCATCCAGTGGATGTCAATTCACTAATTAATATCTGGAGACTTTGTCAGTTTACTCAGATGATAATCCACTGGACTATATAATTATCCTATTCACGTTACTCTATCATGTCCTCAAGAATATCCTAAGAGATTTTTTAAAGTACATTGTTGAATTAAATGCACTCCAATAAAACAAACCTTAAGTGCTGACTGTATGCAAAGAACTGGCCATACCAAGAAAAGAACAATGAAACTTTCCCTATGTTAAAGCAACTTCTATTATTCCTGAAGGTGTACAAAATATATGTTAATAAATAAAGCACAAAATGAAATAATAGAAGGGAGAGAACACTAAAAACTGAACATTAAGTGGGGAATACAGGTCAGGAAAAGCATTGAAATGGCTGTTGAATAGTGGAAGGCATTTGATGAATTGGCTTATGCTATACTTATAGACCAGATAGAGAAACATCATCTGGATAATAGTAACAATTTAGTAGGTTTGCATATGCTCCAACAGTTAAGTCCCCAAAATAAAAAAGGTAGATTTAATAGTTTTTTAAAATTATTTACCTTGGTGAAAGAGGGCTGCAATTCAGGCCCAGTCCCAGGGCAGAGAGTTGGTGGTAGCTGCAGCAGCAGGAGTAGCCACAGCAGTAGCAGCAGTGACTGCTTTGAAGGCTCTCAGTCCACAGTGTGGGGATCATGCAGCTGATCAGAGGAGAGGATCTCTTTGCTGACACTGAGGCAGGATTCTCTAGCTTTTCCCTGTTTGGATCTGTGCCACAGTCCTGGGTGGTAGTTCTGGGGGGAGAAGGAGCACTGGTGTGGTGGAGCTTGTGGTGGCAGTGGAGAGGTAATCCTCTTCACCATTCCAACATAGAAAAGAGTGCTTTTAGTCACTCAGAGGCCAGAACACAGGCCAGGAAAGCAGATAAAAGCAAACTGAGAGAACTGGAAATTTACAGGCCCTCAGAAGTAGCTCTGAAAACAATTGCACAAAACTCATGATGTTTGGGACAGTACACTGCCCCTCCCCCACTGGAAGTAGAGCCTTACCTTGACAAAGAGTTAGAAAGTCAAATGTTTGGCTGGGAAAATGAGCAGACAGTTTAAAAAAAGGTTCTCAGATTATAGAATCTTACTTTGGTGACAAAGAAGATTAAAACATACAACCAGAAGACAACAAAATCAAAGCTCCTACATCTAAAGCCTCTAAGAAAAATATGAATTGGCTGCTGGCCATGGCAAACCTCAAAAAACAGTTTGAAATTCAATTAAAATAAGTATAGGAAAAATAGGGAAGAGAAATAAGAGTGATGCAGGAAAATCATGAAAAATAAGTTAACAGTTTGCTACAGGAGGATCAAAAAATACTGAAGAAAATAACACTTTAAAAAATAGACTAACCCAAATGGCAGAAGAGGTCCACAAAGCCAATGAGGAGAAGAATGCCTTAAAAACCAGAATAGGCCAAATGGAAAAGGAGGTCCAAAATGTCACTGAGGAAAATAATTCCTTACAAATTAGAATGGAACAAATAGAAACTAATGACTTTATAAGAAATCAACAAAGTATAAAAGAGAAACAGAGAAATGAAAAATTGGAAGACTATGAAATACCTCATTGGAAAAACCACTGACCTGGAAAGTAGATACAGGAGAAATTATTTAAAAATTATTGGACTACTTAAAAGCAATGACCAGAAAAAGAGTCTAGACATAATCTTTCAATAAATTACCAAGGAAAACTACCCTAATATTCTTGAACCAGAGGGCAAAATAGAAATTGAAAGAATCCACCAATCATCTCCTGAAAGAGATCTCAAAAGAAAACTCTTACGAATATTATAGCCAAATTTCAGAATTTCCAGGTTAAAAGGAAGTATTGTAAGCAGTCAGAAGAAATAATTCGAGTATTGTGGAAACAATCAGGATAACACAAGATTTAGCAGATTCTACATTGAAGGATAAGAGGGTTTGAAATATAATATTCCAGAGGTCAAAGGAGCCAGGATTACAACCAAGAATAATCTACCAACAAAACTGAGTATAATACATCATGGGAGACAAGGGTCATTCAATGAAATAGAGGACTTCCAAGAATTCCTGATGAAAAGATCAGAGGTGAATAGGGAATTTGAGTTGCAAACACAAGAATCAAGAGAAGCATGAAAAGGTAAACAGGAAAGAGAAATCATAAGGGACTTATTAAAGTTGAATTGTTCACATTCCTACATGGAAAGATTATATTTGTACCTTATGAGACCTTTGATAGTATTAGAGTAGATAGGGATTATATACATACATACATACACATGCACATATAAATGCACATATACATACAGATAGACAGAAAGAAGGCAGAGAGGGAGTGGAAAATGAAGGGGTAATATCTAAAAAATAAAATTAAGGGGGAGGATAGGAAAATACTGAGAGAAGGAAAAAGGGAGAAAGAGAATGGGGAAAAAACTTTTACAACAAGGTGAAGAGGGGGGAGGTGAGAAGGAATGAATAATCTTTGCTCTAATTGGATGGATAGGAAATAACATGCACACTCAATTGGATATCTTACCCTACAGGAAAATAGGGAAGGGGATGGGGCAGATGATAGAAAGGAGGACAGACTGGGGGTGAGGGTAGTTGGAAACAAACACTTTATTTCCTAAAAAAATATTTATTTATTTATTGTTTTCAGCAGACACTTCCACAAGATTTTGAGTTCCAAATTTTCTCCTCATCTTTCTCCTCCATCCATCAAAAGACAGCATGCATTCCAAATACCACATCCCCTAATCTATCACACTACTGAAAGTCATGATCAAAAAAAGAGCCTAGACATCATCATTCAAGAAATAATCAAAGAAAACTGACCTTGTATTGTAGAACCAGAGGGTTCTACTCCTTTTTTCTATCACACCCCTTCCTTCTCTTATCCCCATTCCCTCTATTTTCTTGTAAGGCAAGATAGATTTCTATACTCTATTCCCTGTGTACCTTGTTTCTCAGTTGCATGTAAAAAGCTTTTTAACATTTGCTCTTAAAACTTTGAGTTCCAACTACTCTCCCTCTCTCCCTCCCCACCCATTCCCAATGTGAAGGCAAGCAAATCAACATAGGTTATATATGTGTAGTTATGCAAAACACTTCCATACGAGTAATATTGTGAAAGACTAACTATATTTCCCTCCATAATATCCTGCCTCCATTTATTCTATCTCTCTTTTGACCCTATCTCTCCTCAAAAATCTTTACTTCTAATTACCCCTTCCTCCCATTTGCCCTCTCTTCTATCATCTTCCATTCCCCTCTTATCACCTTCCCTCCTACTTTCCTGTAGTGTAAGAGAGATTTTCATAGTAAATTGAGTGTGCATGTTATTCCCTCCTTAAGCCAAATGTGATGAGAGTAAGGTTCACTCTTCACCTTTCACTTCCCCGTTTTCCTGTTCATTGAAAAAGATTTTTCTTGCCTCTTTTATGTGAAATAGTTTGTTCCATTCTATTTCTCCCTTTCTCCTCCCAATATTTTCTTCTCTCATCCCTTAATTTTATTTTTTTAGGTATCATCCCTACCTGTTCAACTCACCCTGTGCCCTCTGTCTATATGTACATAATCCCTCCAAGTACCCCAATACAGAGAAAAAGCTAAAGAGTCACAAATATGATTTTTCCATGTAGAAATGTAAACAGTTTAAGTGTAGCAAATCCCTTATTATTTTTCTTTCCTATTAACCTTTTCATGTTTATCTTGATTCTTGTGTTTGAAAGTCAAATTTTTTATTCAACTCTGGTCATTTCAACAAGAATGCTTGAAAGGGGAGGTGGAGCCAAGATGGTGGAGTGAGAGCAAGGAATCACCTAAGCTCTTAGACAAACTCCTTCAGATACCTCTAAAAAGAGAATCTGACCAAATTTTGGAGGTGAAGAATTCAATAGGAGACAGACTGTGGCAGATTCATAGCTCAGGACAGACTGGAAGGCCAAAGGCAAGGATCTGTTCCCAGGGGGTGAGCCCACAGCCCAGAGTCTGGACAATATCTTTCAGGAAATCATCAAGGAAAACTGCCCAGAAGTGCTAGATCCAGAGGGAAAAACAGTCATTTAAAGAATCCATTGTTGACCTCCCGAAAGGGATCCCAAACTCAAAACCCCAAAAACATAGTGACAAATTCTAGAACTATCAAATGAAGGAGAAAATACTACAGGCAGTCAGAAAGAAAACACTCAAATATCTAGGAGTTACACTCCGAATCACACAGGATCTTGCAGCTTCTACATTAAAAGATAGAAGAAATTGGAATCTGATATTCCGTAAGGTAAAGGAGCTGGAATCAACTACCCAGCAAAGTTCAACATAACATTTCAGACAAAGAGATGGTCATTCAACTAAGTAACGGATATCCAGACCTTCCTGAAAAAAACGCCAGAACTTAATAGAAAATTCGATCTTCAAATGCAGGTCTCAAGAGAGGCATAAAAAAGATAAACTGGAAGGAAAAAAACAAAACAAAACAAAAAACCTGCTACTCAATTTGGGTAAACTGTTTACCTCCCTGTAAGGGAAGATGATACCTGTTAATCTTGAGAATTGTAAATCTATTATGAAATATAAAAGGGATATACGTTGAGGGACCAGGTATAAAGTAAATGATGTCATGTTAAAAATACGATTTAAGCATGCGAAGGGATTGTAACAAGAGATGTGAAAAGGAAGAAGCAGAAAATGGTAAATTACATCACAGAAAGAAGTACAAAATTATAGTAGAGGGAAAGAGAGGAGGGACATGAACATTGTTTGAGTGGTACTCTCATCTGATTTCGTTCAAGGAGGGAACAATAAACTTCAATATATAATTCTAACTAGTTCTATAGGCAGTAGGAGGGGAAGGGAGAAGAAAAGGGAGAAGAAGTTAAAAGGGAGGGAAGAACTAGTAAGGTTAAAGGGGAATAAAAGGGAGTAGGGCGAAAAGACAAAAGGGAAGGCTTCAGGAGGTGGTGGTGAAAAGTGAAAACTACAGAGGAGGGGAAGGGAGATGGGAGACTTAAAAGCACAAATGGTGGAAAAAAGAATGGAGGGAAATACACAGATTGTAATCATAACCGTGAATGTGAATGGAATGAACTCTCCCATAAAACAGAGATGGAGAACAGAATGGATTAAAAACCATAATCCAAGAATATGTTGTTTACAAGACACACATTTGAAATGGGGGGGGGGGGCACACACGGGGTAAAGGTCAAAGGTTGGAACAGAATAGTTTTCTGAACTTCATAAATGTAACCTCAAAATAAATAAGAAAGAGTTTAAGGAGGTAAATAAAACTCTGCATAAGGTAGATATGATATATCTCTGGAAAAAATGAAATGGGAATAGAAAGGAATATACCTTTTTCTCAGCAGTACATGGCACATACACAAAAACTGACCATGTACTAGGACATAAAAACCTCACAATCCAGTGCAGAAAGGCAGAGATAACCAATGCATCCTTCTCAGATCATAATGCAATAAAAATTATATGTAAGAAAAGGTCATGGAAAGATAAACCAAAAATAAATTGGAAACTAAATAATCTAATCCTAAAGAAGGAGTGGGTTAAAGAAGAAATCATAGAAACAATCTACAACTTCATTCAAGAGAATGACAACAATGAGGCAACCTACCAAATCTTATGGGATACTACAAAAGCAGTTCTTAGGGGAAGTTTTATATCTTTGAATGCCTACATAAATAAAATAGAGAAAGAGGAGTTCAATGACTCAGGCATGTAGCTGAAAAAACTAGAAAAAGAACAAATTGAAAATCCCCAAGTAAATACCAAATTACAAATACTGAAAACAAAAGGAGAGATTAATAAAATTGAAAGTAAGAAAACGTTTGAATTAATAAATAAAACTAATACTTGGTTTTATGAAAGAAACTAATAAAATTAATAAACCTTTGGTTAATTTGATTAAAAAAGAAAGAAGAAAATCAAATGACTAATATCAAAAATGAAAGGGGTGAACTCACCTCCAATGAGGAGGAAATTAAAACAATACTTAGAAATTACTTTGCCCAACTTTATGCCCACAAATTTGACTATCTAAATGATATGGATGAGTACTTTAAAAAATACAAATTTCCCAGGTTAACAGAAGTGGTAGTTGAATACTTAAACAACCCATCTCAGAGAAAGAAATTGAACCTGCCATTAATGAACTTTCTAGGAAAATATCTCCAGGGCCAGATGGATTTACAAGTGAATTCTATCAAAACATTTAAAGAACAGTTAATTCCAATACTATATAGACTACTTCTGAAAATTGGGGAAGGAGTCCTCCCAAATTCTTTTTATGATACAAATATGGTTTTGATACTTAAACCAAGAAGAGACAAAACAGAGAAAGAAAAGTATACATCAATTTCCCTAATGAATATAGATGCAGAATTTTTAAATAAGATTTTAGCAAAACGAATACAGGAGCTTATTACGAGAATAATACATTATGATCAGGTAGGATTCATATGAGGAATGCAGGGCTGGTTGAATATTAGGAAAACTATTAGCATTATTGATCATATCAACAACAAAACTAACAAAAACCACAGGATTATCTCAATAGATGCAGAGAAAGCTTTCGACAAAATACAACACCCATTCTTATTAAAAACACTAGAGAACATAGGAATAAAGGGAACTTTCCATAAAATAATAAGTGGTATCCACCTAAAACCTTTAGTAAGCATTATATGCAATTACAATAAGCTAGATGCATTTCCAGTAAGATCAAGGGTGAAACAAGAATGTCCATTATCATCACTATTATTCAATATGATACTAGAAATGTTAGCTGTAGCAACTGGACAAGATGAAGAAATTGAAGGAATAAGAATAAGCAAAGAAGAAACTAAGTTATCAATCTTTGCAGATGATATAATTATATACTTAGAGAATCCCAGAGATTCAAGTGAGAAACTACTTGAAATAATAAACAACTTTGGCAAAGTTGCAGGTTACAAAATAAACTCACACAAATCTTCTGCATTCCTATATAATAATAACAACGTTCAATAGCAGGAGATAGAAAGAGAAATATCATTTAAAGCTAGGGTAGACACTATAAAATATTTGGGTGTTACTTGTCAAAACAAACCCAGGAACTATATGAACACAATTACAAGACTTTTGCACAAATAAACTGATATCTAAGTAAGTGAAAAAACATCAATTGCTCGTGGGTAGGCTGATCCAATATAAAAAAAATGACAATTCTACCTAAATTTATGTGCTTATTCAGTGCCATACCAATTAACCTATCAGATAATTATTTTCTAAAGCTGGATAAAATAATATCAAAATTCGTCTTCAAGAATTAAAGGTACAGAACATCAAAGGGTTGAATGAAAAACAATGCTAGGGAAGGTGGCCTCAAACTGTATTATAAAGCAGCAATTATCAAAAGCACTTGGTACTGGCTAAGAAACAGAAGGGTAGCCAAGTGGAATAAGCTAGGTACTCAAGACACTGTAGGCGATGAGTATAGCAATCTCCTGTTTGATAAACCCAAAGATCCCAGCTTCTGGAATAAGAACTCACTGTTTCACAAAAGTTGCTGGGAAAACTCATAATAATGTGGTGGAAACCAGGCATAAACCCATGCCTGATACCGTACACAAAAATAAAATCCAAATGGATACACAATCTAGGTATAAAGATTGGTATCATGGAAAAACTGGAGGAGCAAGAAATAGTGTATTTATCAGATTTATGGAGAAGGGGAGAATTTTTGACTAAAGAAGAGATAGAAAGCATTATGAATTGCAAGATGGATAATTTTGATTACATTAAACTGAAAAGTTTTTGCACAACCAAACCCAATGCAACCAAAATTCAGAGGGATGTGGTATATTCGGACAGAATTTTTACAGCTAATCTGGGGGATAAAGGCCTCATTTCTAGAATAGATAGAGAACTGAGTCAAATGTACAGCAATACAAATTATTCCCCAGTTGATAAATGGTCAAAGGATATGAACAGGCAATTTTCAGAGGAAGAAATTAAAGATATCTGTAAACATAGGAAAAAAGGCTCTAAATCACTTTTGATTGGAGAGATGCAAATCAAAACAACTCTGAGGTAGCACATCACACCTATAAGATTGGCAAACATGACAGAACAGGAAAATGATAAATGTTGGAGAGGATGTGGGAGAGTTGGAACACTAATTCATTGTTGGTGGAGCTGTGAGCTCATCCAACCATTCTGGAGAGAGGTTTGGAACTATGGCCAAAGGGCTACAAAAATGTGCATACCCTTTGACTCAGCAATATCGCTTCTAGGACTGTATCTTCAAGAGATCATAAAAATGGGAAAGGGTCCCACATGTACAAAAATATTTATAGCAGCACTCTTTGTAGTGGCCAAAAACTGGAAATCAAAGGGATGCCCATCAATTGGGGAATGGCTGAATAAATTACGGTAAATGAATGTAATGGAATACTATTTCGCCTTAAGAAATGATGAAAAAGAAGACTTCAAAGAGGTGTGGAAAGACTTATATGATCTTATGCTGAGTGAAAGGAGCAGAACCAGGAGAACTTTGTGTACAGCAATGATGACAATGTGTGAGAGTTTTTTCTGGTAGACTTGGACCTTCATATCAATGCAGGAACATAAAAAAATAATTCCCCATGGTCTTCTAAGGCAAAATGCCCTCCACATTCAGAGAAAGAACTATGGAATTCAATTGCAGAATGTAGCAGATCATTGTGTGTATGTGTGTGTGTGTATTATGTTTTATTTTGTTATATGATTTCTCCCATTTATTTCAGTTCTTCTATAATGAATGAATATAATGAAAATATATTCAATAGAAATGTATATGTAGATCCTATATAGAATTGTATACCATCTTGGGGAGGGAGGGGGTGGAGGGTAAGCAGGGGGAAAAATCTCAGTTTTATGGTAGTTACTATAGAGCATTAAAAATAAACAAAGTGAATATGTTTTTAAAAAAAGAACGCTTGAAAGTCCTCTATTTCACTGAATTTTTATTTTTTCGCCTGAAATATTACACTCAGTTTTGCAGGGTAGGTGATTTTTGATTTTAATCCTATCTCTCTTGACCTCTGGAATATCATATTCCAAACACTACTATCCCTTAATTTAGAATCTGCTTGATCTTGGGTTATCCTGATTGTATTTCCACAATACTCAAATTGTTTCTTTCTGGCTGCTTGCAATATTTTGTCATTGACTTGGGAGCTCTGGAATTTGGCTACAATATTCCAAGGAATTTTTCTTTTAGGACCACTTTCAGGGAGGGGATTGGTGGATTCTTTCAATATATATTTTGTCCTCTGGTTCTACAATATAAGGTCAGTTTTCTTTGATAATTTCTTGAATGATAATGTCTGGCCTCTTTTTTGATCATGGCTTTCTGGCAGTCCGATAATTTTTATATTGTCTCTCCTGCGTCTATTTTCCAGGTCAGTTGTTTTGCCAAAGAAATATTTCACACTGTCTGATGTTTTTTCATTCCTTTTGCTTTGTTTTATAATTTCCTGATTTTTCATAAAGTCATTGGCTTCATTCTGCTCCATTCTAATCTTTAAGAAATTATTTTCTTCAGTGAGCTTTTGGATCTCCTTTTCCATCTGGCCAATTCTGATTTTTAGGGCATTCTTCTCCTCATTGGCTTTCTGTATGTCTTTTGCCATTCGGGTTAATTTATTTTTTAAAGTATTATTTTCTTCAGCATTTTTTGTGGGTCTCCTTTAGTCAGCAGTTAGCTTGGCTTTTATGATTTTCTTGCATCACTCTCATTTCTCTTCCCGATTTTTGCTCTACTTCTCTTCCTTGATTTTCAAAATACTTTTTGAGCTCTACCATGGCCTGGACCAATTAGTATGTTTTCTTGTAATTTTTGAATGTAGGAACTTTGACCTTGTTGTCTCCTGTTTTTATACTTTGGTCTTCCTTGTCACCAAAGTAAGATTCTATAGTTTGAGTCTTTATCCAGTATTTGCTCATTTCCCCAGCTATTTGTTTGACTTTTGAGCTCTTTGTCAAGGTAGTTCTATGCTTTCCATGGGGGCAGTACTGTCTACTGCTCGAACTCCTCAAAATCTGTTGGTCTAGAGCTCCAGAAACAGTTGCTACCACTGCCCCTGCCACTACTGCTGTCCCTGCCCCTGCTATGAGCTCCGCTTCTGAAGGCTCCTCCATGTATTCTGCCACCCTGAGACTGGGGCCTGACTACTCTACTATCGCACACAGGTCCAATGAGTTTCCAATTTGTCCTTGGTGTTTTGAGGTTGTGAAGTCTGGAAACTGCCAGAGGTGCCGGAGATTCAGTCCCACCAAGGCTGCTTAGGTCCCATCTGTGCTGTTGTGATCCACACTGGACTGTGCCCTACTCCCAGCATGATGTGATAGACACTTCCCGGCAATCTTCCATGCTGTCTTGGGCTGGAGATTTGCTTCATCTCATCATTCTGTGAGTTTTGCACCTCCAGAATTTCTTTAGAGTCATTTTTATAGGTATTTGGCTGAGTTTGGGGGGAGAGAGCTACTAAGTCCATGCTATCATTCTGCCAGCTTTGATTTGTCCCCCCTCCCCAGAAGTAAACACTTTGAAAAGGAACAAGGTCAAACGAGAGAACAGAATAAATGGGAGGGGAATGGAACAAATGGGGTGGGAAGAAAATATAATCTTTCATGACATAACTATTATGAAAGTATTTTGCACAGCTACACACATATAACTAATATTGAATTGCTTGCCTTCTCAATAAGCATGGGTGGGGACTGAATACGGGAGAGAATTTGGAACCCAAAGATTTATGTTAAAAATTGTTTTTACATGCAACTGGGAAATAAGATGTGCAATTACCCTACTGAAATTGAGGGGGGGGGCTGTAGTAGGGGAGTCAACTAATAGAGAAGAAGGCAGATTAGGGGAAGGGGTAATCAGAATGCAAACTGTCTTTGGGAAGGAGAAGGGGAGAGATGGGGAGAACATTTGGAATTCAAAATCTTGTGGAAATGAATGTTGACTAAAATAAATAAATAAAATAAAATAAACAAACAAAATAAAAGTTAAAAACTCATTGTGTTTCAAATGGAGCTACTGGACTATGCCTTTAAACCCAAATCTCTCTGACTTTCACTGATGCCCAGTAGGGATCCCCAGCCCAAACATTAATTACTCATTGTTTAATTTTTGAGGACTCAGAATGAATGTATATAGCAATTGTGTTTTGTTCAAATGCAGAAACTTTGAAGGTCTTCCCCTTCTAGATTGATATTTTTTTCTGAGAATAAATTAGTTCATGCTTTATCTCAGTTCTTCTCCAGGCCTTACTCATTGAATGGACTTGGCCTCAAATTTAGACCTGGGAAA
Source organism: Notamacropus eugenii (assembly GCF_028372415.1). NCBI lineage: Eukaryota > Metazoa > Chordata > Mammalia > Diprotodontia > Macropodidae > Notamacropus > Notamacropus eugenii. The sequence continues at coordinate 410,668,749 of NC_092872.1, forward strand.
GATCTTAATTTTGAAAGGTCAAGGTCATTCACTGCATTTTGAAACACTAACAGTAGGCTAGAATTTTGTCTTGTCACTGAACTTCAGTGATCCTGGAAGAGTGTGAGTGAGAATGAAGTCTTTCTGCAGCTTGGCCTCACTTAAATATAATTCATTGGCAAGTCAGACATCCCTGGTGATACCATGAGTCCTTAGTGGGAAGGAAAGGCTGACAACAACAGAGCTCCAACATCCTGCTTGTCTACCTCTGTATGTCATTTTCTTTTCAGTGAAGAAGCCAGAATGGAAAAAATAATATTAAGGAGCCTAAATGGGTTTTACCCCTTGTCTACTGTCCTCTTCCATTCTTTGTTCCCCTTGTCCCCTTATCTTTTGACCCTCCTGAACCTTCTCTTGTAGGCTGTCCTCTTCCCCCATTCTCAGCTTCTCTTTATACTTTTGTCTTAAAGTCTGTCACAAATACTTCTAGGCCTCTTTCATTTTTCCTCATTCCTTCACCTCCTGCTGAGGCATAAATGTAGATAAAGCCAAAGCTTCAGATAAAAAGATAATATATAGCCTGTGGGTACAGTAGATGTTGAGATATATTGCTCTCCTTCTCACCAAATCTCCTCATCCCTCCCCAAACATTAGGACCTCCCTCCTTCCTCCTCATTGGAGAGGAGATATAATGACTGGATAAGGGCTTTTAAGTTTCGTACATAGAAAGGAGGACAGAGAACTTCAACTTCTTGTCCTTTTCTTTCCTCTAAAGTAGGTCACTCAGGGATTGCAATCAAGATTCAGCCTCTTTCCTCGCATTCTGATTTATTCTTTCCTGTTTAGTTTTCTGCCTGAATCTGATCCTTCTGCAAACTTTTCTTTGTTGTATTTCTTGGGAGAAATGTCAAGTTTGATCATGGACATGGTGATAAATATTCGGTTTCATCTTCTCTCCTTCCTCAATTGAACTGATCATAGGGGGTGAGATGCCAAGTTCTCACAATTCTGTCTTTGAGGCAAAGAAGAGGAATAGCTGAGACTTGTGCTGGCTTGAAGGTTCTGGCTGGGGATTGGGTTGGGAAGTGGGCTTTCCAACCCTAATATTTTGGGTGTGGGAAGTGAGAAAATAACTAATTTAATTTTAATAGATTTCCATTTTGTTAAAGACAAGCTATCTTTAAGCTTTTACCAATCTACATTTTTTTTTCCTCACAGAGAATTCAATCCAGGAACACCCCAGAGGCTGAATGGCTTCCTGTAGACTGAAAAAGAAGGCCCTCTTAGGACTTTTCATCTTCACGTTAACTGTTTACTCAGGTGAACAAATTTTTAAGTCATTGGTGGAAATTCACTAATCTTTCAGAAACCTATGTGTTTCCTGAATTGCCTGTGGTTTGGAATAGGTTGTTTCTTTCTTCTTTTGTAGCTCTTTAAAAAAAAAGTTGTGATTTATTGAACTGGCAAGTTTAATGTATTCAATACATTAAAAAAGTTATGGAAATATGGGGCAGGAGAAAGAGCAGTGCATAAGATGTCAGCAATTTTGATTTTATTTTGCTACTCACTTGCCATAATCTAGAGCAAACTTCATCAATGGGCCTCCATTACTCATTTTATAAAGTGGGGAGGCAGAATGAAATGATCTTTAGGGTCATTCCCCACTGTAATGTTTAATATAGTGTACTAGGAATCCTCTAGGTCTTCATTGGCAGTGAATCAAGAGAAAGAATTAGTATAAATACATCCTCCTGGATGAGAATTTTTTAAAATTAATACTAAAGCAGTCTTTACCCAAAATTCTACTGTGTCCAACATTTTTCACGATGACCTTAGTATGCACTATATCTGTCTTATCATTCATTTTTTGTTGGCTCTAATAGTTTCTAGATAATTAGATCATATAAATACAAGCATACACACAGGTCACCTGAATCCTTTGTAGAGCCTTGAGTATTGAAAGAGAAAACTATTAGAATCATTCCACATAAAGATGAAGTAACTTTATCCAAAATTACAAAATGTAATCAGTGCACTTATTTTTTTTGCAGGTTCTTCCTCAGAGGTAATAACAAGACCTCCAGTAAGTCTTTCTAACTATAGTAGGGGGTTAGTATTCTGCACTGAGCTGCTTGATTATAGTAACTTTTCGTTTGTGCAAAAATATTAATTTCATATGCCCTTCTTGTTCAAAGTTATACCTTATGCTCAAAATTAATTAAAAGAACTCACACATGTAAAACAACAACCCGAGTCAAATAGGACATCTAATATACAATACTCTCTTCTGTGAAGAATTCAGCAAGCTTAAAATATCTTGAATGAACAGAGAAAGAGCAGAGAAGGAAGACCCAAGAGGGAAAAAAATTCCTATTTTTTTTGGACAGCCTGCTCCTCCCAATGGAGAAGGGGAACAATTACAATAGATGGAGGCATACTTTTTACTACCAGGACTATGTGTTCATTTAATTTTCTTAGATATCAATCTTTGTTACAAGAGACTTTTCAATTGGGATAGATATGGAGTCTTTAAGAATAGCTAGTAATTTTTAAAAAAGAATCAAAAATATAGTTTTAAAAAGAACTATGGGGATAACTGAGGCTGTTTGTAAAATCTAAACATGCAAGATAGATGTCAATTAAGATGGAGTGCCAAATTAAAATAAGTATGTGCAAACAATGTCAAGGATGAATTCCATTCTATGGTCAAGCCAGAAGTCCAAATGGAATTTTAACTTTTCATGAAGTGGTTGGTGTTAAGTAGACAATGAAAATGTCTCTTCTCATCTGCCTTATTTTCCCATGGGTTAAAATCCCCATTTTATTTTGAGGATGAAAAATAGACTTTAAGGAGTCATCTATTATATGTAATTGCTTCAAGTAATAAATTGGAATGCCTTTCGGTCTGTCTAATCAGTGGAATAGGAATCTTCCATTCGTTAAATAATATGCAGCTCACGTCACTTTAGTTCACTTTACTTCAACACGTTAGGTTGTGAGTGTGTTAGGTGTATCCAGGTGTGTTTTAGTTTCTGTGAAGGCAGATAGAAAGCACAGGTAACACTGTGGTACTCTGTAGAAAGCAGGGTAAATTTAGAGTCAGAAGAACTGAGTTCAAATGCCTTGTGTCTCTGCAGGTCACATTCCTCATGTACAATGAATTCTTCTCAAGTCTTTCCAACCCTTAAGTCTAGCTTTCAAGTAGTTTGAAATCTGCCTGGGATGGCAAGGCATCTACCTGTGAGTTGGTTAAATCACTAAACCAAATGATACAATACATTCTCAGCACAAAACTGAGTTGAAGAGACCAAGATTACTCTAATAAATCAAGAACAGTGAGATGAACTGTAGCTGGAGAGATGTGAGAAGGCTTCAGGTGGGATGGGAGACTTAGCCAGTCTCTCAAAGATAGACAGTATTTGGAGGTTCAAAATCCTGTGTTGAAAGATAGTCTTTCTTTTCAAGTTAAAACTCCAAATCCAAAGGATTTCTGATTCATTTCTTTTCTTTTAGAAAAGACAAGCTTGGATCTGAATCCAGAAGTACCATTAGCTTGGTTCCTCACACTCCTGTTGCTTTTGTTCAAAGCCAAGAGATGTCTTGATATCTCTATGGACTGTTATCTTTATTGTGGTCCTCAAGCCCCAGGCTTCTTTATCCTTGATGTCTGATCCAAACTGCATGTCTTTCTGATTCTGACAGATTGAATGTAGTATGTATATGAAACGACCACCATATTTGTGCACCAAAGAGTCCAATCCTATCTGTGCCTCAGATGGTCAAACACATGGAAATGTATGTATGTTTTGTAATGCACTGAGGTAAGTTTGCAAAGTTAACATGGCATCTATTCTTAAATATCACAGACATTCCCAGGAGTCAATGAAAATGCATGCTGTCACTTCATTTCAATTCATTTTAATTCAGCAAGCCATTTCATTTTTTTAATAATCTAAGAAAGTTTTTATTTTATTTTGTGTCAATTGCAAGTAAACACAATTAACAGGTATTTTCTGTAATTTTTAAGTTAAAATTTTCTTTTTTTGTCCCCAAAATGTTGAATGTTTTCACTTGTCAACCACTAGATTACTATTGTTATTAACTATTATGTCTTGTGTACCTAATCTATTCCTCTATTTCTTAGCTGGTACCAAATTGTTTTGATTCTTGCCATTTCTTAATACGCTATGAGATCTAGTACAGGCAAGTCACCTTCCATCAATTTTTTTTATTCATGTCTTTGATATTCCTGATCATTTTTTTTCTTCCAGATGAATTTATATATTTATTTATTATTTTAGCTCTAGAAAATAATTTTGAAAGTTTTTTAGAGCACTGAATAAATAAGTTAGTATAGGCAAAATTTTCATTTTTACTATACTGGCTCAGCCTACCCTCGAGTAATTAATATTTCTTCACTCGTTCAGATCTAATCTCATTCATGTGAAAAGTATTTTGTAATTGTGTTCATACAGTTCTGGGGTTTGTCTTGGCAGATAAACTCCCACCCATTTTAAAATATCCTCAGCTACTTTAAAATCACATTTTTCTTTCTGTCTCTTCCTGTGGAGTTTGTTGGCAGTATAAAAGAAATACTGATTTTTTGTTGGTTTATGTCCAGCAACTTTGCTGAAGTTGAATCATTTTTTTTCACAGCTGATTCTGAGTTTCTAAAATTTCTCAGTTCTTCCAATGTGGGATAATCTAATGGTAGCTGTGGTCATTGCTCTCCTGGCCTCTGCTCTGGCTGACAAGGCCTTCTACCAGCATTCTTCTACATTTCAAAATTAACAAGTGGCCCTGCTGTCCTGGGGCCACAAGTCATCTCATTCTTTTTGGTTCCATAAATGCAACTTGACCCCACTGTTCTGTGGTTAAAGATTATAGTGCTCCTTTGTGCTCTAGATATGAGACAAGAGCCCCTGTTCTCCTGTGAGCAACCACAAGCACTTCTCTGCTAGAACTCCTTTTTCTCTTCGCACTATAGGCTAGAATTATGTGTGACCAATGCAAGTAGGTGTTGCACCCAATGCCAACAAAGGTTCCCTGTAATAGCTTTCTGACCAGTTGTCTCACCTCCTCTTACCATGCGTGTGGGCCACATCAGTCTCTCCCAAGGCAAGGTCTGTGCTGCCTGCACTGTTTTCTTGGACAACCACTACCTAAATGAGACAGAACTTTCTTTCCAGTCTCCTAAGTTGTCTTAGGTTAGAAAATTATTTTACCTTTACCTTTTTATGGTTCTACTGCTACATATTGCCATCTGTTGAATTGTTTTAAAGTTGTTTGGAATGGAATTGAAAAGAAATTATGTAAGATCCTATTACTGCGTCATCTTGCCTCTGCCCTATCCACTAACAAGTAATTTCAAAATGCCTTCTATGTACCTGGGAATATTATAGTCCCTCAATACATCAAAGCAAAAATGAACTGGTTCCTCAACTTCTAAAAGATAAATTCTGGTGGAATGATTGTCCAATATGTGCAAAAGAGGAGTACATACAATATTCATACAGAGAAATAGGTGAGGTGTGGGGGTTTTCTGCTGGGTGGAAATAACAATATTTAAAAAGACCATCAGTTCTTGGAAAGTTCTTGAATGGGAAGTTTCTATATCCTCAGGTGACAATGAATTTGCGTGCATTATAGTATTGTCATCTCTTAACCAGAATTTTTAACCAGAAGTTGAGTCTAAGCATTTGAGTCTAATCAGGGCTATGGTTTCTTTTTTCCTGTTGTTCACAAGACTTTTGTGAAGACTCAAATGACTTTGATCTTTTTGACAAATATTTGGTCATCTTTTATTGGCCTCCAATCCAAACGCAATGCTATGTGTAACCCTAGTTGCAATATGGAACTGTCATTTCCCATCTCTGCTCCAGTAGACTAGCTCCTTCTATGCCCAGAAAGAGGAACATTCTCTCTTCAGCTCCACCTTAAGAGCTATATCCCGAATCTCCTTCAAACTTCAATTGGTCATTTCATCTATGTTAATTTATTTATTAACATTATACATAAATGAGCTATTGATATTTATAAGAAGGTAAAAAGAAAATATTTTACATGAAAAATTTTCTGTTCTTTCCTCTTATAGAGAAGACAAGTCCCTTCAATTTGTCCGCTTTGGTCATTGCCCCTAACACATGCTCTACCAGTCATGTTCTCCTCATCTGGTCCCAGGAAGTCAGCAATTACTGATGCTTCTTTGTCTGAATATTGTAAGAAAAAGCATTGTACATTGTACTTATCTTCACAATTAAATAGAACGAAACTTCAACCACTTTGTTCTTGAATTTTCTTTCTACAGAGGGTGAGAATTTCCTCTCACTTTACTTCAGTTACTACCATTCTAAAGGTTTACCAAGTCAGTGCCTCACTTACAATTACATCTAGGAATGTAGATACAATGACCCTGACTACATTACCATAAAAAGGATGGAAGGTCTATTCAACTATAGGATAGAGATGATAGCATATTATACCAATACCCATTAGGAGGTCCTAGCTTTCTTACAGATTACAGATAAAGATGGGGAAAAATTAGCTTTCCAAGACAATAACAAAAAGGGTTGCCATACTCTGGTAGAGATGTTTTTTCCCCTGAAGCACAAGAAGTAAGAGAACTAGGAGAGACTTTTTTTGGGGGAGGCAAAGCTGGAGAACCCTGAAGAGTAAAATTACTTAAGTGATCATTTTATGTTTTGGTATTTTTTGTAATGTGACAGTTAAAATTAAGGTAGTCTGAACAAGATCAATTCATTAGTAAAGTGTAAATTTACCAATATATAGGAACTCAGATTACACAGCAAAGCTAAGACCACAAGGTGGGGAATGACTACCCTATTTGTAATTGTTTAGGTATGTGCAGAACAAAGAATAGGTCATTTTTGTGAGGAACAAGTTATGATAGTTTCCAGAGGTGGGGCATGGGAGACAATACAATTGGGTGAAATTGTGAATGGTGGGCTAGCAACAACTCCTTGTCCCCCTCCTGTGGTTTAGAAATATTCATTGTTTAAGTTCACCCACAAGGACACAGAGAGTTGATCAGACTTCTTTGGATAACAAAACAAACATCTTTGAAGGATAGTTTGGTAGTACAAAGGCATTAGATCGGACTCCCTAGAGTTCACCTGCATTCCTCAAGTTTAGCAGATTTCCTTGAGGCAATAATAGAATAGAGATTAGAAGGAAAAGTGAACTTGTAAACTTAACTCACTACATGTCATCTGAATTCTTGAACTCTAGTCAGAGACAAAAAAAAAATAATGACTGAGGCAGTTACAGAATAAAAATCAATGAATTGTAAATAGAATCAATTAGAGAAGATACAGAATCAATGTGATTATTTCACTATTATACATGTTCCTTGCAGTGTCTTGTGTACTGGACCTTCCTGGAAGGTTTCTGAGGTTTATGTTATAGCATATATCAAGGAGATGAATAGTAATGACTCTGTCTGATCACAAGGTCAGGGATAGCTGTATTCTTAATATTGGCTTATTCTTGTTCTATGTATGTGCCTGCACTAAGGGAATCTTATAGGGGGAAGAGAGTAGTAGCAACAATGAAACAATGTTTGTATCAGAAAGTCAATTTAGGGAACTATCCTATTCTTTGGAAAAATACTTTTGGGGAAAACCTCACAAATGAGAAAGCACTCTCAACTTAGGGATTAAAACACATAAAATATTTTAATGTATTATGTGAACTAAGGTAATGCACAGCCACTCAGGAGCTCGATATCATCAACCATAAAGGGAGAGGAATTCAGTAGATAGCCTTAGAGATTTTTATGGGCTCTGAATTTATGGTTGTATAATGTAATCTGAGATCATATTAGTAACTACATAATGTTCAGTATGAAGTGAAAATCCCACTTGCTACTCTCCTGTTTAGTCTGTATCTCAAGCGTTGTATTTGGTTTTGGGTACCATATTTTAGAAGGACATTTAAAAGCTAGAGTCCATTCAATGGAATGGTAGGCATGGTAGACTTAAAAGGAAAAGGCATGGGTTTCAACAAGGAAGAAAGATAATATTTATGTTTTTTGTGTTCAGAATAAAGAATTAGATGAAAGTTACAGAGAGGTAGATTTAGAGTTATGTCAATCCAAACCCCCTAATTCAAGACATCAAAAAATTAAATGGTCTTCCTCTGGATTCATTAAGTACTTCGTCACTGGGACAATCATCAAATAGCACAAGAAAAAACCCAAAACATAAACAAACCTTATCATTATGTTTGAGGTTGTGTCCTGAACAGACATACTTGGGATAAGATGGTTTCTGAGAGTTTCTTGAAATTTTAGAATCTAGAATTCTGTGAAGTGATGTTCTTACCATCATCAGCCTGACTACTCAGATCAACATCTCACACCATATAGTGAGATAAGGTCAAAATTGGTACATGATTGACACATAAATGGTGATACCATAAGCAGATTAGGAAAGTGTAGAATAGTTTACCTGTCAGTTCAATGTATGAGAAGAACTTAGGGCTAAACTATTGATTCGGGACATTAAAGAACATAAAATGTGTAAATATTTCTTTACAACAAATTCAAAGCTTCGCAAAATTGAAACCAAATCTATAAAAATTAAAAGGAAAGTAGAAAAATGGGAAATATTTGCAGGAAATATCTGTGATAAAGGTTTATTTTCTCCAATATGTAGAGAACTAAGTCAAATTCATAAGAATACAAGCCATTCTCAATCAATAAATGGTCAAACAATATGAATGAGCATTTTTTTCAGACAGAGAAATCAAAGATAACTATAATCAAATGAAAAATGCCCAATATCACTACTGAATAAAATGGAAATTAAAACAAACATTACTGAAGTATCACCTCATACCCATCAGATTGACTAATATGACAGAAAAGTAAAATGACAAATATTGGAGGAGATGTGTGAAAATTGGAACACTATTGCATTGGCAGTGAAGTTGTAAACTGATGTAAGTATTCTGGAGACTAATTTGGAACTAAGCCCAAAAGGGCATCAAAAGACGCATACCCTCAGATCCAGCAATACCAATATTAGGAAAGTATCCAAAGAGATTCAAAAAAATGAAAAGGGCCCTTTTGTAAAAAAAAAAAAAAAGTATCAATAGAAACTCTTTTTATCGTGGCAAAGAACTGAAAATTGAGAGGATGCCCATCAATTAAAAATTGGTTGAATTTACTGTGATATATGAGTAGAATAGAATATTATTTTGCTCAATGAAATGAGGAGCAAGTAGATTTCGGAAAATCTGGAAAGGTTTGCATGAACTGATAAAGAATTAAGTGAGCACAGCCAGGATAACTTTGCATACAATAGCAGTAACAGAGTGTGATGAACACTGATGGATTTCTTTGCTAATCTCAGAAATGTCATAATCAAAGATAATACCAAAGGACTCATCATAAAAATACTCCTCTTCTCCAGAGAAATTACTAATATTGCCTGAGTACAGACTGAAACATACTTTTTTTTTTCATTTTCATTCGTTTTCCGCTCCCCACAATTGGTGAATTTGGAAATGTTTTACATGATTAAGCATGTATAACCACTATCAGATTGTACAGAGTTGCAAGGTGTGGGTAAGGAAGGTAAGGAAGGTATTTAAAACTGAAAACTTAACATTGAATGTTAAAAAAACGATTTTGACAAGTAATTGGGGAAAATGAAATATTGTTAATAGAAAATACCTGATAGGCAAAGAATAAACTAAGTTATCACTCATTGCAGACGATATGATGATATACTTAGAGAATTCTAGAGAATAAAGTAAAAAACTCCTTGAAATAATAAACACCTTTGGCAAAGTTGCAAGTTACAAAATAAACCCACATAAATCATCAGCATTTGCCACACTATTAACAAAGTCCAACAGCAAAGGATAGAGAGAGAAATCACATTTAAAGTTATGGTAGACACTATGCAACATTTGGGAGTCTACTTGCCAAAAACCACCCAGGGACTATATGAACCCAAATACAAAACACTTTCCACACAAATAAATTCAGATCTAAGCAAATGGAAAAACATCAGATGTTAATATAATAAAATGCTAATATAATATGATAAATATAATGCTAATATAATAAAATATAATATAATAAATGCCAATATAATAAAAAATGACAATTTTACCTACATTTATTTACTTATTCAGTGTCATATCAAACAAATGACTAGAAAATTATTGTCTGGAGCAAGAAAAAATGATATCAAAATTCATCTGGAAGAACGAAAGGTCCAAAACATCAAGGAAATTAATGAAAAGAAATGCTAGGGAAGGTGGTCTAGCCCTACCAGATCTCCAATTGTATTATAAAGTAGCAATCATCAAAACCACTTAGTACAGGCTAAGATATAGAAGGATAGATCATTGGAATAGGTTAGGTAGTAGTCTACTGTTTGAAAATCCCAGGACCCCAGCTTGTGTGATAAAAACTCACTGACAAAAACTGCTAGGAAAACTAGATGGGAAAACCAGATAATAGTGTGTCAGAAACTGGGCATAGACCAATGTCAGACACCATACACAAGAATAAAGTCAAAACAGATACATGATCTAGCTATAAAGGCTGATATTATAAAAAAAATTAAGGGAGCAAGGGATAAAGTATTTCTCAGATTTATGGAGAATGGAGAAATTTATGGCCGAAAAAGAGACAGAGAACATTATGAAGTACAAAATGAATAATTCTGATTATATTAAATTGAAAAGCTTTTGTACAACCAAACCCAATGCAACCAAGATTATGAGGGAAGGAGAAAACTAGGAAAGAATTTTTCCAACTAGAGTCTGTGACAAAGCCCTCATTTCTAAAATAAAGAGAGAACCGAGTCAAATGTATGAGAACACGTCATTCCCTAATTGATAAATGGTCAAAGCATAAGAATAGGCAGCTTTCAGAGCAAGAAATTAAGTCTATCCATAATGATATGAGAAAAATGCTCTAAATCACTGTTGATTAGAGAGATGCAAATCAAAACAACTCTGAGGTACCACATCACACATATCAGATTGGCTAACATGACAAAACAGGAAGATGATAAATATTGGAGAAGATGTGGGAGAGTTAGAACACTAATTCATTGTTGGTGAAGATGTGAGCTGATTTAACAATTGTGGAGAGCAATTTGGAACTATGCCTAAAAGGCAATAAAAGTGCATATACCCTTTGATCCAGCAATACTACTTCTAGGGCTGTATCATAAAAGGACCATAAAAATGGGGAAAAGGTCTTACATGTACAAAAATATTTATAGCAGCTCTTTTTGTGGTGCCCAAGAACTGGAAATTGAGGCAATGACAATCAATTGGGGAATGGCTGAAGAAGTTGTGGTATATGAAGGTAATGGAATACTATTGTGCTATTAGAAATGATGAGTGGTCGAACTTTAGAAAAATCTGGAAAAACTTCTATGAACTGATGCTAAGTGAAATGAATAGAACCAGGAGAATGTTATACGCAGTAACAGCCACACTGTGTAAGGACTGTTTCTGATAGACTTAGGCCCTTCAAAACAGTGCAAGGACTTAAAGCATTCCTAAAGGACTCTTAAGTCAAAATGTCATCCACATCCAGAGAACAAACTATGGAACTGGAAAATAAATTAAAGCAGACTTTTATGCTATATTTTTTTTTTTTTTGGTTTTTCTCATGGTTTCTCCCATTCATTTTAATTCCTCTGTGCAACATGACTAATGTGAAAATGTGTTTAATAGGAATGTATGTGTAGAACTTATATAAGACTGTATGGCATCTTAGGGAGGGATAGCAAAAGGAGGGGGAGAAAATTTAAGACTTATGGAAGTGATGGTTGAAAACTGTAAACAAATTAATTAAATTTAAAAAAATACCTGTAGATCTAGATAAAAAATAAATATAAGATATTTGTACAGACAACTCTGGTAATTAGAGAGAGTGGATTAGGAAGGGAAAAAAACTTCATTATAAGGTTATTATTAAGATTAGCTACGACTAAAACTAAAGAGGTGTAAGTTAGATAAGAGTACACATGAGTCCCTTCTAGTGAATAAAAGCAAGGAGACAGGAGATGGGGTACCATGACTGACAAACAGCAAAAAGGTGTATTTGGAGTATTTGGTGTAGAGTAACTTAGAATAATTAGGAGACCAGAGTCACAAAATTAGAAGACTCTTGTTCATTTGAAGGAAATCTTTGGCAAATACGTACTACACCCTGGGTGGAGCGAAGATGGTAGAGTAGAAACATAGACTTGCTTGAGCTCTCCTCCCAAAGCCCTTAAAATCCCTGCACAAATGACTCTAAACAAATTATACAGCAGCAGAAACCACAAAATGACAGAGTGAAACAGATTTCCAGCCCAAGATAATCTGGAAGCCTGACAGGAAGGGTCTATCACACTGGGCTCAGAGAGAAGGACAGCACAGCACGAAACACACCCGCACAGACAGGACTGGAGCATCCTTCAGGGTGCTGAATCATGGGTAGCTTCTGTGGTTTCCTGATTTCTCAACCCACAAGCACCAGACAGCTTTAAAGATCAGTGAGAAAGCTTTCACCTAGGTGAGAAGGGAATGTGGTCTGGCTCCGGCCCCAGTCCCAGGTATAGCCTTGTCCCTAGGGCAATGATGGCTAGTGCCATAGTAGTAGCAGCTTCTGGTGATTTTGGCCTACGAATATTGGGGAAATTGAGTTACTGATATGGGTCTCAGTGCTGAATGGTGGCCCTGAGGTGAGGAAGAGCTCTAATGTGGCAGAACTGGTGGTGGCTATGGTGAGGGAATCCTACTAGCAAATCCAGGACAGAGAAGCATGTTTGTGTTTGCTCACAGACCAGAGTGCAGGCTAGAATAGGACTAAACATCTCTCCATTGATTATGCCACTTTGGAGGAACTTAAAACTTATAGGTCCCTATATATATATATCTCAGAGGACAACTGCACAAAACTTCTGAAGCCTGGGGTAGTGTACCTTCCACTTGAGAAAGGGCTCAAAAGTCAAGTAGTTGACTGGGAAAATGTCCCGAAATGGGAACAATAAGACTATAGAAGGACACTTTTTTGGTGAAAAGGTATTTTTCTTCCATCTTTTTGGATGAGGAAGATAAAAATATACAACTAGAAGAAAACCAAAGCATAAAACCAGAGGAAGAGAGCAAACTCTATGCTCCTACATCCAAAGCCTACAAACAATATGAAATGTTCTCAGGCCATGAAAGAGCTCAAAAAAATTTTGGAAACCATGCAAGAGAAGTGGAGGAAATATTGTGAAGAAAAATTAGAGTGATGCAAGAAAATCATGAAAGTAAACATGAAGTCATGAAGTTAACAGCTTTCTAAAGGAGACCGAAAGATGCTGATGAAAATAGCACCTTTAAAAATAGACTAACCAAATGGCAAAAGAGGTCCAAAAAGACAAGGAAGGGAAAATTCCTTAAAAAGCAGAATTGGCCAAATGGAAAAGGAGATTCAAAAGCTCACTGAAGTAAATGGTTCTTTAAAAATTAGAATAGAACAGGTAGAATCTAATGGCTTAATGAGAAATCAAGAAATTATAAAACAAAACCAAAAGAATGAAAAATATAGGAGACAATGTGAAATATATCATTAGAAAAACAGCTGACCTGGAAAATAATTCCAGGAGAGCTGATTTTAAAATTATCGGTCTACCTGAAAACCATGATTAAAAAAGATCTTAGACATCATCTTCCAAGAAATTATCAAGGAAAACTGTCCTGATATTCTAGAACCAGAGGGAAAAATAAAAATGGAAAGAATTCACCAATAACCTCCTGAAAGAGACCACAAATGGAAAACACCTAGAAATATTGTAGCCAAATTCCAGAGTTCTCAGATCAAGAAGAAAATGCTACAAACAGCCAGAAAGAAATAATTCAAGAATTGTGGAGTTATAACCAGGATAACAAAGAATTTAGAAGATTTTACACTAAGGGATTGAAAGGCTTAGAATATGATATTTCAGAGGTCAAAGGAAATAGGATTAAAACCAAGAATCACATACTAAGAAAAACTGAGTATAACAATTCTTTGAAAAATGGAATTTCAATGCAATGGAGGACTTTCAGTCATTCTTGTTGAAAAGACCAGAGCTGAATAGAACATTTGACTTTCAAATACAAAAATCAAGCAAAACATGAAAGGGTAAACTGAAAAGAGAAGCCATAAGAAACTCATTAAAGTTGAACTGTCTACATTCCTACATGGAAAGATGATATTTGTAACTCATGAGACCATTTTCAGTTTTAGTGTAGTAGACAGAATACTCTTTCACACACACAGGCATATATATGAATGTGTATGTGCAAATGTGTGTGTGTTTGTATGTGTGTATGTATGCGTATATTACATATGTGCATATATATGCACCCGTATTTATGTGTGTATGTATGTATATATACATGTGTGTATATTTCTATCTTTATGTGTATATGTGCATGTGTGTGTGTTTATGTGTATATGTTTACACATACACAGATGGAAGGCACAGGGTGTGCTGAATATGAAGGGGGAATACCTAAAAAATAAAATTTACTGTTGCATGGAATGTACTAGGAGAAAGAGAAAGGGAAAGGTGAAATGTAGCAAAACATTTCATGTAAAAGAGCCAAGAAAATTCTTACAATGGAGGAAAGGGGGGAAATGAAAGGGAACAAGTGATCCTTACTCTTATAGTATTTGACTTAAGGAGGGAATAACACACATTCAATTGGGTGTAGAGATCTATTTTACCCTATCGGAAGGCAGGGGGGAAGGAGTTAGGAGAGGGAAGATGATAGAAGGGACAACAAATTGGGGATGGAGGTAATCAAAAGCAAACACTACCCTGGGAGGACAGATCAAGGGAGACAATGGAATAAATGGAGGGCAGGACAGCACAGAAGGAAATGTGGTTAGTCTTTCACAATATAACTGTTATGTAAGTGTTATACATGGCTGTATGCTGGGGATGGAAGCTCAATTCCATGTGGACAGTCTCGGGCGGGTAAAGGTGGGAACTTCTAAATCTTAGAGTTCTCACGAGACCCCCCAGGAAACGACTGGGAATCGAGGTGAACCGAGCTATCTCGTGTATTTCCGCCTCTTCCCGTGAGAAACGTGATGGGAGAGAGCTCTCCCCGCCCTCGAGATTGTCCCGGATCTGGGCACACCTAACAGCACGGTATTCAGATGCAAACTATGCGGCTGGAGAGCTTAAGTAGGATCAGGAAAGCCTGAAAGCTCTCTTGGGTGGAGGGGCCACGTGTGAGGACACTAGGCTCCGCTTTTCCTCTCTCCTCTCTCCCCTCCCCCTGTCTCCCCACTTACACTTCTACTTCCAATCTCTTATTGTAAGATCTTTGCCTCCTTGGGAGATTCTTCGCTCCCTCCTAAGGAAGAATTCCCCTGCTCTTGTAACTAGACCCTGAAATAAAGCTCAACCCTTGCTCGACTCTGGAACGTCCTTTCTCTCATACGAGCATCCGGTTTGGCCAACCGAAGACCTCCAATAGAGGTAAGGGAAGACTCGGGTAGCCCTCAGGCCTCTAGGCCTGGCAGCTATACAAGTATGGTTTATATTGAATTACTTGATGTCCCAATGAGGGTGTGTGTGGAGGGAGGAAAGGAGTGTTTATGAAACTCAAAGCTTTAAAAATGAATATTAAAAATTGTTTTTGCATGCAAGTGGGAATTAAGATGTGTAGGCAATGGGACATAGATATTTATTTCACCCTACATTAAAAGAGGGGAGGGGGATGGAAGAAGTGAGGGTGATAGAAGAGAGGATAAAATGGGGAAGGTGTTGGTGGTGTGCACAGTGTCCTGAGATAGGGGGTGGGGTAGGTGGGGAGAAAATTTGGAATTTAAATTATTGTGGAAGGGAATGTAGAAAACCGAAAAATAAATAAATTATATGTTAAAATATATGCACTGCACCCTAAAAAGCAGAGATATCACCTTGCTAACCAAGGTTCATATTCTCAAAGCTGTAGTTTTTCTAGTGGCAACATATAGTTTTGAGAGTTGGACTCTATAAGGAAATGTGAGATGTGCAGAACAAATAGTTACAAATAGTTATATCGTGCTGTGAGACTTTTGAGAGGTTTTTGAACCACGCGGTGATCAAATTGGTCAATACTGAATAAAATTAATCCAGGCTATTCACTGGGAAGTGAAATACTGAAATTGAAGCTCAAATATTTTGGACACATAATGAGAAGACAGGATTCATTAGAAAAGACAGATATGTGGAAAGATAGAAGGTAAAGGGAAAAAGAGATTTCAGAGTATGAGATGGCTACAAAGTATCATGAAGACACCCAACATAAACATGCACAGACTGAAAGGAAGCAGAAAACTGAAGGATCTGGCATGATATGGTACAGAAAATTTGGACATAGCTAAAAGACTGAGCAAAAAAACCAATATAATAGTTTGGGAAAATCTACCTTAATAATCAGCCTGATAAGGCTGTTTTAAAAAGATATTTCTATTTCAGCTAACATTGGACCACGTGCCCTCTGAAACCCTTTATAAACCAATCCAATCCAACAAACAATTATTAAGCATGTATTATGTGCCAGGCACTGTGATAAATACTGGGGATACAAAAAGAGGGGGCAAAAATAATCCCTGTCCTCTAAGACCTCACATTATAATAGAGGAGAAGGCATATGAGCAATTCAGAACAAACAAGGTATATACAGGTCAACGAAGACCATCTCAGATGCAAGGCATTAGCCATGAAGGGAAAGGATTTTAGGAAAAGGGAGGATTTTACCTCAGACTTGAACTGCATGATTCTACTGTTCTCTAATAAAGATAAGAAATGTTAAAATGCTAATATATTTTGGGATCTAATAAATGGAAAAAAATGAGCTAAAGTAAGTGATTAGAAAGTTGAATATAGAGAAAAGGAGAGAGGCAGACAGGCAGAGACAAAGATTATAATTAGTTGAATAATTGAGGATGATGGAAGGACTCATAGAAAAGATGACACTCAAGATGGGTCTTGAAATGAAGAAAGTAAAATCGTATTTAGGGAAATCTTTGCCTGAAGTGCCCTATGGCAAAAGCAAAACTATGGAGGCTGAAAGGAACAAGATAAGATCAGAGAAAATTAAGCAGTTAGGTCTAGCTAGAACAAAAAGTTCAAGGAGGAAAATATTAGAAGATAGAGATCAAAAGGTAAGTTGTAGTCAAATAGTTAAGGGACTTGAATATCAAGTAATAGTGTTTATACTTCATTCCATAGACACTAAGGAGCCTCTGAAGCTTTTGATGTAGGGAGTGATATGATCAGAACAGTGATTTAGGAAGTTTATTTAAATAGCCTGAGAAACATAAATCTCAAGAGGGAAAAGCTGTAGTGAGACCACTTACTCTTAGATTGCAATACTTCAAATATTATTTAGAAATATCATTACTCACATGCAAGCTATGCTTTTGTACCCTATTTGAAGCTCAAGAGAAATATATTTTAAGGTTATTCTTCTTTATGAAATATTTGTCCCAATGACCTAAATACAATTTTATATATACCACACACAAACATATGTGCATAAAAATACACACACAAGTGTGTGCATGTGTGTGTATATGTGTGTGTGTAATGCAGTTTAGAATGTTAGAGTTGGTTGTGATAGACTAACCTTCAAACTGATATTGTGTTCTCCCTATTTCTAATTGAGTAGCTCTTGTGATGGGAAATTCTCTACTTGATAAAATAACTCATTTGAATGTTGGGATGTCTCTGATTATCAGAAAGTTGTTCATATTAAGGTCAAATCTTTCCCTCAATGACATTCATTTTTGGTCCTACTCCTCAACCCTGAAGCTATAAGAAAATGCATATTTATGCTCTTTTCTACAAGAAAAGCTTCAATTATTTGAAAGCAAAAGTGGGCTCCTCCAGCATCTGTGCTATTAATTAAAAACAATCAAAAACCCTTAAATGCAATTTTACATTTATTCCTTGTCAATTGTATCTTCCTGATTCCAGCTCATTGATTTGGGTAATGTCATTTCTAATTCTCTGTTTCTCACTCAAAACCTTTCTAGGAGGTTATGTTTGGTTCTAGACTTCATCTTGTCTGAAATAATGTAGTTCAGGGGTGAGGAACCATTTCACATAGGCAGGATGCATTAAAATTTAGTTGGAACTAAATAAGGTCACATTCAACAAACTTCGACTAGATGTCCATAACAATGTACATTATTTCATAAAATTTTAACTAATATGTACTTAATAATTTCAAAAACCGAAAGTTAGTTTTTAATTTTAAAGTTTAATCTTTTAATGACTTTGCTGTGTCTGCTTTTTTTGGAAAAAAAATTGAATATTTGGTTGCAGCATCGAATTCCACTGTTTCATTTGATCCTTTAGACAGATACCAGCCATTTGTAACCTTAAGGGCATCTTGAGTTGGGTTAGATAAGAGAATATTAATCTGCAGCAATAAGTGATAGAAAAACAGGAAAGCAAATATAAACAGAGAAATAACTGTCTGACCATAAGCAATACATATTCCACAGATTAACAGACAGCACCTACTGTCTGATCTTTACATACATACGAGAGAAGCACCACCATCTGAGTTTTCAAAGCTGCCGGGCTCCTTAATGACTATTCAGAGTATATTGCTAAGGCAATATTCATAGCACTGGTGGTGACTGAATATGCCAGTGTAGTTCTCAGCTGGAAAGTATAACAGTCTCTCCATATAGAAGGCAATAGAGAAATATATATTTAGACAACAGAAAGCAAAATCAGTTATAGTGACCAAGAAGTCAATACAAGTTATCACCAGAAGTGGCAAAGCCATTCCCAAGCCTCCCCATGCCCCCTGCTGGGACCTTCCCACAAACAAACAAATACTCAGCACCCTAAGCTTTGCCTGCCTGTGTCCTTCCTGACTCTGACTAGCCTGACCAACTTCCTCCCAGCTCTGCTCCATCCTTCCTTCTCCACCTGTTCAGCAAGCTCCTCCCACCACATGTGACTTGGGCTTCCATGTGATTTAAGCAGGTGGCATAGGCCTGTTAATGAATGGGAAAGATTTTCCTATTTAAATTATAATTTCAGAGAGTCTCATCTGGCACAGGAACCTTTGTCCAAAGAGTAATCCCCAAAGCAAAACCTCATGTCAGAGTATATATAAAGACTCAGCTCCTGATTGGCAGAGAGTCAGTAGGCAAGAAACCTAAGGGACTTGGCACACCTGTGTATTATCAGGGTTCAAAGGAGAATGTGCCTTCAGATGCTCACAATTTAGCCTGAGCCTGGTAAACTGAACTCCAAAAAGAAAACAACAAAAATTCCACTTTTCTTGCTGTTCCATTTATCTTAAAAGTTGTTGAAAATGTCTGTTATATGTATTCTGTTCCCAAGAGTGCCCTAGTTAAGTGACTCTTCATAACAAAGAAAATCTTCTGTTTTGACCTGAATGAAGCATAAAATTTGTGCTGTAGTATCAATTAATTCATCCAAAGTGACTGAATAATATATATTTTCCTTCTGAAGTACTGCATGAATTTGTTCTAAGTTGAAACCTAATTCATCCTGCCAGTCAGTTATGGTTCTCCCTGAAAAAGTCAGTTGTTTATACCTTGAAATGTTACTGGGGTCCAAGTATTCTACAACTTTGACAATGCATTTTTTCATAATTTCTACATCACAGAGTAGCTTCCTTCACCCCCCCCACCCCCCACCAAGAGTAAAAGCTACTTTAAAAGTTTCTTCAGTGGCATTATTTTTCAGGCCTTCCTGATGCCTGAAAGAATTGGCTTTGCTTTCATATTTTAATTCCTGCAATACAACCTTTCATGCCTCTTCTTCTAATTTAAAATATTTGTGGTCCTTACCAGTGTTATAATGCTGAGGAGTATTGAATTTCTTTAATGTTGATATTGCAACAGCACAAAGCAAGTAAATGATCTTATCTTTAGCAGAAACAAGATAATATTACAATTCACAATCCTTGTTAAAAAATATGTTTTCTTCCCTCAGTGTTCTCTTGATCTTCTTTGGCATGATGGACTGATAAGCAGACAGAATTTAAAAGTACTGTTGAGCTGTGCAATTATTCACAAATTCCACTTCAAACAGAAATACAGTGCAACATTGTTAGAAGCTCATAATAGACAGGGGTAATTAACTCCCTTAAAACTCTCTCCAACCAGTCTTATATGGTAGTGGCTCCAGTTAGGTGGGAGAAGTTGGAACTAAATGATGAGTGTAGTAGTCATCAATTTAGCCCTTATGGCTTACTAATGATCTAATTTTTCCAGTCAATCAAGGAGGATTATTCCATTGAAACTTATTTTATTCTTTGGTATTTTGAATACTTTCGTTTAAAAATATGAATACAAGAGACAAACAATTTTATATATATACATATAAATTATATTTATATATATTATATATATAATAAGAGGATTTGATCTAGAAAATTTGGATTCAGTCAAAAGACTGCACTTAAGGACCTGAAGGCAACAGCCTTAAGGCTGCAGGTTCCCCACGCCTGAAATAGATAATCAAGAAAAAAATCAGAGTAATTGACCTACATGGCAAGTGATTTGAAACCATGGAATGAATCAATAATAGAATTTCACTACTGGAATGGACCTCAAGGGAACATTTAGTCCACTCAATAAGTGAACAAGAATTTCTTCTATAGAATTCTCTAGTTATTGATCTTCAAGGTTATTTTTGAAGACCTTGGTAGTAAGAAATTATTACTTCCCAGCAGCAAGAGGTAGAAAGAAAAAATCCAAAGGCACCAACTCTTTGGACAATAACTCACTCTTTGACAAAATGTCTTAAGACAACTTGGCAATGCTAAATCATAAACTAGGTACAGACTAACATCTTCACCCTATACCAATATAAGGATAAAATGGATATGTGATTTAGAGATAAAGAGTCATACCATAAGCAAATAAGGAGAGTAAGGAATAGTTTGCCTCATAAAACTTTTTGGAAGAAAAGAATTTATGAGCAAGGAAGAGATAGGGAGCATTATGAGATGTAAAATGGGTAATTTTGATTATATTAAATTAAAAATGTTTTTCACAAACAAAATCCATGCAATCAATATTAAAAGGAAATCATAAATCTAAAAACAATTTTAACAGAAATTGTCTCTGAGAAAATTCCCATTTCTCAAATACATAGAGATCTGACGCAAATTTATGAGAATTCAAGTCATTCCTCAGCTGATAAAAGGTTATGAATAGGCAGTTTTCAGACGAAGAAATTGAAATTGTCTCTAGTCATATGAAAACACGTTCTAAATCACTATTCATTAGAGAAATGCCAATTAGAACATTTTTCAGGTAGTGCCTCACACCAATAAGATTGACTAATATAACAGAAAATGATAAATGTTGTAAGGGATGTGGTTATTGGGTCACTAATTCATTGTTGGTGAGTTGTGAACTCATTTAACCATAATTTCAAGATATATCCAAAGTCCATTCAAATTGTGCATGCCCTTTGACCCAACAATACCACTACTAGGTCTGTATCTCACAGAGAAAATAAAAAAGGGCAAATGACCTATATGTTTAAAAATATGTATAGCACCTCTTTTTGTGGTCACAAAGAATTGGAAATTCAAGAGATGCTCATCTTAGGAATGGCTGAACACATTGTGGTATATAATTGTAATGGAATACTGTTGTCCTATAAAAAAATGAAGAGCAGAATGATTTCAGAAAAACCTGGAAAGGCTTACATGAACTGATAGAAAGTGAAGTGAGAGAGGTGGAGCCAAGATGGCGGAGTGAAAGCAACGACTCACCTAAGCTCCTGGACAAACTCCTTTAGATATCTCTGAAAGGAGAATCTGACCAGACTTTGGAGGTGTAGAATCCAGTGGGTGACAGATGTTAACAGATTCGGAGCACAGGTTGGACTGGAAGGTCCACGGGAAGGATCTGTTCCGCGGGGGTAAGCCCCCAGCGCACAGCGCAGCGTGGTCAGCCCAGCAGGGCGGAAGGGACCTGAGAAACCCGAGAGTGGCGGGCTAAACCAACGGAGCAGGAGACAAGCCAAACCGAGCCGGTGAGAGCCGTTGAGTGCCAGATATCAGCGCAGTAGCCCTTGAAACCTTCAGCCTGAAGACTAAACTTCGGTAAGTCACCTATTGGAACTTCCCAGAGCTAGGATGGCGGAGTGATCAGTAAATGCTCTCTCCTCCCCCCTGATGACCGTGAAAGAACCATAAAATTCTTCCCCAGATAAATCCTGGATCAGCAGGAACAGCAGAAGGGGGCAAATAGTCTCATAACACCAGAGGCTAGAAAAATAGCAAAGGGGGATTCTTCCTATTGTGGCGGAGGCGATCTGGAAGGACAGACGACCCAAGGCAGAGAAAATTCGCACTGAGACCCAGGCAAGCCTCAGAGCCGGAGACAAGCCCCAGGAGGGGTGGGAACACGCATTAGCTTCTAGGCGTGCCCCAGCCCTCCAGGGGAAAAGGGAAGACAATAGGGAAGCTGGGATCACCATCCCCTGACCTTGCCTTTGCCTCAGGTCAGCTGAGGAGATCTCCTGAGACCAGACCACCCCTCCCACACACCTAACAAGCTAACCCCAGGGTTGATCTGGGAAACAAAAAACAAAAGCCTGCTTTTAGCCTAGACACATCAGCTCAATTTAAAGATCTGTACCTTCTGACTGAAAGAACCAGAAGCTACAACACTCAGTCAACATCATGAATTGGAAAAAGCAGACGAAAAGTGAAAAAACCATAGAATCTTTCTATGGGGATAAGGACCAAAACACAAACACTAAAGAGGTCAGAGCTGAGACTGTACTTCCATCTGAAACCTCAGATGGGACTATGAATTTCTCACAAGCACAACTAGATTACCTGGAACAGCTGAAGAAGGATATAAAAGAAAAACTGGCCAATGATCTTAAAATTATAAAAAAAGAATTCACTGATGAGAACATCACTCTGAAAAGGAAAATTGAACAAATGGAAAAGGAAGTTCAAAAATTAACTGGAGAGAATAATTCCCTAAAAGGAAGAGTTAATCAAATGGAAAAGGAAACCCAAAACCTAATTGGGAAAATTGACCAGATGGAAAAGGAAACCCAAAACCTAACTGGGAAAATTGGTCCAATGGAAAAAGAAGTACAAAAATTAAATGGAGAAAATAGCTCCTTAAAGGGAAAAATTGGTCAGATGGAAAAGGAGATGCAAAAGCTAACTGAAGAAAACAATACGATGAAGATTAGAATTGGGCAAGTAGAAACTAATGACTCAATGAGGCAACAAGAATCAGTAAAACAAAATCTAAAGAATGAAAAGATAGAAGAAAATGTAAAATATTTAATTGGAAAAACAACTGACCTGGAAAATAGATCCAGGAGAGAAAATTTAAGAATTATTGGCTTGCCAGAAACCCATGATGAAGAAAAGAGTCTGGACAATATCTTCCAGGAAATCATCAAGGAAAACTGCCCAGAAGTACTAGACTCAGAGGGCAAAATAGTCATCGAAAGAATCCACCATTCCCCTCCCGAAAGGGATCCCAAACTCAAAACCCCAAGAAATATAGTTGCCAAATTCCAGAGCTATCAAGTGAAGGAGAAAATACTACAAGCAGCCAGAAAGAAACAATTCAAATATCAAGGACACACAGTCAGGATCACACAGGACCTTGCAGCTTCTACATTAAAAGATCAAAAGAATTGGAACCCAATATTCCGTAAGGCAAAGGAGTTGGGACTTCAACCAAGGATCAACTACCCAGCAAAGTTCAGCATAACGTTTCAGGCAAGGAGAAAGTCATTCAACGAAATAAGGGATTTCCAGAGCTTCCTGACCAAAACACCAGAACTCAATAGACAATTTGATCTTCAAATCCAGGTCTCCAGAGAATCATAAAAAGGTAAACAGAGGGGAAAAAACAAAAACAAAAACTTGCTACTCAATTAGGGCAAACTGTTTACCTCCCTATAAGGGAAGATGAAACCTGTTAATCTTGAGAACTGTGCAGCTATTATGATAAAAGGGATATATGTAGAGGGAACGGGCATAAAGTAAATGATGTCATGTCAAAAATATGATTTAAGTATGAGAAGGGATTGTAATAGGAGGTGTGAATAGGGGGAAGCAGAAAATGGCAAATTATATCACAGGAAGAAGTACAGAACTATAGTAGAGGGAAGGAGGGGAGGGAGATGAGCATTGTTTGAGAGGTACTCTCATCTGATTTGTTCAAAGGAGGGAACAATAATCTTAAGTAGATAATCCTAACTAGCTCTATAGGCAGTAGGAGGGGAAGGGGGAAGAAAGGGGAGGGTGGCTAAAAGGGAGGAAAGAAGCAATAAGAGTAAAGGGGAGTAAAAGGGAGGGGGGCTAAAAGAAGGAGGGGAAGGCTGCAGGGGGAGGGGGAGAAAAGTGAATACTATTGAGGAGGGGAAGGGAGACGGGAGAGCTAAAAGCACAAATGGTGGGAAAGAGGTTGGAGGGAAATACACAGATTGTAATCATTACTGTGAATGTGAATGGAATGAACTCTCCCATAAAATGGAGATGGATAGCAGAATGGATTAAAAGCCATAATCCAACAATATGTTGCTTACAAGAAACACATTTGAAATGGGGGGATACACATAGGATAAAGGTCAAAGGATGGAGCAGAATATATTGTGCTTCAGCTCATGTAAGAAAGGCAGGAGTAGCAATCCTAATCTCAGACAAAGCGAAAGCAGAAATAGATCTAATCAAAAGGGATAAGGATGGAAACTATATCCTGCTAAAAGGCACCATAGACAATGAAGCAATATCATTACTAAACATGTATGCTCCAAGTGGTATAGCATCCAGATTCTTAAAGAAGAAGTTGGGGGAGTTGAAGGAAGAAATTGATAGCAAAACTATACTAATGGGGGACCTCAACCTCCCCCTCTCTGAACTCGATAAATCCAACCTGAAAATAAACAAGAAAGAGGTTAAGGAGGTAAATAAAACTCTGGATAAGGTAGATATGATAGATCTTTGGAGAAAATTAAATGGGAATAGAAAGGAATATACCTTTTTCTCAGTGGCACATGGAACATTTACAAAAATTGACCATGTACTAGGACATAAAAATCTCACAATCCAGTGCAGAAAGGTAGAGATAATCAATGCATCCTTTTCAGATCATAATGCATTAAAAATTACATGTAATAAAAGGCCATGGAAAGAGAAACCAAAAATCAATTGGAAACTAAATAATCTAATTCTAAAGAAGGGTTGGGTTAAAGAAGAAATCATAGAAACAATCAACAATTTCATTCAAGAGAATGACAATAGTGAGACAACATACCAAAACTTATGGGATACTGCAAAAGCAGTTATTAGGGGAAGTTTTATATCTTTGAATGCTTACATAAATAAAATAGAGAAAGAGGAGATCAATGACTTAGGCTTGCAGTTGAAAAAGCTAGAAAAAGAACAAATTGAAAATCCCCAAGTAAATACCAAATTAGAAATACTGAAAACCAAAGGAGAGATTAATAAAATTGAAATTAAGAAAACTATTGAATTAATAAATAAAACCAATAGTTGGTTTTATGAAAAAACTAATAAAATTGATAAACCTTTGGTCAATCTGTTTAAAAAAAAGAAAGAAGAAAATTAAATTACTAATATTAAAAATGAAAGGGGTGAACTCACCTCCAATGAGGAGGAAATCAAAACAATAATTAGAAACTACTTTGCCCAACTTTATGCCCACAAATTCGATAATCTAAACGAGATGGATGAATATTTTAAAAAATACAAATTGCCCAAATTAACAGAAGAGGAAGTTGAATACTTAAACAACCCCATCTTAGAAAAAGAAATTGAACAAGCCATCAATGAACTCCCTAGGAAAAAATCTCCAGGGCCAGATGGATTCACAAGTGAATTCTATCAAACATTTAAAGAACAGTTAATTCCAATACTACATACACTATTTTTGAAAATTGGGGAAGAAGGAGTCCTCCCAAATTCTTTCTATGATACAAATATGGTTTTGATACCCAAACCAGGAAGAGACAAAACAGAGAAAGAAAATTATAGACCAATTTCCCTAATGAATATAGATGCAAAAATTTTAAATAAGATTTTAGCAAAACGAATACAGCATCTTATCACGAGATTAATACATTATGATCAGGTAGGATTCATACCAGGACTACAGGGCTGGTTCAATATTAGGAAAACTATTAGCATTATCGATCACATCAACAACAAAGCTAACAAAAACCACGTGATTATCTCAACAGATGCAGAAAAAGCTTTTGACAAAATACAACACCCATTCCTACTAAAAACACTGGAGAACGTAGGAATAAAGGGAACTTTCCATAAAATAATAAGCAGTATCTATCTAAAACCTTCAGCAAACATTATATGCAATGGGGATAAGCTAGATGCATTCCCAATAAGGTCAGGGGTGAAACAAGGTTGTCCATTATCACCACTATTATTCAATATGGTACTAGAAATGTTAGCTGTAGCAATTAGACAAGATAAAGATATTAAGGAATAAGAATAGCCAAAGAAGAAACTAAGTTATCACTCTTTGCAGATGATATGATGATTTACCTAGAGAATCCCAGAGATTCAAGTAAAAAATTACTTGAATTAATAAACAACTTTGGCAAAGTTGCAGGGTACAAAATAAACCCACACAAATCTTCTGCGTTCCTATATATTAGCAACAAAGTCCAACAGCAAGAGATAGAAAGAGAAATGCCATTTAAAGCTAGGGTAGACAGTATAAAATACATAGGAGTCTACCTGCCAGAACAAACCCAGGGATTATATGAACACAATTACAAGACACTTTTTGCACAAATAAAGTCAGATCTAAATGAATGGAAAAACATCAGTTGCTCATGGGTAGGCCGTGCTAATATAATAAAAATGACAATTCTACCTAAATTAATATACTTATTTAGTGCCATACCAATTAAACTATCAGACAATTACTTTCCAGAGCTGGATAAAATAATATCAAAATTCATTTGGAAAAACAAAAGGTCCAGAATATCAAAGGGGCTAATGAAAAGAAATGCTTGGGAAGGTGGCCTAGCGCTACCAGACCTCAAACTGTACTATAAAGCAGCAATTATCAAAACCACTTGGTATTGGCTAAGAAACAGAGAGATAGACAAGTGGAATATACTTGGGACTCAAGATGCAGCAGGCAAGGAATATAGCAACCTTCTGTTTGATAAACCCAAGGACCCCAGCTTCTGGGATAAGAACTCATTGTTTGACAAAAATTGCTGGGAAAACTGGATAACAGTGTGGTGGAAATTAGGCATAGACCCATACCTGACACCGTACACAAGAATAAAGTCCAAATGGGTACATGATTTAGGTATAAAGATTGATACCATGAATAAACTGGAGAAGCAAGGAATAGTGTATTTATCAGATCTATGGAGAAGGGAAGAATTCTTTAATAAAGGAGAGATAGAAAGCATTATGAAATGCAAAATGGATAACTTTGATTACATTAAACTGAGAAGTTTTTGCACAACCAAACCCAATGCAACCAAAATCCGGAGGGATGTAGTAAATTGGGAAAGAATTTTTACAGCTAAGCTCGGGGATAAAGGCCTCATTTCTAGAATATATAGAGAACTGACTCAAATGTATAATCATACAAGTCATTCCCCAATTGATAAATGGTCAAAGGATATGAACAGGAAATTTTCAGAGGAAGAAATTAAAGCTATCTATAATCATATGAAAAAATGCTCTAAATCACTATTGATTAGAGAGATGCAAATCAAAACAACTCTGAGGTACCACATCACACCTATAAGATTGGCAAACATGACAGAACAAGAAAATGATAAATGCTGGAGAGGATGTGGGAGAGTTGGAACACTAATTCATTGTTGGTGGAGCTGTGAGCGCATCCAACCATTCTGGCGAGCAATTTGGAACTATGCCTAAAGGGCTACAAAAATGTGCATACCCTTTGACCCAGCAATATCGCTACTAGGACTATATCCCCAAGAGATCATAAAAATGGGAAAGGGTCCCACATGTACAAAAATATTTATAGCAGCACTCTATGTAGTTGCCAAACACTTGAAGTCAAGGGGATGTCCATCAATTGGGGAATGGCTGAATAAATTATGGTATATGAATGTAATGGAGTACTATTGTGCCATAAGAAATGATGAACAAGAAGACTTCAGAGAGGCCTGGAAGGACTTATATGACCTGATGCTGAGTGAAAGGAGCAGAACCAGGAGAACTTTGTGCACAGCAACGACTACAGTGTGCGAGAGTTTTTTCTGGTAGACTTGGAATTTTGTAATAACGCAAGAACTTCTTATAAAAAAAAAAAATCCCAATGGTGATTCTCAAGGCAAAATGCCTTCCACACTCAGAGAAAGAAATATGGAAGCCATTCACAAAATGTAGAAGATCATGTTTGTGTATGTGTATGTGTTTGTGTATCATGTTTTGATTTGTTTTATGATTTCTTTCATTTATTCTAGTCTGACTACATAGCATGACTATAGTGAAAATATACTCAATAGAAAAGTATATTTAGAATCTATACAGAATTGTATGCAATCGTGGGGAGGGAGGGGGTAATGGGGGGTGGGGGGGATAAAATCTCAATTGTATGGCAGTGATTGTTAAACATTAAAAAATAAAAAAACATAAAAAAATTTAAAAAAAAGGAAAAAAAAAAGAAATTGAAGTGAACAGAACCAAGTGAAAATTATAAACAGTAACATCAATATTGTAGAACGATTAATTCAATGATCCAAAGCAGTTCCAAAAGACTCATGATGAAAAACTCTATCCACATCTGGAGAAAGAACTGATGGAATCTGAATGCAAATAGAAGCATACTATTTTCTGCTTTATTTTTTTCTTTTCTTCTGTTTCTTCTTTGACAACATGAATAACGTGGAAATATCTTTTTACATGAGTGCATATATTTAACCTATGCCAGACGATTACTGTCTTGGGCAGGGAAAAAGAAGGGGAGAGGGAGTAATTTGTAGCTCAACATTTAAGAAAAGTTAAAAATTAATTTCACATATCATTGGCAGAAAATTAAAAACATTTTAAAAAGAAATTAATTATTTATGAAAGAACTAAGCAGTACACTTTTGGACTGAAGTGTGGAGAACTTGATTTCAAATTGATCCTCTGAGACTTAATAAATGTGTGACTCTAGGAAAATCATTTAACCTCTATTTCTTTCACTTTCTTGTTGCTGAGTGAGGATAATAATGACACCCACCTCCCAGATTTGTTTGAAGAATCAACTGAGAAAGTATTCAGATAGCTTTTAGCACAATTCTTGGCAAAAAGTATGTGCTACATGAATAATTATTTTTACTTTTTAATTCAGGTTATTATACTGCAGGGCATTTTCTATTACTTGAAAAGTTTAATCAGGTATCCTTTAAGACTCTTCTTCTCAATCAATCAATCCAATCAATTTTCAAGCTTTTATTAAGGCCCTATTATAGTCCAGATACTGTTTAAAGAGCTGGTAATACAAAGACAAAAACAAACCAGACATTCTAGTCTCAAGGAATGCATATTTTACTGGAGGAGAAAGAAAAAAACTTGTGTATCTAGATACAAAATAAATATAAGACATTTAGAGAAATAACTCTGCCAACTAGGGAGAATGGATCAAGAGGGCAAAAGCCTCTTGCTATAGGGTTGTTGTTGAGTTAATCTGTGAAGAAAGTTTAGGATCCTCAAAGGCAGGAATCATGCAAAATTATATAGGTGTGCCTTCCAGTGAACACAGTCAAGAAGATAGGAGATGGGGTGCCATGTGTGACAAATAGCAATAAGGATGTTTGTGGTAGAGTAATTGATGTATTATAATTTAACAAGATAGTTTGGGGAAAGTGTGTTAATTTTTTTTTAATTCCAAATGGAGGAGTTTGAATTTAATAGTGGAAAAACTACCAGTCTAAATATGTTCATTGTCTTCAGTTGATACTGAGATGGCCTGGTATCTAGACCTCTATCATGCTGGTTGCTACTTTCAGGATGTTATTTCTTCAGTGAAGGAGCCAAAATTGAAGATAATAGGAGGGGGCCTCAATGGGTTTCACCTCTTCTCTAGGCCTATTTTCAGATTCCTTTTGTTCCTCTCTGTGCCCCTTGCCCACTATCCTTTTTACGACCTTCCTGAATTCTTCTCCTCTAACTCACTGTTACCCAGGCTCAACTTGTCTTAATGCTCTTTTCTTCATGCCTCTTATTTTTTCTGCTGGGCCTGTTCCCTTTTCTGTGGTCCCTCAACTTCTCCCTGAGGCATAAATAAAGCTTCACACAAGGAGATATTCCTTGGTCTGTGGGTATGGCATGAGTTGCCTCACTGCTCTCTAACCCCCTGACCTCCCTCCTTAGTCATTCCTCTAGAAGAGATATTGTGATTAGCTAAGAGTATTTAGGTTTCAGACAGGGAACAGACAGGTCATCTTCCAGTCCATCTCTTTTCCCCTCTATGATGGGTCCTTTGGACCTGCAGTTGAGACCATACCCCTTCCCCCCCATGCTATCCCATTCTGTACTGTTTGCAATCTGCGTAAATCTGATTTTAATGGAAAATTGTTATTGCAATATTTCTTGGGGGAAAATGTGAAGGCTGATCATGGCCACAGTGATGCATATAGAGCTTCACTTTGTCTCCCTCATCAGTTAAGCTGACAGTATATTGTATGGAGACGGTTGTCCCTTCCTCATCCTTCTGTCTTTCAGGTGGTAGAGGAGGAACAGATATGACTTGTGCCAGCTTGAAAGTACTGATCTGCGATGTGGTGGGTAAAATGGGCTTTCCAATTCTAATATTACAGGAATGTGAAATGAGAGAATGAATAATTTGATTTTGTGAGACCTTCATGTATGTGAGGCCTTGACAAATGTTCCATTTTGCTAATGAGAAACTGTCTTTAGGCTTTTACCTTTTGTTTCCTTACAGAGAACTCAATCTCAGGGCTTCCCAGAAGCTGAATGGCCTTCCTCCAAAAGATAAAAAGGCCCTCTTTGAGCTTTTTTTCTTGATGTTATCGCTTTACTCAGGTCAATAAATTTCTAAGTCATTGATGAGAATCTATTTACCTTTCAGAAACTTCTATAAAGAACTATTATTATCTGCTTCTTGGAATAAGTTGCTTCTTTCTTCTTTGGGAATTCTAAACTTGTAGATAAAATTGGGAAACTTTTAAAAAAGTTATAATTTGATGAATTGGAGAGGTTAATGTATCTGATGCATTGCAAAAGTGATAGCAATAGTCTGTGGTAGAAGAGCATGGGGGAGGGGCTGAGCCAAGCTGAAGGGATAGAAAGACGCACATACTTAACCTCTTACCCCACAGCCCATAAAATACCTTTAAAAATGACTTTCAACAGCTTCCAGAGCAGCAGAAGCTACCAAACGACAGAGTGAAAGAGATTTCCAACCCAAGGTAGCCTGGAGGGCCAACAAGAAAAGTCTATCCCATGGGGCACAGAGTGGAGTGTAGCCCAACCTTGGCTGTGTGGCACCAGGAGGAACAGGACTGGAACAAGCCTCAGAGGTGGAGGCTGTTCCTCAGCAGCAGCAGAGGTTCTCAGATCCCTCCACCCATAAATGACAAAGACAGCTTAAAAGGTCAGTGCTTTTTTACCTCGGTGACAAGGGAGCAAGGTCCTCCCCTAGTCCTGGTAGCAGTGATGAAGGCAACATCAGCTGTCCATTATTGAAGCTTTCAGCATAAGGTCCCTGGGGAATTGAGCAGTTGATCTGAACCTCATCCCTGACTGGTGGCCCTGCCCCCCCAAAACCCCTGGGGGAATTGAACAGCTGATCTGAATCTCAGCCCCGAGCAAGATCCTGGGGTGTGGTGGGGCTGAGGGAGTTGTGGACAGGGAATTCTACTACTAGCAGATTCTGGGTGGAAAAGCTTTGGTAGCTCTGAGACCAGTGTGCAGGCCCTTGATTGTGCCACCTTGGAGGAACTGAGAACTTACAGGTCCCCAGAGCATAACCTCCTCCTGACAAAGGATTCAAAAAATCAAATAACTGCTGGGAGAATGCCCAAAAAAGGGGAAAAAATAAGACTATAGATGGTTACTTTCTTGGTGAACAGGTAATTTCTTTCATCCTTTCAGATAAGGAGGAACAATATATACCTTCAAAGGAGAAGAATGCTTTAAAAAGCAGAATTAACCAAATGGAAAAAGAAGTTTAAAGCTCACTGAAGAAAATAATTCTTTAAAAATTAGAATGGAACAGATGGAAGCTAATGACTTTAGAGAAACCAAGAAATTACAAAACAAATACAAAAGAATGAAAAAATGAAAGATAATGTGAACTATCTCATTGGAAAAACAACTGACCTGGAAACTAGATCCAGGAGAGAATTTAAAAATTATGGGACTACCTGAAAATCGTGATCAAAAGAGAGCCTAGACAACATTTTTCATGAAATTACCAAGGAAAACTGCCCTGAAATTCTAGAACTCTTGTTCTAGAACTGTCACAAATGATGT
Source organism: Notamacropus eugenii (assembly GCF_028372415.1). Lineage (NCBI taxonomy): Eukaryota > Metazoa > Chordata > Mammalia > Diprotodontia > Macropodidae > Notamacropus > Notamacropus eugenii. The sequence continues at coordinate 410,701,251 of NC_092872.1, forward strand.
CTCACTAATGATGTGCATCAATTTGCACTACTCAATTTTAACCTATATTCCTGACTATTTGAGGCGTAGAAATCTTGCACCAAAGGTTGTTTAGTAATAAATGATGTTTAAGTAATACCAGCATAATTATTTTTTAAAAGACTTCACATGATGGTCACACCTCACTTTTTAAAAATGGAATTAAATCTATGACTACCATGCAATGAAATATGCATATTTTCATTTATTCATTAATCATTAGTCTGAGGAGGGATATGACCAATCATCTCATTGTACCACCTCATTTTGTATAAAGGCCAAGGGATTTTGAGGACCAAGAGTTTTTTACTTGAATTTCTTGGATTCTATTTGTATATCATCATATCATGTGCAAAGAGTGATAGCTTCCTTTCTTCTTTGCCTATTCTAATTCTTTCACTTTCTTTATCTTCTCTAATTGCTACACCAAATCTTTCTAGTGCCATATTGAATTATAGTGGTGATAATGGACATTCTTGTTTAACTCTTGATATTGTTGGAAATGCATCTAGCTTATCTCCATTGCATGCAATACTTGCTGAAGGTTTTAGGGAAATACTGCTTATTATTTTATGGAAAGTTGCATTTATTCCTATGCTCTCCAGTGTTTTCAATAGGAATGCGTGTTGTATTTCGTCAAAAGCTTTTTCTGCATCTGTTGAGATAATCATGTGGTTCTGTTAGGTCTTTTGTTGATATGATCAATACTGCTAATAGACAAGCCATGCATTCCTGGTAGAAATCCTACCTGATCATAATGTATTATGCTCATGATAAATTGCTTTATTCTTTTTGCTAAAATCTTATCTAAAATTGTTGTGTCTATATTAATTAAAGAAATTGATCAACAATTTTCTTTCTCTGTTTGTCTTTTCCTGGTTTAGGAATCAAAACCATATTTGTGTCATAAAAAGAATTTGGGAGGTCCACTTCTCCCCCAATTTCCCCAAATGCTCTATATAGTATTGGGATTAACTGTTCTTTAAATGTTTGATAGAATTCGCTTGTAAATCCATCTGGCCCTCGAAATTCATTCATAGGGAGTTCATTGATGGCCTGTTCAATTTCTTTTTCTAAGGTGAAATTGTTTAAGTATTCAAATTCCTCTTCTTTTAATCTGTGAAATTTATATTTTTTAAAATAATCATCCATCTCATTTAGATTGTGGAATTTATGGGCATAAAGCTGGGAAAAGTAATTTCTAATTATTCTTTTAATTTTCTCCACATTGGAGGTGAGTTCACCCCTTTCATTTTTGATATTGCTAATTTGGTTTTCTTCTTTCTTTTTTAAAATCAAACTGACCAAATGTTTGTCAATTTTATGGTTTTTTTCATATAGCCAACTCTTAGTTTTATCTATTAGTTCAATACTTTTCTTGATTTCAATTTTTACTAATCTCTAATTTGGTATTGGGGATTTTCAATTTATTCTTTTTTGAGTTTTTTCAGTTTCATGCTCAATATATTGTTCTGCTATTTCTCTTTTTTTTCATGTGGGCATTCAAAGATACAGAGCTTCCCCTAAAAACTTCTTTTGCAGTATATCATAAGATTTGGTAAGGTGTCTCATTATTGTCATCCTCTTTAATGAAGTTGTTGATTGTTTGTATGATTTGTTGTTGGATCATGGCTTTTAATCCATTTTTCTATTCTGCTCCATTTTATGGGAGAATTCATCCCATTCACATTCACAGTTATGGTTATGATCTGTGTCTTTCCCTCCATCCTCTTTCCCACCATTTGTACTTTTCATTCTTCCTTCTGCTTTCCCCTCCACAACACTGTTTTAATTTTTGACCACCACCTCCCACAGCATTTCCTTCCTTCTTTCAACCCCCCTCCCTTTAACCTTGCTATTTCTTCCCTCCCTTTAACCTTCCCTTCCCTTTCTTACCCCCTTCCCCTCCTACTGCCTATAGAGTCAGTTAGATTTATATACCTAATTAAGTTTGTTGTTCCCTCCTTGAAATAAATCAGATAAGTGTACCTCTCAAACAATGCTCATCTCGCTCCCCTCTTTCCCTCTACTGTAACACAATTTTGTGCTTCGTCCTGTGATGCAATTTACCATTTTCTGCTTCCTCCTTTTCACATTTCCTGCTACAATCCCTTCACATGCTTAAAAAAAAATTTTATCACGACATGATTTATTTTATACACATTCTCTCTATGTATGTATGTATGTATATATATGTATGTATATATATATATATATATATATATACACACACACACATATCCCTTTTATATTTCATAATAGATATCCAGTTCTCAGGATGAAGAAATATCATCTTCCCTTATAGCAAGGTAGACAGTTTGCCCAAATTGAGTAGCAAGTTTGTCTTTTCCCCTGTTTACCTTTTCATGCCTCTTTGAGACCTGTATTTGAAGATGAAATTTTCTATTGAGTCCTGGCCATTTCATCAGGAAGGTCCCTTATTTCATTGAGTATTCATCTGCTTGCCTTAAATATTATGCTGAACTTTGCTGGGAATTGATCCTTGGTTTTAGTCCCAGTTCCTTTGCCTTACGGAATATCATATTCAAGTTCCTTCAGTCTTTTAATGTAGAAGCTGCAAGGACCTGTGTGATACTGACTGTAACTCCTAGATATTTGAATGATTTCTTTCTGCCTGCCTGTGGTATTTCCTCCTTCACTTGATTATTCTTGAATTTGGCAATAATATTTCTTGGGGTTTTTAGTTTGGGATCCCTTTCAGGAGGTGAATGGTCGATTCTTTCGATAACTATTTTGCCCTCTGTATTTAGAACTTCTGAGCAGTTTTCCTTGATGATTTCTTGGAAGATATTGTCCAGACTCTTTTTTGTCATCATGGTTTTCTGGTAGGCCAATAGTTCTTAAATATTCTTTCCTGAGTCTATTTTCCAGGTCAGTTATTTTTCCAGTTAGATATTCTATTTTTTCTTCTATCTTTTCATTCTTTAGATTTTGTTTCACTGACTCTTGATGTCTCATACAGTCATTAGCTTCTATTTGCCCAATTCTAATTTTCATCAAATTGTTTTCTTCAGCTAACTTTTGTGTCTTCTTTTCCATCTGTCTAATTATTCCTTTTAAGGAGTTATTTTCTCTGATTAGTTTGTGTCCTTTTCCATTTGTTCAATTTTCTCTTTTAGAGAGCTTTTCTCTTCAGTGAATTCTTTTTTCATACTTTTAAATTCATTGTCCAGTTTTTCTTTTATTTCCTTCTTCACCTCTTCCAAGAGTGCTCTTTGTGTATGCAAGAAGTTCATAGTCCTTTCTGAAGTTTCGAGTAAGAGTACAGTCTCAATACTGACCTCTTTGGTATTCATTTTTTGGTCCTTGTCCCCATAAAAAGATTCTATAATCTTTTCCTTCTTGCTTTTCTTCCTCTTACTCATGATGATGACACTTTGTGTATTGTAGCCTCTGGTTCTTTCAGCTGCAAGCTAAAGAGCTTAGTGCTAAGCTGGCTGATGTGAGAAATCAAAGGTCAGATGACTTCTTTTTTGTTTTCTGTTTCCCCAAATTAGCCCTGGAGCTAGTTTGTTAAGTGTGGGGGAGGGGTGCTCTGGTCATTGGAGATCTCCTCAGTTGAGCTAGAGCAAAGATAGCTTAGAGTTTGGTGATCCTGGCTACCCTATTTTCTTCCCCTTTTCCCTGGAGCACTGAAGCACTCCTGGGCTCCTGGTGTTGGTGTTTGCAAGGCTCTACCCCCCTGGAGCTCTGAATCTCCTCCTGTTCACTTAGGTGGTGCTGTCTGGGACAACTCTGATCCTATGCCACAGTAAGAGGAATACTCCTTAGCGATTTTCCTAGCCTCACATGCCATGAGACAATTTGCTCCTTCTGTTGATCCCACTGTTCCAAGATTTTTGTGGGAAAATATTTTATGGTTCTTTCAATGTCCACAAGGGGAGGTGGAGAGAGCATTTACTGATCAGTCAACACTTTGGTTCCCAGAAGTTCAAGTAGGTGACTTACAGACATTTAATATGCTGGTTGATAGTCTCAGGAGCAGCTGCTGCTGAAATCTAGGGCTCCATCTGCAGCTCTCACTTGCTCACCTCTTCTGAACTCCCACCCTGTGCTGCTATTCTGCCATACTACTGCTTCTCAGGCCACCCGAGGACTTTCCTGTTTGGCCCCGCCATGGTAGGGATGCACTGTGCTGTGTACTGTGTACTCTGTGCTCCTTGACCCCCATGGAAAAGATCTTTCCCATCGACCTTCCAGTGCGTCCTGGTCTGTGAATCTGTCACCATCTGTGTCCTATTGGACCTCCAAAATTTGGTCAGATTCTCTTTTAAGAGGTATCTGAAGGAGTTTGTCTAAGACCTTAGGTGAGTAATTGGTCTCATTCCAGCATCTTGGCTCCACCTCCTGGGAATCGACATTTTCAAAACAAATGTTAAAAATTGTTTTTACATGCCACTGGAAAATAAAATATACTGTCAGTGGGTATAGAAGTCTATCTTTCTCTACTGGACAAATAAAAGGCGAGTGGATAAGACAAGTGGAGGGGATGAGAATAGGGAGGGCAGATTGGGGGAAGGTGTAATCAGAAAGCATGCCATCTTGCGTTTGGAGGAGTGGAGAGGGAGGGAGAAATTTGGGAATTGAAATCTTGTGGAAGTGAAAGTTGAAAGGCAAAAATAAATTAATAATAATAATAAAAAATGTACTGGTAAAAAAGGAAAAAGAAAATTACTGAATTAATAAATAACACTAAAACTGGTTTTATGAAAAAAACCAACAAAATCGAAAAAATTTGTTCAAAATTTTAAAATCAAATTATGATTAAAAAAAAGAAAATCAAATTGAAAGTATCATTAATAGAAAGAATGAATTTACCACTAAAGAAGAAGAAATTAAAACAGTAACTAGGAACCATTTTGCCCTAAGGCATACCAATAAATTTGACAATGTTAGTGAAACTAGTTAAGAAAATATAAATTACCTAGAGTAACAGAAGAGCAAGTAAGTGCTTCAATAAGTCTGTCCCAGAAAAATAAATTGAACAAACCATCACTTCTCTCCCAGGGAAAAAATATTCAAGACCAAATGGACTTACCAGTGAATTTTATTAGACATTTGAAGAATAATTCACTCAAATACTATATAAAGTATTTGGGAAAATTTACAAAGAAGCCATATGAAATTGTAAAAAAAATATGTACAGGAAGTTTTCAGAGGAAGAAATTAAAGCTATTGACAGTCATATTAAAAATTGCTCCAAATTACTGTTATTTAGAGAAATGCAAATCCACAGACTTATGAGGTACCACACCACATCTATCAGATTGACTAACTTGACAAAACAGGAGAATGACAAATTCTGGAGAAGATGTGTGAAAATTGTAACACTAATATATGGTTGGTGGAGTTGGGGACTTGTCCAACCATTCTGGAGAGCAATTTGGAGCTATGCCCAAAGGGATATAAAAATGTTCATACACTTTGAACCAGGTGTACCACTCCTAGAGCCATTTGCCCAAGAGATCATAACAATGTGAAAATGGCCCACATATCCAAAAATGTTTATTGCAGTTCATTTTGTGGTGGCCAAGAATTGGAAATTCAGGGGAAGCCCATCAATTGGGGAATGGCTTAACAAGTTGTGGCATATGAATGTAAAGGAATACTATTGTGATATGAGAAATGATGAGCAGAAAGATTTCAGAAAAAAATAAAAAGTTGCATATGAATTTATGCTGAGTTAAGTGAACAGAACCAGGAGAACATTGTACATAGTAACAGCAATATTGTGTGATGACTAACTTTGATAGATTTAGATCTTATTAGTAATGCAAGTATTTAAGACAACTTCTACACCCAAATCCTTTCCACACCCAGAAAAAAAAAAAACAAAAACAAAAACAAACTACTGAGTCTGAATGTAGATCATCATATACCATTTGCTCTCTCTCTCTGTCTCTCTCTATACCTGTCTATCTCTGTCTCTGTTTTTGTCTGTCTTGCTGTCTCTCTCTCACGTCTCTCTCTGTTCTTTCTTCTTCCTTATGATTTCTCATATTGGTTCTAATTCTTCTTTACAACATGACTAATGTGAAAATATGTTCAATATGAAAGTATATGTAGAGCCTACATCATATTGCATTCTGTCTAGGGAACCACAGAGGGGCGTGAGGGGGAGTAAATTTATAACTCAAACTTTTTGGGAAGTGAATGTGGAATACTAAAAATAAATAAATAAGTACATAAATAGATAGCTAAATAAATAAATGAATGAATAAATAGATGAATGAATAGATAAATAAATGTTATTTGGAAATGGGGAAAAATGTGAATTGTATTTAGGTGTATGTTTCACTGGTGGAAGCTACTGGAATTCCAATTACTGATGTCTGTTCCAGCTCCACTTAAGTCCTTCTCCAAGGCCTTCTTCTTAGAATTCTTTCCTTCAATATATTCTTCCTTTCAGGAAAGGGAAAGGATAGTCAGTTCTTCATAGAAACAACAAAGGAAAAATAAATGATAGATGTCCTTGGAATCTGGAGAGAATCTATAAAAATCTTTCTTAAATTTAACTCTGTGGTGTGGAGTCAAGATATTGAAGTGAGAGCAACAACTCACCTAAGTTCTTAGACAATCTGACCAAATTTTGGAGGTGCAAAATCCAATAGGAGACAGACTGTGAAAGATTCAAAGCCCAGGACAGACTGGAAGGTGGACAGGAAGGATCTGTTCTGAGGGGGTGAGCCCACAGCACACAGTGCAGCGGGTCCAGCTGGCCAAGAAGGAAACCCCAGAGTCAGCCTCAGGCAGTGGTAGAACAGCAGAATGGCAGAGTAGCAGCCCACGGTGGGAGACCAGCAGAGTCGAGTGACTGACAAACACTGAACCCCAGGTTTCAGTTGCAGCAAATTCTGAGACTATCAGTACGCAGATTAAATGCAGATTAGTAAGTCACCTGCTTGAACTTTTCGGAGCCAAAATGCAGAGTGATTGGTAATTGCTCTCTCCCCCTCCCCTTGTTGACCTCGAAAGAACCATAAAATATTTCCCTAGAGAAATCCTGGATCAGTGGAATCAACAGAAGAAGCAAACAGTCTCGTAGCATCAGAGGCTGGGAAAAATAGCTAAGCAGGCTTCCTCTAACTGTGGCAGAGATGAATTGGAAGGAGAGGAACCCCAGGGTGGTGGAAACTCACACTAGGACCCAAGTGTGCCTCAGCATGAGGAGAGGAGAGCGGGGGGGGGGGGGGGTGGAAGGGGAAGAAAACTCAGCACTAGTTCCCAGATGTGCCTCAGTGCTCCAGGGGAAATGGAAAGACAATAAGGCAGCCAGGATCACCAACACCTGTGCTTGTCTGTTCCTCAACTCAGCTAAGGAGGTCTCCCATGACCAGAACACCCCTCCCACACACTTTACAAGCTAGCCCAAGGCTGATTGGGGAAACACAAAAGAAAAAGATAAAAAGGCATTTGCCCTTAGCTTTTTCACACCAGTCAGTTTAATACCAAGTTCTGCAGCTTCTAACTGAAAGAACCAGAGGAAACAACACAAAACCTTCACCATCATGAGCAAGAAAAAGCAAAGCAAGGGGAAAAAAACTATAGAATCTTTCTATGGGGAAAAGGACCAAAAGAAGAATACCAAAGAGATCAGTAGTGAGACTGTACTCCCATCTGAAACATCAGAAGGGACTATGAACTGCTCACATGCAAAGACGGCTCTTCTGGAAGCGCTGAAGAAAGAAACAGAAGAAAAATTGACTAACGATTTTAAAAGTATGAAAAAATAATTCCGTGAAGAGAACACCTCTTTAACAAGGAAAATTGAACAAATGGAAAAGGAAGTACAAAACCTAACTAGGAAAATTGGACAAATGGAAGAGGAAGTACAAAAACTAACTGGAGAAAATAATTCCTTAAAGAAGTATTTAGATGGAAAAGGAGATGCAAAAGTTAACTGAAAAAAACAATTTGGTGAAAATTAGAATTGGACAAGTAGAAGCTAATGACTCTATGAGATACCAAAAATCAGTCAAATAAAATCTAAAGAATGAAAAGATAGAAGAAAATGTAAAATATTTCATAGGAAAAAACAGCTGACCTGGAAAATAGATCCAGGAGAGAAAATTTAAGAAATTCTGGCCTTTCAAAAGGCCATGATGAAAAAAAGAGTCTGTACTATATATTCTAAGAATCATCATGGAAAACTTCTCAGTAGTGCTAGATGCAGAGGGCAAAATAGTCATTGAAAGAATCCACCTTTCACCTCCTGAAAGAGATACTAAACTAAAAATACCAAGAAATATTGGTGCCAAATTCAAGAACTATCAACTGAAGGAGAAAACACTGCAGGCAGCCAGAAAGAAGGCATTCAAATATCTAGGAGCGACAGTCAGGATCACACAGAACCTTGCAGCTTCTACATTAAAAGACTGAAGGAAATAGAATATGATATTCCATAAGGCAAAGGAGCTAAGACTACAACCAATGATCAATTACTCAGAAAACTTCAGCATAACATTTCAGACAAAGAGATGGACTTTGAATGAAATTACGGATTTGCAGACCTTCCTGACAAAAAGGCCAGAACTCTAAAGAACATTTGATTTTCAAATGCGGGTCTCAAGAGTGGCTGAAAAAGGTAAACAGGGAAAAAGAAACACTTGTTACTCAATTCGGGCAAGCTGTTTGCCTCTCTATAAGGGAAGATGATACTTATTAATCTTGAGAGTTGTACACCTATTAAAAAATATGAGGGATATACATAGATAGAAACAACACTTATAAAGTAAGTGATGTTATGATAAAATTGTTATTTAAGAATGTGAAGGGATTGTAACAGGAGATATGAAAAAGAGGAAGCAGAAAATGGTAAAGAAGTACAAAATTATAGTAGAGGGAAAGAAGAGAGGGAGACAAGCATTGTTTGACAGGTACTCTCATCTGATTTGGTACAAGAAGGGAACAATAAATGTAATTAAGTATATAAATCTAGCTAGCTCTATAGGCAGTAGGAGGGGAAGGGGGAAGAAAGGGAAGGGTAAGGTAAAAGGGAGGGAAGATGTAAGGGTAAAGGGAGTAAAAAGGAGGGAGGCTGAAAGAAGGAAGAGAAGACTGCGGGAGGTGGTGGTGAAAAGCAAAAATTCTATGGAGGAAGGGAAGGGAGATGGGCAAACTAAAAGCACAAATGGTGGGAAAGAAGATGGAGGGAAAGACACAGATTGTAATCATAACTGTGAATGTGAAGGAATGAACTCTCCCATAAAAGAGACTAATAGCACAGTGAATTAAAAGCCATAACCCAACAATATGTTGTTTGCAAGAAACTCATTTGAAATGGAGGTATACACAAGGGGTAAAGGTAAAAGGTTGGAGCAGAATATATTGTGCTTCAGTTGATGTAAGAAAACCAGGGATAGCAATCCTAATGTAAGACAAACCGAAGCAGAAATAGATCTAATCAAAAGAGATAAGGAAGGAAACTATATTCTGCTAAAAGGCACCATAGGCAATAAAGCAAGATGATTATTAAACATATATGCTCCAAGTGGTATAATATCAACATGCTTAGAGGAGAGGCTGGGGGAGTTAAAGGAGAAAAATAGACTGCAAAACTACACTAGTGGGGGACCTAAACCCTCCCCTCAAACTTGATAAATCTAACATCAAAATAAACAAGAAAGAAGTTAAGGAAGTAAATAAAATTCTGGATAAGGTCCATATGATAGATCTCTGGGGAAAATTGAATGGGAATAGAAAGGAATATCCTTTTTCTAAGTGATACATGGCACATATACCAAAACTGACTAAGTTCTAGGGCCTAAAAACCTCACAATCCAGTGCAGAAGGGCAGAGATACTCAATGCATTCTTCTCAGATCCTAAAGCAAAAAAAATTATATGTAATAAAAGACCATGAAAAGACAAACCAAAAATTCATTGGAAACTAAATAATCCAATCTTAAAGAAGGAGTGGGTTAAACAACAAATCATACAAACAATCAACAACTTCATTCAAGGGAATGACAATAATGAGACAAACTATCAAATCTTATGTGATACTGCAAAAGCAGTTCTCAGGGGAAGTTTTATATCTTTGAATGCCTACAAGAATAAAATAGAGAAAGAGAAGATCAATGACTTGGGCATGCAGCTGAAAAAGCTAGAAAAAGAAAAAATTGAAAATCTTCAAGTGAATACCAAATTAGACATGTTGAAAACCAGAGAGATTAATAAATTGAAAATAAGAAAACTATTGAACTAATTAATTGTACTAATAGTTGGTTTTATGAAAAAAGCAATAAAATTGATAAACCTTTGGTCCATTTCATTAAAAAAAAAAAGAAGAAAACCAAATAACCAATATCAAAAATGAAAGGGGTGAACTCACCTCCAATGAGGAGGAAATTAAAACAATAATTAGAAATTACTTTGCCTAACTTTATGCCCATAAATTCAACCATCTAAATGGGATGGGTGAATATTTTAAAAAATACAAATTGCCCAGATTAACAGAAGAGGAAGTTGGATACTTAAACAACGCTATCTCAGAAAAAGAAATTGAACAAGTCATCAATGAACTCCCTAGGAAAATATTTCCAGGGCCAGATGGATTTACAAGAGAATTCTGTCAAACATTTAAAGAACAGTTAATTTCAATACTATACAGACTATTTGGGAAAACTGGGGAAGAAAGAGTCCTCCCAAATTCTTTTTATGATACAAATATGGTTTTGATACCTAAACCAGGAAGAGACAAAACAGAGAAAGAAAATTATAGACCAATTTCTCTAATAAATATAGATGTAAAAATTTTAAATAAGATTTTAGCAAAACAAATATAGGAACTTATCAGAAGAATAATACATTATGATCAGTTAAGATTCACACCAGGAATGCACGGCTGGTTCAATATTATGAAAATTAATAACATTATTGATCATATCAGCAACAAGACTAACAAAAACCATATGATTATCTCAATAGATGCAGAAAAAGCTTTTGACACAACACAACACCCATTCCTATTAAAAACAATGGAGAGCATAGGAATAAAGGGAACTTTCCATAAAATAATAAGCAGTATCTATCTAAAACCTTCAGTGAGCATTTTATGCAGTCAAGATATGCTAAATGCATTTTCAGTAGGAACAAGGGTGAAACAAGTGTGTCCATTTTCACCACTATTATTCAATATGGTACTAGAAATGTTAGCTGTAGCAGTTAGAGAAGATAAAGAAACCAAAGGAATTAAAATAGACACAGAAGAAACTAAGTTATCATTCCCTGCAGATGATATGATGATATACTTAGAGAATCACAGAGATTCAAGTAAGAAACTACGTGAAATAATAAAGAACTTTGGCAAAGTTGCAGGTTACAAAATTAACCTGCACAAATCTGCATTTCTATATATTAGTAACAAAGTCCAACAGCAGGAGATAGAAAAATCCCATTTAAAGCTAGGGTAGGCACTGTAAAATATTTGAGAGTTTACTTGCCAAAACAAATCCAGGGACTATATGAACACAATTACAAGATCTTTTTGCACAAATAAAGTCATATCTAAGTAAGTGGAAAAACATCAATTGCTCGTGGGTAGGCTGAGTCAATATAACAAAAATGAGAATTCTACCCAAATTAATTTACTTATTTAGTGCCATACCAATTAAACTATCAGATAATTATTTTCTAAAGCTAGATAAAATAATACCAAAATTTATCTGGAAGAACAAAAGATCCAGAATATCAAAGGGACTAATGAAAAGAAATGCTAGGGAAGGTGATCTATCTCTACCATATCTCAAATTGCATTATAAAGCAACAATTGTCAATACCACTTGGTACTGGCCAAGAAACAGAAGGGTAGAGAAGTATAATGTGTTAGGTACTCAAGACACAGTAAGCAATAAATACAGCAATCTACTGTTTGATAAACCCAAGGACCGCAGCTTCTGAGATAAGAACTCACTGTTCCACAAAAATTTGCTAGCAAAACTGCATAACAATGTGGCAGAAACTAGGCAAAGACCAATGCCTGACACCATACACAAGAATAAAATCCAAACAGGTTCACGATCTAGGTATAAAGACTGATACTATGGAAAATTTGGAGGAGCAAGGAATAGTGTATTTATCAGATTTACGGAGAAGGGAAGAATTTTTGACTAAAGAAGAGATAGAAAGCATTATGAAATGCAAGATGGATAACTTTGATTACATTAAATTGAAGAGTTTTTGCACAACCAAATGCAAGGCAACCAAGATTCAGAGGGACACAGAAACCTGGAAAGAAGTTTGCAGCTAGTATCTGTGATAAAGGCCTTATTTCTAGAATATATAACGAACTGAGTCAAATGTATAAAAATACAAGTCATTCTCCAATTGATAAATGGTCAAAGGATATCAACAGGCAGTTCTTAGAGGAAGAAATTAAAGATGTCTATAATCATATGAAAATATGCTGTAAATCATTACTGATTAGAGACATGCAAATCAAAACAATTCTGAGGTACCGCATTACACTGATTAGATAGCATGACAGGACAGGAAGATGATAAATGTTGGAGAGGATGTGGGAGAGTTGGAACATTAATTCGTTGTTGGTGGAGCTGTGAGCTGATCCAACCATTCTGGAGAGCAATTTGGAACTATGCCCACAGAGCTACAGAAATGTGCATACCCTTTGACCCAGCAATAGAGCTTCTATGACTGTATTCCCAAGTGATTATAAAAATGGGAAAAGGTCCCGCATGTACAAAAATATTTATAGCAGAAGTCTTTTTGGTGACAAAAAAGTGGGAATCAATGGGATGCCCATTAATTAGGGAATGGCTGAATAAATTGTGATATATGAATGTAATGAAATACTATTGCTTGATAAGAAATGATGAACAAGAAGACTTCGGAGAGGCCTGGAAAGACCTATATAATCTGATGCTGAGGGAAAGGAGCAGAACCAGGAGAACTTTGTGCAGAGCAACGACCACAGTGTGTGAGAGTTTCTTCTGGTAGACTTGGAACGTCACTGAAATTCAAGGACTTAGTAAAAGTCACAATGATTTTTTTAAAATTTACTTATTTGACTTTTAACATTCATTTTCACAAAATTTTGGGTTCCAAATTTTCTCCCCATTTGTGCCCTCACCCCAACCTAAAACACCAAGCATTCTAAATACCCCTATCACCAATCTGCCCTCTCTTCTATCATCCCTCCCTTCCCTTGTCGCCATCTTCTCTTTTGTCCTGTAAGACTAGATAACTTTCTATACCCCATTACCTGTATTTCTTATTTCCTAGTAGCAAGAACAGTACTGGACAGTTGTTCCTAAAACTTTGAGTTCCAACTTCTCTTCATCTCTCCCTCTCCACCCATTCCCTTTGGGAAGGCAAGCAATTCAATATAGGCCATATCTGTGTAGTTTTGCAAATGACTTCCATAATAGTCGTGTTGTGTAAGACTAACTATATTTCCCTCCATCCTATCCTGCCCCCCATTGCTTCTATTCTCTCTTTTGATCCTGAACCTCCTCAGGAGTGTTGACTTCAAATTGTTCCCTCCTCCCACTGCCCTCCCTTCCATCATCCCCCCCACCCTACTTATTCCCTTCTCCCCCACTTTCCTGTATTGTAAGATAGATTTTCATACCAAAATGACTGTGCATTTTATTCCTTCCTTTAGTCGAATGTGATGAGGGTAAGCTTCATGTTTTTCTCTCACATCCCCTCTTTTTCCCTCCACTAAAAGGTCTTTTTCTTGCCTCTTTTATGAGAGATAATTTGCCCCATTCCATTTCTCCCTTTCCCCTCCCAATCAATTTCTCTCCCACCCCTTAATTTCATTTTTTTAAGATATGATCCCATCCTATTCAATTCACTCTGTGCTCTTTGTCTCTGTGTATGCGTGTATGTGTGTGTGTATGTGTGTGTGTGTGTGTGTGTGTGTGTGTGTAATCCCACCCACTACCCAGATACTGAAAAGTTTCAAGAGTTACAAATATTGTCTTTCCATGTAGGAATGTAAACAGTTCAACTTTAGTAAGTCCCTTATGACTTCTCTTTGCTCTTTACCTTTTTATGTTCTCTTCATTCTTGTGTTTGAAAGTCAGATTTTCTTTTCAGCTCTGGTCTTTTCATCAAGAATGCTTGAAAGTCCTCTATTTCATTGAATGACCATTTTTTCCCCTGAAGTATTATACTCAGTTGCTGGGTAGGTGATTCTTAGTTTTAGTCCTAGTTCCTTTGACTTCTGGAATATCATATTCCATGCCCTTTGATCCCTTAATGTAGAAGCTGTTAGATCTTGTGTTATCCTGATTGTATTTCCACAATACTTGAATTGTTTCTTTCTGTCTCCTTGCAATATTTTCTCCTTGACCAGGGACCTCTGGAATTTGGCCATAATATTCCTAGGAGTTTCTCTTTTTGGATCTCTTTCAGGCAGTGATCAGTGGATTCCTTGAATACTTATTTTGCCATCTGGTTCTAGAATCTCAGGGCAGTTTTCCTTGATAAGTTCACGAAAGATGATGTCTAGGCTCCTTTTTTGATCATGGCTTTCAGGTAGGCCCATAATTTTTAAATTGTCTCTCTTGGATCTGTTTTTCAGGTCAGTTGTTTTTCCAATGAGATATTTCACATTATCTTCCATTTTTTTATTCTTTTGGTTTTGTTTTGTGATTTTTTGGTTTCTCATAATGTCATTAGCTTCCATCTGTTCCATTCTAATTTTTAAAGAAGCATTTTCTTCAATGAGCTTTTGAACTTCCTTTTCCATTTGGATAATTCTGCTTTTGAAAGCATTCTTCACCTCATTGGATTTTTTAACCTCTTTTGCCAGTTGAGTTAGCCTATTTTTCAAGGTGTTATTTTCTTCAGCATTTTTTTGGGTCTCCTTTAGTAAGCTGTGGACCTGCTTTTCATGCTTTTATTATATCTCATTTCTCTTCCCAGTTTTTCCTTCACCTCTCTAACTTGATTTTCAAAATCCTTTTTGAGCTCTTCCATGGCTTGAGACCATTGAAAATTTATTTTGGATGTTTGGGATACAGAAGCCTTGACTTCTGTGTCTTTCCCTGATTGTAAGCCTTGTTCTTCCTCATCTGGAAGTATGGGAGGAGATATCTGTTCACCAAGAAAGTAGCCTTCTATGGTCTTATTTTTTTCCCTTTTCTGGGCATTTTACCAGCCAGTGACTTGACTTCTGAGTTTCCTTTCCACACCCACCTGGCCTCCAGATCTGCCCAGCCAGATCTTGGGGTCTGAGATTCAAATGCTGCTTCCCAGCCTCAGAGTTTTCTGTAGGGGTGGGGTTGCTATTCAGTGTGAGATTAAGTTCAGGTGATCAGGCTGGTGCAGGGCTGCCACATGGGGCTCAGCTCCCTCAGGGGGTTTATGTGGAGACCTTCAACAGTGGATCTGAGCTCCTGCCTGTTTTGGGAGCCCCTTTCTGCTTCTGCCTCTGCTGCTGCCTCCCGAGGGGGCCTGAGTTATGGAGACACCCCGCTCCCTTCTTGGCAATCTGAAAAGACCCTCTCACTGACCTTCTGCACCTGTGGGTGGAGAGACCTGCGTGGCTTCTGGAGATTCTGTCTCTGAAGCCTGTTCAGATCTGCTCTCTCAGTACAGCATGGCCAAGGCAGGGCTGGGCTCTGTTCTGGGTCTGGTGCATGACAGACCTTTCATGTCAGTTTTTCACATCTCTCTGGAACAGAAATCTCCTCCACTCCATTGTTCTGTGCCTTCTGCGCTTCCCGAATTTGTTGGTAGTTCTTTACAGTGATTTTATGGGCTGTGGGTTTGGAGCTAGCATATGTGTATCTTTCTACTCAGCCATCTTGGCTCCTCCCCCAATGAGCTTCTTTTAGAAAAAAAGTAGAATTGTCCAAATACAAAGGGAGGAACAAAAACTCACTGGAGAGAATTCCTTAAAAACTGAAATGGGTCAAATGGAAAAGAAGGTACAAAATTTAATAGAAAGAAAATATTTGCAAAAAATTAGAATAGGGCAAGTAGAGAGTAATGAGATATCAAGAATCAGTCAAACAGAAGTGAAAAAATGAAAAATAATAGAAAAATGTAAAATATCTCATTAATAAAGCAACTGAACCAGAAAATAGACCCAAGAGAGACAATTTATAATTTATTGGTCTACCTGAAAACTATGAAGATCAAAATAGCCTGGACGGCTTCTTTCAGGAAGTCATCAAGGAAAACTGCCCTGAAATCCTTGACCAAGAATGCAGGATATCAAAAGAGTCCGCTGACCACCTCTGTTTTACTTCTTCTTCATTTAGATTGTTCTATACTTTTCTAGATATATATTCCTCTTAAAGCCATTCCCAATGAAATTAGGTTACCAGAATTACCAGCCCTCCTCTCATTCTTCTATATTGATTCTTCCTCTTGCACCTCATTTGTATAAAATAGTTACACTTTTTTGCTGTTCCTAAATGGTTCTATTTTTCAAAGCCATATCATACTCAGGTCTACCTCAATCTTTCTTATGGAATACCCAATTACTAATGAGAATCTTGGATGTAGCTGTTTTATTTTACATATGTAAAAATAAACAGTTGGTCCTTATTGAATTCCTTGTAATCAGTGATTGGTGTGTACCCTATGTTTCTCTAGTAAGCTACATGTCAAATCTTCTATTTAGTTCAGTTTTTTTAACAAAGACTTGAACGTTTGACAGTTGATAAAATGTGCATTTTTAAATTCACAATTGTGTTTAATTTTGCTGCGTATGTTATGTTCAGCCAGAACCCCAGTTCTTTTACTCTTTCATATACATATACACATTCATATGCATATATATATATATATATATATATATATATATACAAATATTGTTCAATGACCCGCAGTACTTGAGTATCTCTACTGCTAGGCGTTGTGTGATTCTAATTGCTACATCACCCTTTTTAAATTTATTTTTTTATGTTGCTTTTAATATTTTATCTTTCTTTGTTCATTTGTTTTCAGTGTCCACAATCACTTCCAAATATCTTAGATTTTTCTCCTCCCTCCCCCTTTTCCCCCCTACTCCACCACTCCCTCCTTCAGACAGCATTCAGTTTTATGTAGGTTCTACACATACATTCTTATTAAATACATTTTCACCTTAGTCAAGTTGCATAAAAGAGTTAAAATGAATGGAAGAAGTCATAAAACAAAACAAAACATAATAGAAAGAAAATGATCTGCTTCATTCTGCTATCAAATTCCACATTTCTTTCCTTGGATGTGGAAGGCATTTTGCCTTAAGAGACCATTGGGAATCATTTAAGTTCTTGCATTGCAATGAAGTACTGAGTCTACCAGAAAAATTCCTTGCACACTGTGGTTGTTGCTGTGTACAAAATTCTGGTAGTTCTGCTCCTTTTACTCAGCATCAGTTCAAATAAGTCTTTCCAGGCCTCTCTAAAGTATTCTTGTTCACCATTTCCTACAGCACAATAGTATTCCATTACTTTCATATATCACAATTTATTCAGCTAGTCCCCAGTTGTTGGGCATCCCCTTGATTTCAAGTTTTTGGCCACCACAAAGACAGCTGTTATAATATTTTATCTTTCAGTGGGGGTTTTCCTAATTTAACTATAATATTCCTATGAGTCTTCTTCATAAGGTCTCTTTCAAGTGGTGACTGACGGATTTTTTTCTATTTCTACTCATCCCCCATCCCTCCTCCTGCCCCAGTCTAATACTTCAGGACAGTTTCATTAACTATTTAGTGTATTATTGTATCAAGATTTTTTTGATCATAGCTTTCAGATAGTTCAATTATTCTTGTGTTTTCTTTATCTGTTCACAGGAGAAGTTATTTTTCTTATAAGATGTTTCGCTTTCTCCTCTATTTTTTCATGCTTACTATTTTGTTTATTTCTTGATCTTATAACTTTGCTGATTTCACCTTACCCAACACTAATTTTTAAGGTGTCATTTACCTCCTTAAAATTCTGAATTGCTACACAGTGTGAGGAAGATATAAGATGGTGAAATAGAAGTGGGGACCTATTAGAACTCTCCCCCAAACACCTCCAAAAACCTACAAAAAAGGCCATCAACAAATTCTAGAGTAGCAAAAGCCACAAAATGATGGACTGAAGCAAATTTACATTTCAAGACAATCTGGAAGGTGGAGAGGAAGTGCCTGTCACACCTGACTGGGAATAGAGTGTTGAGCTGGAGTAGACCTTAGAGGACCAATCAATGGTGGCTGATGTGGTTTCCAGCCTTCTCAAACTATGAATGCTGAAGACAGTTTCAAAGGTCATTGGGAAGGGTCTCTCACTTGGCTGAAAGGGGAGCTTGGTCCAGCCCCAACTACAACTACAGCCCAAGGCCTTCATGATCCCAGACCCAGCCCAGGGCAGCCACTGCTGAAGCAGACCCTGCCTCTGGAGTCCTTCAATTAACAAACTTCAAAAGTCAATTAATTAATTAGCTGTGAAAATGAGAAAATGGGAAGAAAGGAAGCAAGCTACACATTGTTACTTTCTTGGTGAACAGGTATTTCTTATGTCATTGGTGATGAGGAAGATAAAACATACAGCCAGAAGAAGACAACAAAGACAAAGTTCCTGCATCCAAAGCCTCCAAGAAAAATATGAATTGATGTAAGGCCAGAGAAGAGCTCACAAAAGAATTTTGAAAATCATTTGAGAAAAGAGGGAAACCCCCAAAAAACTGCTAAAGAAAATAATACCTTTAAGATTTAAGATTTTAAAGGCAAAACAGGTAGAAAAGAATCAATAAAGAGAAGAATGCCTTATAAAACAAAAGGGGAGAGGGTAGAGTCAAGATGATAGAGTGAAACCATGGACTCACCTGAGCTCTTCCACAAACTCCTTCAGATACTTCTAAAAAGTGAATATGACTAAAATATATAGAGAACTGAGTAAAATGAACAAGATTACAATTAATTCCTCAATTGAGAAATGGCAAAAGGATATGAACAGGCATTTTTCAGAGGAAGAAATTAAGCTATCTATAATCATATGAAAAAATGCTCTAAATCACAATTGGTTAGAGAGATGCAAATCAAAACAACTCTGAGATACCACATCACACCTGTCAGATTGGTAAATTTGACAAAACAGGAAGATGATAAACGTTGGAGAAGATGTGGGAGACTTGGATCACTAATTCATTGTTGGTGGAGCAGTAAGCTGATCCAGCTAATCTGGAGAGCAATTTGGAACTATGCCCAAAGGGCTACAAAATATCCATACCCTTTCACCCAGCAATACCATTTCTGGGACTCTATCTCCAAAAGATCATAGAAATGAGTATGGGCCCCACTTGTACGATCAAGGGAATGCCTACTAATTGGGGAGTGGCTGAGCAAGATGTGGTATAGGAATGCTATGGAATGCTATTGTGCTATGAGAAATGATGAACAGGAATACTTCAGAGAAGCCTGGAAGGACTTCTATGAACTGATGCTGAGTGAAAGGTGTAGAACCAGGAGAACTTTGTTCACAGCAGCAACCATAGTGTGTGAGGAATTTTTCTGGTATACTTAGTCCTTCATTTCAATGCAAGGACTTCAAAAATTTCTAATGGACTCTTGAGGCAAAATGTCTTCCACATCCAGAGAAAGAACTATGGAATTTAATTGCAGATAGAAGCAAACCGTTTTCTTGTGTATTATGTTTTGTTTTGTTTTATGGTTTCTCCCATTCATTTTAATTCTTCTATGCAGCATGTATTTAATAGGAATGCATGTGTAAAACCTATATAAGATTGTACTCTGTCTCAGGGAGGGAGGGAGCAGGTAGTGAGGGGAAGGGAGAGAAAAAAATCTAAGATATATGGAAGTGATTGTGGAACACTGAAAACAAATAAAATAATTTTATTTCAAAAAGTGAATCTGAACAAGTTTTAGTTGCAGAATCCACTAAACAACAAAGTGTCGTAGATTTGAAGCCCAGAACAGCCTGCAAGGTTGATGGGAAGAATCTGCTGCATGGGGCTGAGGGAGCACAGAATGTCCAGGCTGTAGCAATATATACTTAATCACAGTTATAGCAGAGAAAGAAAAGCCCTAGGCAGACTGAATCAGAACTCAGAGTGAGGATTCCAAAACCTCTTAATGCAGAACAGGTGTCCAGTAGAACTAAGTGAGAGAGAAGCGCAGGACCTCCAATAGTAGAAGCAGCCACTCCTGCGGTGATCAGCCCACAGACTAAATGTTTGAAAATCACCTACATGAACTTGCAGGAGCTGAGATGACGAAGTAAACTATAAGTGCTCTAACACACCCCTTGCTGAATTTGAAAGTTCCATAGAATATTACCCCAGGAGAAATCCTGGAATAGTGGAGCCATCAGAAAGGGTAAATACTCTTTTAGCTTGGAATGCTAGTGAGACCGTGCAGAAGGGTCCCTCTTGCTGTGGCTAAAGGGAACCAGTGAAGAATTAGAAAAGTCACAGCAAGAACCACCTAAGTGAGCCAGCAAAAGAGCCCAGATGGGTGGAGCCCATAGGCACCAACACCAGGGACCCAGACAGGGAAACTGGACAGATATCAGTTCAAATGGTGTTCACCAGCCACTGAGCCTGCTTGTGCTGTAGCACAGACTTAGGGGAGCAGAAGAACTCCCACAGCCAGATCACTCCTCCCTTCATTGTAACCCCAGGAAAACTCAGAAAGACTTCAACTGGTCTTGGCCTTGGCACACACCAGCCAGCTCAGCAATAGATAGCTGCAGCATTATATAGTTCCTTTCTTTTTTTTCTTTTATTTATTTCCAGTGTTCTACAATCACTACCATATAACTTAGATTTTTTCCCTTACCTCCCCCTAACTTTCCCCTAGCTTGTCCTTGCCTCCCCAATATGGCATGCAATTTTATATAGATTCTACACATACATTCCTAGTAAAAAAAAAAAACAAACAAAACATTTTCACCATGGTCATGTTTATAGAGGAATTAAAATGAATGGGAGAAATCATATAACAAACCAAAACGTAATACCAAAGAAAATGATCTGCTACATTCTGTGATTGAATTCCATAGTTCTTTGGATGTGCAAGGCATTTTGCATTAAAAGACCATTGGGAATATTTCAAGTCCTTGCATAGCAACGAGTTTCCAAGTCGACCAGAAAAATCCTCACATACTGTGGTTGTTGCTGTGTATAAAGTTCTCCTGGTTCTGCTCCTTTCTCTCAGCATCAGATCATATAAGTCTCTCCAGGCCTCTCTGAAGTCTTCCTGCTCATTTTTTCTTATAGCACAATAGTATTCCATTACATTTGTATGCTGTAATTTATTCAGCCATACCCCAATTGATGGGTATCCCCTTGATTTCCAGTTTTTGGCCACCACAAAGAGTGCTGCTATAAATGTTTTTGTATGTGTGGGGCCTTTCCCATTTTTATGATTTCTTGAGGATACAGGCCTAGAAGCTGTATTGCTGGGTCAAAGGGTACGCACATTTTTGTAGACCTTTGGACATAGTTCCAAATCGCTCTCCAGAATGGTTGAGTTAGCTCACAGCTGAACCAACAATGAATTAGTGTACCAACTCGCCCACATTTTCTACAACATTTATCATCTTCCTGTTTTATCATGTTAACCAATCTGATAGGTGTGATGTGGTATCTCAGAGTTGTTTTGATTTGCATCTCTCTAATCAATAGTGATTTAGAGAATATTTTCATATGACTATAGATACCTTCAATTTCTTCCTCTGAAAACTGCCTATTCATATCCTTTGGGGAATGACTTGTATTCTTGTATGTTTGAATCACTTCTCTATATGTTTTAGAAATGAGGACTTTATTACAGACACTTGTTGCAAAAATTCTTTCCCAGTTTTATGCTTCCCTCCTAATCTTGGTTGCATTGGATTTGGTTGTGCAGAAACTTTTTAGTTGAATATAGTCAAAATTATCCATTTTGTACTTCATCATGCTTTCTATCTCTTCTTTAGTCAAAAATTCTGCCCTTCTCCATAATATGGTAAATGCACTATTCCTTGCTCCACTAATTTGTTTATAGTATTGATTTTTATACCTAGATAATGTACCCATTTGGATTTTATTCTTGTGTACTGTGTCAGGTATTGGTTCCAGCCTAGTTTCTGCCACACTTGCATCCAGTTTTCCCAGCAATTTTTGTCAAAAAGTGAGTTCTTATCCCAGAAGGTGAGGTCTTTGGGTTTATCAAACAGTAGATTGCTATATTCATTGTCAACTGTGTCTTAAGTACCTAGCTTATTCCAGTTCTCTACCCTTCTGTTTCTTAGCCAGTATCAAGTGATTTTGATAATTGCTGCTTTATAATACAATTTGATACCTGATAGATCTAGGCCACCTTCCCTAGAATTTATTTTCATTAATTCCCTTGATATTCTAGACATTTGTTCCTCCACATGAATTTTGATATTATTTTTCCAGTTCTAGACAATAATTATCTGATAGTTTTATTGGTATGGCACTAAATAAGTAAATTAATTTATGTAGAATTTTCATTTTTATTATATGGGCTCAGTCTACCCATGAGCAACTGCTATTTTTCTACTTACTTTGATGTGACTTTATTTATATTAAAAGTATCTTGTAATTGTGTTCATATAGTCCCTAGATTTCTTTTGGCAGGTAGACTCCTATATTCATTGGCAACTGTGTCTTTATTTGGGGTCCCTTTGGGGAGGGGAATGGTAGATTCTTTCGTTGACTATTTTGCCCTCTTGATCTAGCACTTCTGGGCCAAGTCCCTCCATGATTTCTTGGGAGATATTGTCCAGATTCTTTTTTTCATCATGGCTTTCTGGTAGTCCAACAATTCTTAAATTTTTTCTCTTGGATCTATTTTCCAGGTAAGTTGCTTTTCCAATTAGATATTTTATTTTTTCTTCTATCTTTTCATTATTTAGATTTTGTTTCATTGATTCTTGATGTCTTATAGAGTCATTATCTTCTACTTGCCCAATTCTAATTTTCATCCAATTGTTTTCTTCAGTTAACTTTTGATCTTCTTTTCCCTCTGTCCAATTATTCCTTTCACAGAATTATTTTTTCCAGGTAGTTTTTGTATTTCCATTTTCATTTGTCCAATTTTCCCAGTTAGGTTTTGTGCTTCCTTTTCCATTTGTTTAATTTTCCTTTTTAAAGAGCTGTTCTCGCCTGTGAATTCTTTTTTCATACTTTTAAAATCATTGGCCAGTTTTACTTCTATTTCCTTCTTCAGCTCTTTCAAGAGTGCTTTGTGCATGCAAACAGTTCATAGTTGCTTCTGAAGGTACAGAATACTCACAGTCTCAATACTCACCTATTTGGTATTCAAGTTTTGGTCCTGGTCCCCATCAAAAGATTCTCTGGTCTTTTTCTTCCTGCTTTGCTTCTTCTTTTTCATGATGATGATACTTTGTGTACTGTGGTCTCTGGTTCTTTCAGCTAGAAGCGAAATAAAGAACCTGTTGCTGAGCTGGCTGGTGTGAGAAAGCAAAGACCAGGTGACATTTATTTTTTGTTTTGGGTTTCCCCAGATTAGTCGTGGAGTTGACCTGTTAAGTGTGGGCTAGTGGTGGTTTGTCATGGGAGATCTCCTCATCTAAGCTAGAGCAAAGGCAAGCTCAGTGGTTGTTGATCCTGGCTGCCATATTGTCTTCACATTTTCGCTGGAGTACTGAGGCAACTGTGGGCTCCATTCCCCTTGAGCTCAGGATCTCCTCCTGGTTTACTGAGATGGGGCTGTCTGGAACAACTCTGGTCCTCCATCGCAGTAAGAGCAATGCTCTTTAGTGATTTTCCTAGCCTCAGGTGCTATGAGTCTTTTTGTCCCTTCTGCAGATTCCACTGTTCCAGGATTTTTCTGGGGAAATATTTTATGGTTCTTTCAAGGTCAATAAGGGGAACAAGCCAAAGCATTTACTGATTGCTCCACCATTTTTGCTCCTGGAAGTTCAAGTAGGTGACTTACAGAAGTTTAATCTGCCGACTGATAGTCTCAGGAGTAGTTGCTGATGATACCTGGGGCTCAGTGGCTCTCACTCCCTTGCCTTTTCTGGGCTCCTACCATGAGCTGCCGCTGTGCCCTGGGTTGCCTCTCCACCATGATGCCACTGTCTCAGATCACCCCAGGGATTTCCTGTTTGGACCTGCTGAAACAGGGACATGCTGGGCTGTGTGCTGTGTACTCTTCAACAGGAAGGAAATGATCCTTCCTGTCGACCTTCTAGTCTGTCCTGGTCTGTGAATTTGCCACAAACTGTCTTCTATTTGATTCTGCACCTCCAAAATTTGGTCAGGTTCTCTTTTAAGAGGTGTCTGAAGGAGTTTGTCTAAGAGCTTAGGTGAATAGTTGTTCTCATTCCACCATCTTGGCTCTGCCCCATTATATAGTTTCTTGCTGAAAGAAGCAGAGGACACAACACAGGAAGCCAGAAACCAGACCCCAAATTCCAGCATAAGAAACTTGGGACAGTGCCCTCCATGCCCCAGAAGCTAAGATTCACTTTAAAAACCAGGAAAAAGGGGGGCGGAGCCAAGATGGCGAAGTAGAAAGACGCACATACACAAAGCTCCGAACACACAAACCACAGAACAGCTAGAGGGGACCAAGCCAGGGCGAATTCTGCACCCAGAGACCACGGAGTATTGGAGCGAGGGAGATTCCTGCTCCGGAGAGACCTGCGGACCTCTCGCGGGGGGTCCTTCGCGCCGCGGACTGGGCGCCGGGATGGGGAGCGGAGTGTGGCCCTGCCGCGGCCAAGACACTGAGGGGAGGAGATCAGAGAGGGCTACGGGGATGGGATCTCCAGCGGCCACGTGGGTCCCCCCACCCACAGAGGGACCTGCAAACCTCTCGCAAAAGGTCCGTCGCGCTGCAGATGCGGAGCCCAGCCCGGACCTGCGGCGCAGCGGCAGTGGCCACGGCTCTGAGAGGCACAGATCTGAGAGGGCTCTGGAGGCGGGATCTTCAGCGGCCGCACGGGCCCCCCCACCAACAGGTGACTGACGGGGGTGGGTGAGAGAATCTCTTAGGCGGGTTGAGAGGGGAGTGGGGTGCCCCCATGGCTCGGGCCCCCCCCAGGAGGTGGGGGCTGAGAGGCAGCTGTGGACGGGGGCTCCCCAAACGGGCAGGAGCCTGGATCCATTTTGGAAGGTCTGTGCATAAACCCCCAGAGGGAACTGTGCCTGAGAGGCGGCCCCGCCCCTGACCACCTGAACTTAATTCTCACACTGAATAGCAGCCCTGCCCCCGCCAAAAATCCTAAGGCGGGAAGCAGCATTTGAATCTCAGTCCCCAAACGCTGGCTGGGAGGACCAGGAGGCGAGGTGGGTGTGAGGAGAACATTCAGAGGTCAGGCCACTGGTTGGAGAAAATGCCAAGAAAAGGGAAAAGAAATAAAACTATTGAAGGGTACTTTATCGGAGAAAAGACACTTCCTCCCTTCCTTTCTGATGGGGAGGAACAATGCTTGCCATCAGGCAAAGACACAGAAATTGAGGATTCTGTGTCCCAGCCCACCCAATGGGCTCAGGCCATGGAAGAGCTCAAGAGGAATTTTGAAAATCAAGTTAGAGAGGTGGAGGAAAGACTGGGAAGGGAAATGAGAGGGATAAGGGAGAAGCATGAAAAACAGATCAGCTCCCTGCTAAAGGAGAACCAAAAAAATCTTGAAGAAATTGGCACCTTGAGAACTAGCCTAACTCAGCTGGCAAAGGAGGTGCAAGGGGCCAATGAGGAGAAGAATGCTTTCAAAAGCAGAATTAACCAAATGGAAAAGGAGATTCAAAAGCTTACTGAAGAAAATAGATCTCTCAAATCTGGAATGGTACAGATGGAAGCTTTGGACTTTTTGAGAAAGACAGATATCTCAGAACATACCGCGCAGATTCGAAAAATGGAAGATAATGTGAAATATCTTATTGGAAAAACAACTGACCTGGAAAATAGAATCAGGAGAGACAATGTAAAAATTCTGGGACTACCTGAAAACCATGATCAAAAGAAGAGCCTAGACATCATCTTCCATGAAATTATCAAGGAAAACTGCCCTGAGATTCTAGAACCAGAAGGCAAAATAAATATTCAAGGAATCCGCAGAACACCGCATGAAAGAGATCCAAAAAGAGAAACTCCTAGGAGCATTGTGTCCAAATTCCAGAATTCCCAGGTGAAAGAGAAAATATTGCAAGCAGCTAGAAAGAAACAATTCAAGTATTGTGGAAATACAATCAGGATAGCACAAGATCTGGCACCCTCTACATTGAGGGATAGAAGGGAATGGAACAGGATATTCCAGAAGTCAAAGGAACTAGGACTGAAGCCAAGAATCACCTACCCAGCAAAACTGAGTATAATACTTCAGGAGAAAAAATGGTCTTTCAATGAAATAGAAGACTTTCAAATTTTCCTGATGAAAAGACCAGAGCTGGAAAGAAAATTTGACTTTCTAACACAAGAATGAAGAGAACCATGAAAAGGCGAACAGCAAAGAGAAATCATAAGGGACCTACTAAAGTTGAACTGTTTACATTCCTACATGGAAAGACAATATTTATAACTCTTGAAACATTTCAGTATCTGGGCACTGGGTGGGAGTACACACACACACACATGCATACATGCACACATACATAGACACAGAGTGCACAGAGTGAATTGAAGAGGATGGGATCATATATTAAAAAAAAATGAAATCAAGCAGTGAGAGAGAAATATTGGGAGGAGAAAGGAAGAAGTTATATGGGGCAAATTATCTCTCATAAAAGAGGCAAGCAAAAGACTTATTAGTGGTGGGATAAAGAGGGGAGGCAAGAGAAAAACATGAGGTCTACTCTCATCACATTCCACTAAAGGAAAGAATATAATGCACACTCATTTTGATAGGAAAACCTATCTCATAATACAGGAGAGTGGGGGACAGGGGCACAAGCAGGGTGGGGGGGAGGATGGAGGGGAGGGCATGGGGAGGAGAATGCAATACGAGGTCGACACTCATGGGGAGGGAAAGGACCATAAGAAAATAGAAGTAAAGGGGTACAGGATAGGATGGAGGGAAATATAATTAGTCCTATACAACACAACTAGTATGGAAATCATTTGCAAAACTAAACAGATATGGCCTATATTGAATTGCTGGTTTTTCAAGGGGAAGGGGTGGAGAGGGAGGGAGCTAAGGAGGTTGGAACTCAAAGTGTTAGGACCAAATGTAATGTTCTTACCACTGGGTAACAAGAAATACAGGTTAAGGGGTCAAGAAAGCTATCTGGTCCTACAGGACAAAAGAGAAGACGGAGACAAGGGCAGGGAGGGAGGATAGTGGAGAGAGCAGATAGGTCACAGGGGCAATTAGAAAGCTCGGGTTTGGGGGGGGAGGGGAT
Organism: Notamacropus eugenii; assembly: GCF_028372415.1. Classification (NCBI taxonomy): domain Eukaryota; kingdom Metazoa; phylum Chordata; class Mammalia; order Diprotodontia; family Macropodidae; genus Notamacropus; species Notamacropus eugenii. The sequence goes on from NC_092872.1 coordinate 410,728,580, forward strand.
AAAAGGGGAGAAAATTTGTAACCCAAAATTGTGTGAAAATAAATGTTAAAAATTAAAAATAAAAAACCAGGAAAAAGGCGATTATCATGAGCAGAAGCAAATCAGAGAAGCAAAGGGACATACTATGGGACAGGGAAGATGTAAATAAGAATTAAGAAGATGACAGCATTGACACTGTACTCATGTCTGAAACTCCAACAGTGAATATGGAATGTCTCAAACCCAAACAGCATTCTTGGAAGAGTTCAAGGAGATTTTAAAAGCCAAATTAGAGAGGTGGATTAAAAATTTTCCAGTGATTTTAAAAATTGGATAAATGGAAAAGGGAGTACAAAACCTAACTGAAGAAAGCAATTTACTTAAACTTAGAATTGGGCAAGTAGAAGCTAATGACTCTATGAGACATCAAGAATCAGTCAAACAAAATTTAAAGGATGAAAAAAAAGAGAAGGTAATGTGAAATATCCCAGGGGAAAAACAACTGATCTGAAAATAGATGCAGGAGAGAAAATCTAAGAATTATTGGTCTACCAGAAAGCCATGATGAAAAAAAAATAATGACCCCAAAATTATCTCACATGAAATCAACAAGAACAAGTGCCCTGAAGTTCTAGATCCAGACAACAAAGTATTCATTGAAAGAATCCATCAATCACCTCATGAAAGGGATACCAGATTGAAAATTCCAAGGAATATTGTTGCCAAATTCCAGAAATATGAGGTAAAGGAGAAAATACTGCCAGGAGTCAGAAAGAAACAATTCTTGTATCGTTGTCCTACAGCTGGGATGACACAGGACCTCACAGCTTCTACATTGAAAGATCTAAGGGATAAGTATATAATATACCACAAGGCAAAAGAGCTTTGATTACAGCCAAGGATCAATTACCCAGCAAAATTGAATATAATCTTTTAGACAAGGAGATGGACATTCAAAGAAATGAAGGATTTCTAGACCTTCCTGATGAGAAGACCAGAGATCAACAGAAAAGTTAATCTTCAAATACAAGACTCAAGACAGACATAAAAAAGTAAACAGGAAAAAAGAGTATTCAATATGCGCAAACAGTTTACACTCCTGTATGGGAGGATGATGCTTGTTATTTCTGAGAATGATATATTTATTTTTATATTTAAAATGGATATTCATAGAAAAAGGAAGTAGATGTAAATTGACTGATGTGAAGATAAAATATAATTAAAATGTGTGAAGGGAATGAAATGTAAGAAGAAGAAAGGATGAAGCAGAAAAGGATAAATTACATCACCTGAAGAGGCAGCAAACCATATAGTGGAGGGAAAGAAAGGAGGGAGATGAGTATTGTTTGACTTTACTGTCATCGGATTTGGTTCAAGGAGAGAACAATGCATTTTGGTTAAGAATAGAAGTCTGACTTGTCCTACAAACAATAGGAGGGGAAAGGGGAAAGAAAAGGGAGGGGTGGTTAGAAAGGAGGGAAGAAGTAGTAAGGAAAAGCAAGGGTGATGATATAAAGGGGGGAAGACTGAGGAAAGTGATGGTGAAAAGTAAAACTCTTGAGGAGGGGAAGGGGGAAGGGAGAAACAAAACTATAAAAGGGTGAAGGCATAGCATGAAGAGAAAGACAAAAATGATAATCTTAACTTTGAATGTGATTAGGATGAACTCTCCCATAAAATGGAGGTGGATAGCAGAATGGATTAAAAAACATAATTCTATGATGTGCTGTTTATAAGAAGCACATATGAAACAGAGGAATACCCACAGGGTAAATATAAAGGGTAGAGGAGAATATGTTATACTTCAGCTAATGCAAAAAAAAAAAAAAAAATCAGGCGTAGCAATTATAATCTCAGAAAAAGCAAAAGCAAAAAGAGATCAAATCAAAAGATATAAGGAAAGAAAAATATACTGTTTAAAGACATCATCAACAAAGAAATAATATTATTGCTAAATATATGCGGCAAGTGGTATAGGATCTAAATTCTTACAGGAGAAAGTAAGGGTTTTATAGGAAGAAATAGATAGTAAAACTATATTAGTGGGAGAACTCAAGTTGCACCTCCCTTAACTTGAGGAATCTAACTTCAAAATAAATAAGAAGGAAGTTAAGGAAGTGAATAGATTTCAGGAAAAAGTAGATGTTATAAACTTCTGGAGAAAATTGAATCGGGAAAGAAAGGAATATACTGTTTTCTCAGCAGTACATTGCACATATATAAAGATTGCCCATATGTTAGGATATAAAACCTCACAATCCAGTGCAGAAAAGCAGAGCTAGTCAATACATTTTTTTCAGAGTATGATGCAATAAAAGTTCTTTGTAAGAAAGGGACACAAATTAATTGAAAATTAAATGATCTAATCCTAAAGAATGAGTGGATCAAACAACAAATAGTAGAAACAATCATTAATTTCATTCAAAAGAATGACAATAGTGAGACAACCTACCAAAACTTATGGGATTCGGTGAAAGCAGTTCTTAGGGGAAGTGTTATTTCATTGAATGATTACATGAATCAATAAGTGAAAGAAGAGATAAATGAATTAGGCATGTAACTGGAAAAGCTAGCAAAAGAAGAAATCAAAAATCACCAAGTAAATATCAAATTAGAAATACTGAATACCAAAGAAGAAATTAAGAAAATTGAAATTAAGAAAATTATTGAATTAATAAATAAAACTAAGAGATGATTTTATGAAAAGGACAATAAAATTGATAAATCTTCAGACACTTTCATTTAAAAAAATAAAGAAAATGAAATTACCAATATCAAAATTACAAAGCGTGAACTCACCTCCAATGACGAGGAAAGTAAAATAACAATTAGAAATTACTCTTCCCAACTATATGCCCATACATATGACAATCTAAGTGAAATGGATGAAGACTTACAAAATATAAATTACCCAGAATAACAGAAGAGGAAATAAAATGCATAAATAACAGCATTTCAGAAACAAAGAAATTGAACAAGCCATCAATGAACTGCCTAGGAAAAATTTCCCCAGGTCAGATGAATTTATTAGTAAATGTTTTCAAACATTTAAAGAAGTTAATTTCAATACTGTATAGACTAGGAAATTTGGCAAAGAAGGAGTTCTATCAAATTATTTTCATGATTCAAATATAGTTCTGATACTTAACCAGGAAGAGTCAAAAGAGAGAAGGAAAATTATAGACCAATTTCTCTAATGAATGTAGATGCAAAAATTTTAAAGAAGATATAAGCAAAAAGAATACAGCAACTTATGAGAATAATACATTATGATCAGGTAGGATTTATATCAGGAATGCAGGGCTGGTTCAATATCAGAAAAACTATCAGCATTATTGATCATACCAACAACAAAACTAACAAAAAACTTATGATTATCTCAATAGATGCAGAAAAAGTTTTTGACAAAATAGAAAACCCATTCCTATTGAAAATACTGGAGAGCATAAGAATAAATTGAGTCTTTCTTTAAATCACAAGTAGTATCTACATAAAGCCATCAGAAAGCATTCCATGTAATTGGCACAAGTCAGATGCATTTCCAATAAGATCAGGGGTAAAACAAGGATGTGCATTATCTCTACATTATTCAGTATGGTACTAGAAATATTAACTTTAGCATTAAGAGAAGAAAAGGAAATGAAGGGATTAAAATAGGCAAAGAAGAAACTAAGTTATCATTCTTTGCAGACGATATGATGATATACTTAGAGAATCACATAAAAAAACCCAACTACTTGAAATAATAAACACCTTTGGGAAGTTGCTGGTTACAAAATAAACCTGCACAGATCATCTACATTTCTGTGTATTACCAGCAAAAGCAACAGCAAGAGAAAGAAAGAGAAATCCCAGTTAAAGTTACTGTAGACACTAGAACATATTTAGGAGTTTACTTGCAAAAAGAAACTCAGAAATTATATGAAGATAGTTACAAAACACTCTTTGTACAAATAAAGTCAGACCCAAGTAAGTAGAAAATCATCAGTTGCTGGTGGGTAAGACAAGCTAATATAATGGAAATGACAATTCTGCCTAAATTAATTACTTATTCAGTACCATACTGATCAAACTACCAGAAAATTATTTTCTAGAGCTAGAAAAAATAATAACAAAAATCCTGTGGACTTTTTGTCCGGAATATCAAGGGAATTAATGAAAAAAAATGGTAGAATAGGTGGCCTAGCTCTACCAAATCTCAAAGTGTATTATAAAGCACCTATCATCAAAACCACTTGGTACTAGCTAAGAAACAAAAGGCTATATGCGTGCAATAGATTAAGTATTCAAGACACAGTAGTCAATGAACAGTGTACTGTTTGATAAACCCAAGGATCCTAGATTCTGGGATAAGAACATACTGTTTGACAAAAACTGCTGGGAAAACTGGATAATACTGTGGTGGAAACTGGACATGGACCAATGTCTGACACCGTTCACTAGAATAATGTCCAAATGGGTGCACGATCTAAGTATAAAGGCTGATATTACAAATAAATTAGGGGAGACAGGGAAAGTTTATTCGTCAGATTTATGAAGAATGGAGAAACTTATAACCAAACAAAAGATACAAAACATTATTAAATACAAATTGGATTGTTTGAATTAGAAAATTGAATATATTTTTAAACATACAAAGCTAATGCAATGAATATTAGGAGGGAAGCAGAAAACTCAGAACGCACTTTTGCAAGTATTTTCTCTGATAAAGGCTTCAATTCTAAAATATATAAAGAACTGAATCAAATTTACAAGAATACAAGTCAATCCCCAATTGATAAGTGATCAAAGGATATGGACAGGAAGAGGAAATTAAAGCTATCTATAGTCATATGTAAAAATCCCAAACACTATTGATTAGAAAGATGAAAATCAAAACAACTGTTAGGTCCTACATCATACCTATCAGATTGGATAATATCACAAAACAGAAAGATGATAAATGTTGGAAAACATGTGAGAGAGTTACAACAGTAATTCATTGATAGTGGAGGTGTGACCTGATACAAGCATTCTGGAGAGCAATTTGCAACTATGCCCAAAGGACTACAAAAATGTGCATACCCTTTGACCCAGCAAAATTGCTTCTAAGACTGTGTCCCAAAGATATAAAAATAACAAAAGCACCCACGTTAAAAATATTTATAGCAGATTCTTTGTGGTGAGTAACAACTGAAAAGTGAGCAAATGCCCATCAATTTGGGAATGAGTGAACAAGTTGTGGTATTATATGAATGTAATTGAATACTATTGTGCTATAAGAAATGATGAAAAGTTGCACTTCAGCAAAACCTGGAAAGACTTATATGAACTGATGCTGAGTGAAATGAGCAGAACCAGGAGAACATTATACACAGTAATGGCCACAGTGTGTTTGTGATACAGTTAACCTTTCAGAACAATACAGGAACCTAGAATATTCCCAAACAACTCTTGAGGCAAACTGCCATCCACATTCAGAGAAAACAAATAAATTAATTATTTTTTTAAAAAGGAAACAGTATTGTAAAGCAATAGTACTCAAAACCGCTAGATATTGGTTAAAATTGAGAAACAGATTAATGGAACAGACTAGATAAGACAAAATCATAAATGATAGAACTCGGCAATATAAGGTTGGGTGTACCCATAAATATAAATTGCTTAGGAAAGTACTCTATATTACTCCATATAGTATTCTACATGCATTTATTCATTCATTTGTACATACATACATACATACATATGCATTTTATGACAGAAATCAGAATAAGACAAGTAAAATATAATATATTTTACAGTAAATTCAAAATGGGTAGGTAGTATGAATATTAAAGATTATAATAAAAATTGAAAGAGATAGACACAATCTACCTTTCACAATTATGGGTAATACAATATGTGTCATATAGTTAATGCTTAAAAATGCTTATTGACTGTTGACTAAGATGCATTCATAATCAAAGAACAGAAGCAATTGTAAAAGATAAAATGTTTTTCATTCTGTAAAATTTAAAAGCTTCCGTACTCACAAAAATAATATATCTAAGATAATAATCAAGACAGTTGAAAGGTAAAAATATAACTCTTGTATGAAGTTTCTCAGTTAAGGATTTGGTATGTATAAGATATAGTTAACAGAAATATATAAGATTATATACCCAAAGAAAAATTCACAGAACAAAACTTTCCGAAAAGACTTTCAAACTATTTATGCTCATAAGAAAGAATGTCCCAAATCACAAATAATAAGACAAATTGAAATCAAAACAACTTTGAGCTTTCACCTCAAGCTCAGCAAATTACTGTCATTATATTTGGCTTAAGGAGTTAGTAACATACACACTCAATTGGGTATGGAAATCTATCTCACCCTGCAGGAAAGTAGGGAGAAAGGAGATAAGAATGGGGGAATGGTAGAAGGGAGGGCAGATTGGGGGAGTGGTAATCAGAAGAAAACACTTTTGAGGAGGGACATGATCAAAGGAGAGAATAGAATAAACCAGGAGCAGCACAGGATGAAGGGAAATATAGTTAGTCTTTTACAACACTACTATTGTGGAAGTATCTTTCAAGACTACAAATGTATAACTTATGTCAACTGCTTGCCTTCCCAATCAAGGTGGATGGGGAAGGAGGAAGGGGAGACTTCAGAATTCAAAGTTCTAAAAATGTTAAAAATTGTTTTTAATCAGATATATAGGCAATGAGATAAAGAAGTCGATCTTACCCTACAGGAAAGTAGAATGGCAGGGAGTAAGAGAAAGTGGGATGAAATAGAAGGGGGAACTGGGGAAAGGGGTAATCAGAACGCACACTGTCCGTGGGTGAGGGGAGGGCGAAGATGGATAGAAAATTTGGAACTAAAAATCTTGTGGAAGTGAATGTTGAAAACTAAAAATAAATTCATATATACATATATACATATATATACATATATATGTGTGTATATATATATACATATATGTGTATATATATATACATATATGTGTGTGTGTGTGTGTATATATATATATATATATATATATATATATATAAATAGAGCAGTCCCCTTAAATTCAAAAATATTTATAGCAACAATTTTTGTAGTAGCAAAGAACTAGGAACAAAGTACATGTCTATTCTTTGGGAAACAGCTAAACAAATGGTAATATATTAATATAATAGGATGTTTTGTGTTATAAGAAACTACAAATATGATGAATACAGAGAAGCATGGAAAGACTTGTGTTGTAAAGTAAAGAAAGCCAAGAAAACAACATACTCAATATTTTTTGTGTAATTGGTGAACTTATTTTGCTAGATAATGCAAAGCTGCTATAAGAAATTTGCTGTTCTTTTCTCGTTTTCTCCCTATTGGGATGAGGAGAGAATATATAGTTCTTTTTTAAATAAAGAAGTGGAGAAGTACTATGGACATGAAATATTGCATCACCTTTCAGACCTTGTCATTGTATTATTAGTTGTACTTTGTTACAAGAGAATTTTCACAAATAAGGAGATATCTATAAATGTGTGTGAAATAAAATAAAGCATATCAATAAAAACCAAAATGTAAAGAAGATTTAAAAAGTAATTAAAAAACCATAAAACACTTGAAATTACAAAAATTCAAGACGCTAAAGAAGAGATATGAGAAGCCACCTACTTCTATCTCTATAGAAAAAGAGTTCCATAAATGTTGATGTGTATATTTTCAGAATTTATGTATTCATTAGTTTTAATGAGTTTTCTCTTTTTTCCTTTAAAATATTCTATATTTTATGGAATGGCTCTTTGGAAGGGAGAGAGAAGGAGAGAAAAAGGAATAATGAGGTGTCACTGAGGAGATTTTAGCACATGAGTGGGATGACCACACCTCTACTTAAGAACAGTTGATCTAACCTCAATATGAACAATGTATGTGTTGTGTTGATTTGTTTTAATAAGCTATTATCATTGTTCAAGTGCGTGGTAGTAAGGGACAGTAGTTAGGCAGTAGTAGTGGAAATAAAGAGAAAGGGGACTATTACAGCAGTGCTGCAGTATCATCCAGACTGATCAACTAATTGCATATGAGAGGTGAGGGAAAGGGCAATATCCTTTTCTTCTTGCCTCTACTCTCACCTTTTATACTGATGTCATAAGAGACTGGGTGATTGATATTCCCTCAGGTCAAAACACACACATACACACATACACACACACACAAATACTTCTTTAGAAGCAGTATATTTTTGGTTGAAAATGGGAAAGAATACTGAGCTTGCTTTGGGAGATGTGGATGTTGATTATGAGATAGGATATCAGGAGAAACCAAGCATCAGTCATTTCTGAGCCTTTTCTATATGATAGACTACTTCAGGGGGTGATGCACTGTTTCTGTGGCTGTATAAAGAAATCTATACTCACAATTCTCAAATGAGAATGGGGGAAGGGAAAGAGTTAGATCTGTTGTTTTCTAGCAAGGATCACAACAGGATCCCTGAGGGAATATCTGAAGGAGTAAAAGAATCAGGCCCCAGGTTCTTATTAAGATGAGCATTTTCTGCCACATTGTTGCTGGGATACATGTTGTCTTTGTACCAAGATTCTTCCATGATGGCATCTCACTGGGAGCAGGTACAAAAGAATCCCAGCCCTCCTGTGTTCACTTTAGATAAATGTTCCCAGGGGGCAAGATAGAAATGAGATCAAATCTTATCTTATCAATCTTAGAACAGTGTGTAGTACAGAAACAGTTCTGCCCTTGCTGCCCTCAACTCAGCATATGAGGATGTTCCTCATGGCTGCTAACTTGGGGACAGGACCTTCCAATTATCTACCTTCTCCATTTCACAGTGCATCCATAAAGAGAGTTGTGCCTCTTAGGACACACATATGAAGGTCAGCACAAGGACTTCACTGTAGAATCAATAAGGACATTGTGAGGGTATCAACTCCATCTCGGTTGGTTGGGCAGGATATGGATCTGGAAGGACAGATTCCAGTTTTACCAGGATTAGGAGAAAATTCTCATTCAGATCCTTAGATATCCTTAGCAATGTCATTTCCATTCTTCTTCTGTGGTACCTTCAGACATCTGTCTTCTGTATCTAAGTCCAATGTATTTCGCTTAACCTGAATTCTCCTTTACTGCTACAGAAACAGAATTGCTTGGAATGTCAGTGTGGTTGGACATTGTGGTGATTATCATTCTTAAGCCTTTCAAAGTTGTTTGTCTTGTCAAAATTGATGTTATTATATAAATTGTTCTTCCAGTTTTGCTCATTTCACTTTGTATCATAAGTTTCTCTGAAATCATCTCTTCTCATCTTATCTTATATCATGATAGTATTCTATCATATTTATATACCACAAACTGTTTAGAAGTTCCCCAATTGATGGTCACCATTTTAGTTTCCAATTCTTCCCACCACAAAAAAAAAAAGTCATAAGGATTTTTGTACAATTGAGTGTTTTTCCTCTTTATTCCTGCCCCTCCCCCCCATTTGTGGTATAGTATTAGGAGTAGTATTGAAGGCTTAGAAGGTATCTACAATTCAGTAGTTCAGGAAGCACAGTTCTAAATTCCTTTCCAAAATGCCTAGGCTAATTCACACTTCCATGAATACAGTGGGTTAATGAACTTGCTTATCCATAGCCTCTTCACCATTTCCATCATTTTAAGTAATTTTTGCCAATCTGATGGTTAAAACGTGGTATGTCAGAATTGTTTTAACTTTCATTTCTCTAATTTTTAACGATTTAGAGAACTTTTTTCTTAAACGAAGGTTAATATTTAGGATTTTTTTTCCTTTGAAAATAGTTTATTCTTATCTTTTGAACTGTTTATTCATATCCCTTTATCAACTGGGCAATGCAATACACATAGATTCCATGAATATCTTCATTTACTTACATATATGTGAAAACTCCTAAATTTATATTACCCCTCATTTCTACTGCACATGATTGATTTTATACTCTATTGATTTTTATAAGTGAATTAGTACTTATTCAAAGCCACATTAGTATATCCTTGAGTTCAGCTCTATAATTTAGCTTTCCCTCCAAATTAGTTTAAATGTATACTTAAAAGAAATGTTGTTATTCTCATATATTTAGTCCCTGGGACATTTGCTTATTGTCTTTAAACCACAACAAGTTAACGTGGTGCTATCTCCAAAAGAGATGACATCTGTCCTTACTGGTCCTTGTGCAATTATGGAAGATTTTATCTCCTGCAAGGAGACAGAAAGTCTGGTAGTATTGATCCCCTAGCAATGATTACAAAAAGCAAATGAGTCGCATAAACCAATAAATATTCGTTAATTGTCAGAGAGAGGCATGACTACTTCCAATTTTAATGTTCCACAACTAACAAGACCCACTTTCTTCTCTGTGAATAAAGAGGGTGCCACCTCCATTCTCACTGGAGTTGCTGGGCTTATTGAGTTGGTCAGTCTTATCCACTTTGTAATCAGTTATAAATGACACTTAATAAACTGATTTTACTCAGAGAATATTCCTCAGTTTACGTACTTTAAACTCATTGATAAGGGCTGCAGAGATGGAGGTATAGGAACTCCAAGACTGGAGTTCCCTGTGTGGGCCATCTGGGAAAGAATTCATGTATTCAAGCACTATTGAGTTAAAGATAAAGCTTTATTATGTTTTTCAATGGGGAAGAGTTCTTAGAGAATCTGTAATACAGGTGAAGTCTATATAAGATATTCTATAGTATAATGTGTCAAATACGCTAACTAGATAATTCAGGGAGGGATTAGGGAGGGGTTACTTCTTAAAGGAGCATACACTTTCAGTATCTAATACACAGGTATTTTACTCAGATTTCGTTGGGAAATAGCCCTGGCCAGGGGGAGGGGGGGTGCTATGTGGTTGTGGTTTTAGGCCTGAAATGTCATTAAGTCAACTAACTGTCAGGGCTGACTAAGGAATACCAGTCTGCTCTCATCAATGTCTTGTTACACAAGATAAATGTAAGAGAGTATATGTATGTCTAAGTCTAGGATACGCATGATTGGTCAGTGAGTAGTAAATATTATTATAACCCAGTACATAGCCCATTCAGACAGTACACAGCTGCTTCAGACTATTAAGTTCTATAGGTACTACTGGACACTATATCAGGAAAAGAGAGAAAAATTTTGCTGAGGCACACTGTCTTTGGGTTGGGGAGAAACTGCCAGGGATAGTGTTTTGAGGCTAGAGAGAAAAACGATTTTTAAAGAGAGATGTGATTTTGCAGTTGGGGTCCAAGTACATGCACTCAAGTACCTCATCATTCGCCCTTTAAATGGATAGCACTCAAAATCTTTTGGGATGTGAGACAAAGGTCTCAGTATCTGAAACTGTTTCATGCTGAGGGTATTTAAAGCTGTCTCTGACTCACAAGGTCCCATCATTCAAGGGGTTGGGTCTGTAGCTAGTGTGACACTGGGTCCAGAGGGTGATGGGCCATTGTTTTGGACAGTAGTTGGTACCTAGACTGACCTGTCATCTGTAAGAGGAAGGTATTGAGCCTAGAAGACATAAATCTGGCAAAGAGATTAAACAAATGCACCAAAAAGTAGTCGGAAGAAAATGACTTAGAAGTGGGTAGGCATGAGAATACCATCAAATTTCCTTACGCCACTTCAACATACTTAGTAACTATCCAAGAGCAGGAGGGACTTAGATGAACCTCACTTGTTCAAAACCTTCTTATCTGCCTTTCATATTTTTGATCAAGCCTTTATATGCCTTTCCAAATCGTTTGAACACATTATTCAGACTGCTTTACTTTCCTTTATGTTTCTACCAAAGCCAAGACAGTTCACAAGTTCTTACTCTTTACTAGCATAGCTGTATTGCCTTAAACAAAAGAAGTTTCTGACTTGAACCCTACAAATGAAAAGATATGCATCCTTGTTTCACTAGCTTGTTTATCCTTCTCCAATTATATTCACTCTGGAAGAGAAACTTTAGAAATTAAGTCTTTTTACATATGATAAGTTCAAATACTAATTTTAACTCGTGCTTAGGCCATGGAATAACTATAAATTTAGGTCAAAACAGCAAGATCTTTTGTGGTTTGTAGCCCATTACATTAATTAGCCATACATTATCTTACAAATGAAAATTTAGTAGGCTTTACAGGAGAGATTTTTTTCCAATTTTTTTCTTCTAAATAATTCCCTTTTCTTTTAAAACTGTTTAAAATTTATCTTGATGTGGAGTTGCTAAACATTCATAAATAAAATTAGTTGAGAACTTTTAAAATTATAGCTCCCTTTTCATCTGAGAGCAAAAATAAAGCTTTGAAATTAAAATTCCTTACAACTTGGTTATTATAAATATGTCCTTAATTAACATAGATTCCCAGAGTATTATAAGAAACTAAATTTCTAGTTATTGCAGAATTCCCAGAATATCACAAAACGCTTTAGTCAAAAGATGTAATGGAATCTAACACGGGCAATAGTAAGAGACTGATCACAGGAAAATAATACTGCTTTAAAAATCCTTTTAAACAATGGGAACATCTTAAGGCGAGTCTTAAGTAGTTTACATACATTTCTTCACATGTTCTCATTCTAGATAAAAATAGAATTTAATTTCCAAGTAAGATTACACAAAAGAGCTCATATGTTTATTGACTACTTGGCTCTGGTCATAGAAATTTTCCACAGAAGGAAAAAAAAAAGCACAGACATGTGACATAACAAATATGACAGGATAAAACATCCTTGACTCTATTTGAATTCAGATAAGAACGAATTTCTCCAATCATGCTGTATCTGTTTCATAGCCAGACTCAGGAATAGTCAAGTGGCAAACATTCCTATTTAAAAGAACACAATGAGGCAGCTGAGCCAGGAGGATCCCATCTAGATTGAGACTAGAATTGTCCTCTTGGCCTTCCCTTTCCAGATGTAAACTGTTAACAATACAGGTTCACATTCTCTCTGAGTAACTGGTGGCTTTCTCTCAGATATTGATTTAATGCAGACAACTATACTCAAATTCAAAAAACAATAATTATGGTCCCAAATACCTTTTACCTTAAACAGCAAGCCTCACTAATCATAGCTTCGAGGCAGATACAATTATTTTTATTCTCATGGAGATGCAATAGGCAATAAAGATTTACCAGAACTCAAATACATAAGGAATTCCATTTAATATCTTTCCTTCTCAAATTTAGAGCTTGTCCTAGTGTAAAAAGCTAATTGGTAAAAATACTTTCATTGTTTAGGAACTACATAACCCAAATTAGTTCTTTTCCTGGGACTGATGACCTTGCCCACACAGATAGTTTCCAGGGGCTTTGGCAATTTTACAAAATAAAGGGAATTGACATGGGCCCCAGGGAGGGGGCTGATGGTATTGCCTCTGCCTGCCAACATATAGGAGGACTGTTCTGAGTGGGCAGAACCAATCTGGATAAAGTTTTCACTCAATCCCCCCTGTCCATACGCAGTAATCAATTAACAATTGTAGGTTTCAGCATTAAAATAGTAAACCCAAATAGCTTAGTTAACAATCTTACAAGTCTCATAAGTGGTAGCCAAATTGTTTTATCTGCAACCTCTTTAACCACAGGCAAAGGTGAAATGATTTTCTAAATGACAGTTGTAAAACATTGTAAGACAGGGTTAGCAAGGCTGATAAAGTAACATAACTGATTTTACACATTTTTTTCTGACATCTTTAAATTTCAACAAAATTCAGATTAAAAATTGCTTTGTCTAACACTATTTCTGGCTCACAGTGGTACAATTTTTTACAATATAAGAAAATTTTGCTACTATTTAGAAGAGAAATAGCAACAGAAACAGTAAATTTTAGATGACATTAATTCCATTTCCAAATCATCTCATATAAAAATTATGAATAGAAGGTTAGACTTGCCAAAAGGGAAGGCTGATTGTCTTTTGATCTCATGCTTCCCTCGCCCATCCCCTACTCCCCCACAGTTGCAGAGGCTGGTTGTGGGAGAGTCAGGAATTTGGGAAGGGGGGGGAAGGGACTAAAAACTGAGGAGTGTTAGGAGGTGGAGGATTTCGGCACCAGAATTAAAGGTCCAGGGACCATTGTGGAAGGAGATTTGGTAGATAAGGAAGAGGGTCCTTGAGAAATCTATGAGCTTCCTGATAGGGGCTGATCAGCTTTGGGGAAGTTGGAGCAGAAGCTCTAAGCTTTGGTGGTGTGGGAGCAAGGACTGGGAAACCATTGAGAGGAAAGGTTCCTCTGCTTGTCTAGAGGGGTCAGTTTCAGGGTGCCCAGGGACCCAGGGCAGTTTTCTTTCTTTCTTTCTTTCTTTCTTTCTTTCTTTCTTTCTTTCTTTCTTTCTTTCTTTCTTTCTTTCTTTCTTTCTTTCTTTCTTTCTTTCTTTCTTTCTTTTTTTCTTTCTTTCTTCCTTTCTCTTCCTCTCTTCCTTTCTCTTCCTTTCTCTTCCTTCCTTCCTTCCTTCCTTCCTTCCTTCCTTCCTCCTTCCTTCCTTCCTTCCTTCCTTCCTTCCTTCCTTTCTTCCTTTCTTCCTTCCTTCCTTTCTTTCTTTCTTTCTTTCTTTCTTTCTTTCTTTCTTTCTTTCTTTCTTTCTTTCTTTCTTTCTCTTTCTTTTCTTTCTTTCTTTCTTTCTTTCTTTCTTCCTTTCTCTTCCTTCTCTTCCTTTCTCTTCCTTTCTCTTCCTTCCTTCCTTCCTTCCTTCCTTCCTTCCTTCCTTCCTTCCTTCCTTCCTTCCTTCCTTCCTTCCTTCTTTCCTTCCTTCCTTCCTTCCTTCCTTCCTTCCTTCCTTTCTTTCTTCTTTCTTTCTTTCTTCTTTCTTTCTTTCTTTCTTTCTTTTCTTTCTTTCTTCTTTAACTTTTAACATTCATTTCACAAAATTTTGGGTTCCAAATTTCTCCCCTTTTGTCCCCTCCCCCCACCCTAAAACACCGAGCATTCTAATTGCCCCTATCACCAATATGCCCTCTCTTCTATCATCCCTCGCTGACCTTGTCTCCATCCTATACCCCTTTACCTGTATTTCTTATTTCCTAGTGGCAAGAACAGTACTCGACAGTTGTTCCTAAAACTTTGAGTTCCAACTTCTCTTCATCCCTCCCTCCCCACCCCTTCCCTTTGGAAGGCAAGCAATTCAATATAGGCCAAATCTGTGTAGTTTTGCAAATGACTTCCATAATAGTAGTGTTGTGTAAGAACTAATTATATTTCCCTCCATCCTATCTTGTCCCCCATTACTTCTATTCACTCTTTTGATCCTGTCCCTTACCATGAGTGTTGACCTCAAATTGCTCCCTCCTCCCCATGCCCTCCCTTCCATCATCCCCCCACCCCACTTATCCCCTTATCCCCCACTTTCCTCTATCATAAGATAGGTTTTCATACCAAAATGAGTGTGCATTTTATTCCTTCTTTTAGTGGAATATGATGAGAGTAAACTTCATGTTTTTCTCTCACCTCCCCTCTTTATCCCTCCACTAATAAGTCTTTTGCTTACCTCTTTTATGAGAGATAATTTGCCCCATTCCATTTCTCCATTTCTCTTCCCAATATATTTCTCTCTCACTGCTTGATTTCATTTTTTTAAGATATGATCCCATCCTCTTCAATTCACTCTGTGCACTCTGTCTCTATGTGTGTGTGCGTGTGCGTGTGCGTGTGCATGTGTGTGTGTATGTGTGTGTGTGTGTAATCCCACCTAGTACCCAAATACTGAATAGTTTCAAGAGTTACAAATATTGTCTTTCCATGTAGGAATGTAAACAATTCAACTTTAGTAAAGTCCCTTATGACTTCTCTTTGCTATTTACCTTTTCATGCTTCTCTGCATTCTTGTGTTTGAAAGTCAAATTTTCTTTTCAGCTCTGGTCTTTTCATCAAGAATGCTTGAAAGTCCTCTATTTCATTGAAAGACCAATTTTTCCCCTGAAGTATTATACTCAGTTTTGCTGGGTAGGTGATTCTTGGTTTTAGTCCTAGTTCCTTTGACTTCTGGAATATCCTATTCCACGCCCTTCGATCCCTTAATGTAGAAGCTGCTAGATCTTGTGTAATCCTGATTGTATTTCCATAGTACTTGAATTGTTTCTTTCTAGCTGCTTGAAATATTTTCTCCTTGACCTGGGAACTCTGGAATGTGGCCACAATGTTCCTAGGACTTTCTCTTTTTGGATCTCTTTCAGGTGGTGTTCTGTGGATTCCTTGAAAACTTATTTTGCCCTCTGGTTCTAGAATCTCAGGGCAGTTTTCCTTGATAATTTCATGAAAGATGATGTCTAGGCTCTTTTTTTGATCATGGCTTTCAGGTAGTCCCATAATTTTTAAATTGTCTCTCCTGGATCTATTTTCCAGGTCTGTTGTTTTTCCAATGAGATATTTCACATTATCTTCCATTTTTTCATTCTTTTGGTTTTGTTTTGTGATTCCTTGGTTTCTCATAATGTCATTGGCCTCCATCTGTTCCATTCTAATTTTGAAAGAACTATTTTCTTCAGTGAGCTTTTGAACCTCCTTTTCCATTTGGCTAATTCTGCTTTTGAAAGAATTCTTCTCCTCATTGGCTTTTTGAATCTCTTTTGCCAGTTGAGTTAGCCTATTTTTCAGGGTGTTATTTTCTTCAGCACTTTTTTGGGTCTCCTTTAGCAGGGTGTTTACTTGTTTTTCATGCTTTGCTTGCATGTCACTCATTTCTCTTCCCAGTTTTTCCTTCACCTCTCTAACTTGATTTTCAAAATCCTTTTTGAGCTCTTCCATGGCCTGAGCCCATTGAATATTTATTCTGGATGTTTGGGATATAGAAGCCTTGACTTCTGTGTCTTTCCCTGATGGTAAGCCTTGTTCTTCCTCATTTGAAAGGATGGGAGGAGATATCTGTTCACCAAGAAAGTAACCTTCTATGGTCTTATTTTTATCCCCTTTTCTGGGCATTTTCCCAGCCAGTGATTTGACTTCTGAGTATTCTCTTCACACTCACTTGGCCTCCAGATCCTCCCAGCCAGAGCTTGGGGTCTGAGATTCAAATGCTGCTTCCCAGCCTCAGGGCTTTGTTGGGGGCGGGGCTGCTATTCAGTGTGAGATTAAGTTCAGGTGCTCAGATGGGGGCAGGCCTGCCTCACAGGGCTCAGTTCCCTCAGGGGGTTTATGCAGAGACCTTCAACAATGGATCCAGGCTCCTTTCTGCTTGGGGAGCCCTGGTCTACTGCTGCCTCCACTGCTGCCTCCCGAGGGGGCCTGAGTTATGGGGGCACCCCACTCCCCTCTCAACCTGCCAAAGAGACCCTCTCACCAACCCTTGTCACCTGTGGGTGGGGGGACCCGTGTGGCTGCTGGAGATTCCGTCCCTGAAGCCTGCTCAGATCTGCTCCTTGCGGTGCTGCGCTGAGGCAGGGTTGGGCTCTGCTCTGGGTCTGGGGTGCGAGGGACCTTTTGAGAGAGGTTTTCAGGCTCTCTGGAGCAGAAATCTCCTCTGCTCCGTTGTTCTGTGGCTTCTGCTGCTCCAGAATTCACTGGGAGTTCCTTTTTTACAGATATTTTATGGGCAGTGGGTTCAGAGCTAGTGTATGTGCGTCTTTCTACTCCACCATTTTGGCTGCGCCCCATCACCCAGGGCTGTTTTCAATGGAGTCCTGATATAGCTGTTATGCCTACTCCCTCTTTTTCTTTGACAGGTGAGGGAAGGTAACTCAAATTCCCTACTGCTCTTTAGCACTTTCTTCCCATAATCTGATCTGCGATGAGAGGAGTTATCACAATCTGCTGAAATGTTTTAAGCTGTTCTAACTATTCATTGCAGCCCTTTCTCAGTGGTCAGAGAAAGGACTACAGTGTGCAAAATCTTAATAGTTCTAACTTTTACTCAAGTAAATTTCACTTCTGTGTCCACTCCTTAGAAAATTCTTTGAAAGAGAGAGCTGGGAATCTGCCTGTCAAAGTGAGGAGGACTCTAGAAAAAGATCCATTGGTGCCTAGTCCCTTCTCCTTTACTGGAGAGTTCAAAGCTTTGTCTCTGAGGTGACAGATCTATGTATTTTCCTAATTTGTCTTAGTGTCACATAGTATAATACATTCTGACACATCTTAAATATCGAATTAGAAGCGACTCATTTCACTTAAAATATGACCAAAATGCATTTAACTACCTTTTGGTTGTTTTCCATTGCACAAAAACTATTTTTCCTTTAGGTAAGGCAAGAAATAATTAAATGCTACTCAATATGTCTTTCTGATATGAGGTAGAAGTTTCCTTTTTTTTTGTCTTGTCTTTCTTTCTTCTTCCAAAAAGAAAAAGAAAGAAAGAAAGAAAATCTTCCTAGTAAGCCCCAAGTTAACTGGGCATCTTTTGGGAATCAACATTTACCTTACTTTGGAGAGGAGAAAGAAAGCGAGAATGAGAGGCAGAGGGAGGGGAGGAGCTGAGTTACCCAGATAGCTGGGTCTTATTTAGGCAGCACAGTCCACTTACAGGTTGTGTTTGTCCTTCATTTTTGAAGAGGACCATGACTTCAGGGGAACGATGATATGATTTACAGTTGACTTTTATTTGAGCCACACTTTCTCCTTCAGAGCCATCAACAGAAAGCATATGATTATCTCAATAGATGCAGAAAAACTTTCGACAAAATACAACACCCATTCCTATTGAAAACATTGGAGGGAATAGGAATAAATGGAGGATTCCTCGAAATAATAGGTAATATCTATGTAAAACCATTAGTAGACATTATATGTAAATGGGTTAAGCTAGATATATTTCCAATAAGATCAGGGCTGAAAAAAGGATATCAATTATTACCACTTCTATTCAATATGATACTAGAAATTTTAACTTTTTTTTAGCAATACAAGAAGAAAAAGAAATGGGAGGGATTTGAATAGCCAAAAAAGAGACTATTTTATTACTTTTTGCAGAGGACATGATGATATACTTAGAGAATCTTAGAGAAAAAAGTAAAAAACTACTTGAAATGATGAACAACTTAGGCAAAGTTGCAGGATACAAAATGAACCCACATAATTCACCTGCATTTCTATGGATTGCTAACAAAGTCCAATAGTAAGAGATAGAAAGAGAAATCCCATTTAAAGTTAAGGTAGACACTATATAATATTTGGGAGTCTACCTCCTAAAACAAAACTAGGGACTTTATGAACACAATTATAAAACAATTTTCCCACAAATAAAGTCAGATCTAAATAATTGGAAACACATCAGTTCCTCTTGAGTAGGCTGAGCTATTATAATAAAAATGACAATTCTACCTAAACGAATTTACTTATGCATTGCCATATCAATCAAACTACTAAAAAAATTTAGTAGACCTATAAAAAATAATATCAAAATTCATCTAGAAGAACAAAAGGTCCAGAATATCAAGGGAATCAATGCCAAGAAATGCAAGGAAAGGTGGTCTAGCCATACCAGATCTCAAATTGTATTATAAAGTAGCTATCATCAAAATCACTTGGTACTGGCTAAGAAATAGAGAGGGAGATACGTGGAATAGGTTAGTTTGACAGGACACATCAATGATTATAGCAGCCTAGTGTTTGATAAACCCCAGGACTCCAGCTTCTGGGATAAGAACTCAATATTTGGGGGCCGGGTCAGGCAGGGGGCAGCAGGGATGGAAAGCGATACATAAGGAGCTGGCAAGGATGGGGGTGCCTTCGACCTTCAGACGTTCATGTGGCAGCCCCACACCATGCTGCACCTGGTGTCCTGGGTGTTTGCCATTGTGATCTTTGGCTTTATCATGAAAAAGGGCTATCTGAATGATTCAAAGGAGAGTGAAAAAATCTGCATCTACAACCAGAACCACAAGGCTATGGAGTGACCTTGGGTGTCCTGGTCTTTCTTACCTGCATTCTCCACCTATCCTTGGTTGTCCACTTCCCACAGATCAGCAGTGTCAAAGACCGGAAGAAGGCTATGATCTTTGATATTGGTGTCTCAGCCTTCTGGACATTCCTCTGGTTTATTGGTTTTTCTTTCTTGGCCAACCAGTGGCGGGGTCTGTAAACCTGAGGGCAACCCTATGAATGAGGGGACAGATGCAACTCGAGCTGCCATCACCTTCTCTTTCTCTATCTTTACCTGGAGAATGCTTGCATTTCTAGCCTCCCAGAGACTCAAGGATATCACCTTTCAGGAGGAGTACAGCACGCTCTTCCCCTTACCTCTTCCACCTCAGCCATAATTCCCCTCCTTACAGCTGCCTAACCTCCCCAAGCTCCAAGACAGACACTGTGGCTCTTATTCACAGACCTCTCTGTCCCTCGTTTGGGGTTGGAGGGGAGAGGGTTTGGCATGTACAGGGGAAGGGAAGAGATGGATCAGAGAGAGGTTGACTTGCTCTTTTCATCCCTAAGCCTGATTTACAGTATGTCCATAACTACACATTGGTGGGGTCAAAGGGTCCTTGCTAATTAAGTGATTCATTTTCCTCAGCTCATCAAAGGATGGATGATGAAGCTCTGGAGAGTGAATTCACAATGACTAAATTACCAGTAGGACCAGAGGACCAATCTGTTCATTTTTGTAGATCCCAGAAGGGCCAAGCAGATTAAAATACATGTGACAATTGGTCAACACATTCCATTCCCAATAGGAAAATCTACTTGGGAAATGCAGTTCAGATCAGAAACCTGCTTCGTGAGGTCGGAGAGAGTCAGGGCAAGAGAATTAGGTGTCATGCATGAGTTTTCCTCAGCTCCAGTAGCCTGAAGCACTCCTAATTTTATAGATGTGAAAATAAGTCAAGAGAGATTACAACTCTTCCTTGACTTGACACTTCTGGCATCTTACATCACTGTCCTTGACCAGAAAGCTGGTTGATTGTAGTGGGTCATTCCCAGATGGCAAATTTCCTTGTCTTCCATTTCCGTTCCTATCAGGTGCTAACTGGCTACATTTTGGGCGCTAACCCTGCAAAGTAGCACGGTGTATGTACTAACCATTAACACTGACTAGCCTGGATTTTGTCTGTGTTTCTTCTCCCCTCTGTTGTGTTCCCTCTCCCACTCTCCTGCTTTTGGCCATCAATCCCTCCCAAGGTGGACCAGCAGTGCTGGCCTTCCAGAGGTACTGGATCTGCACCAGCTCAAACCTCTTCTCCCAGGACTACACAGACTCAAGCCAGGATTCAAGTATGCCTTATGCCCTTATGTCAATGAGCCAGAGGTTGGCCTAGAAATTGGTGGCTTCTACCAGCAACCTGTCAAAGCCTTTGATGCTGAGAGACAAGGCTGTCAGACAAAGTGATGGGCCCCTCCCCAAATCCCTTCTGGCCTGTACACCTACTTCCCCTTGGCCTCTCCACCTCAGAGTCCAGAGATAAAAAAGACACCACTATTGCCTTCTCACTCCTAAGCCCCCAGCCCCAGCTGTTATATACTTATGCACCCACAAACTCCACACTTACTCCTCTCTCCCAATCCTTCCCCATGTTTCCTCCAGCTGAATGGAGTATATTTCCATCACGCTGAGGTATGTGTATTCTGCCCTTCTCAAATTTTAGTAGAAATGTCTCTGAATTACACCTGGGTTCTAGGGGTGGAGAAATCAACAGAATATGGGAATGGCATGTGCTGATCATCCAGGGAGAGAATGGATGGTGTCCACCCTAGGGACAAATGGGTATAATGTGTGTGTGTGTGTGTGTGTGTGTGTGTGTATGTGTGTGTTTGTGTCTGTCTGTCTGTGTGGTTGAGGGAGTTAAGAAAGTGTAGATATGATGGGTGGGAAAGAAGGGTTTCAAGTTTGTTCAGGAATGGTATGGAGGGGTCCCACTGCAGAAAGGTCAGCTGTGTTGGGGCAGGGAACTTTAATGGATTTGGATTCAAGAGTGAGTAGACCTGGGTCTTTGGATCAAGAGCTACCCCACCTGTCGAATGAAGGCATCAAGGGGCAGAGCCAAGATGGTGGAGTAGAAAGACACACATACGCTAGCTCTTACCCCATAGCCCATAAAATACCTGTAAAGAAGAACTCTCAACAAACTCTAGAGCAGCAGAAGCCACAAAACAACGGAGTGGAGGAGATTTCTAGGCCAGCGTGACCTGAAAGACTGATGGGAAAGGTCTGTCACACCAGATTCGGAGCAGAACCCAGCACAACCTTAGTCACATAGTACCAAGAGGAGCAGAACCTAGCAGGCTTCAGGGATGGAATCTCCAACGGCAGCACAGATCCCTCAACCCACAGGGGCCAAAGGTCAGTGAGAGGGTCTTTTCACCTGGCCAAGAAGAGAGTAGGGTGTCCCCATAACTCGGGCCTCCTCAGATGGCAGCAGCGGAGGCAACAGCAGACAGGACTCCCAAAGCAGACAGAAAACTGCATCCATTTTTGAAGGTCTCATCATAAACCCCTGAGGGAACTGAGCCCTGTGTGACAGCACTGACCCCATCTGAGCATCTGGTCTTAATCTCACACTGAATAGCAGCCCTGCCCAAAGCCCCTGAGGGTTTGGAGCAGCTCATCTGAATCTCAGCCCCTAGTGCTGGCTTGGTGGAACTGGAGGTGAGGTGGTTGTGGAGAGGAAACTCAGAAGTCAAGTAACTGGCTGGGAAAATGCCCCAAAAAGGGAAAAAAATAAGACCATAGAAGGGTATTTTCTTGGGGAACAGGTGTCTCTCCCATTTGTGGCTAACTTCCAGAGTTCCCAGGTCAAGGAGAAAATAGTGCCAGCAGCTAAAAAGAAATGATTTGAGTATTGTGGAAATACAATCAGAATAACACAGGATCTGGCTGCTTTAACATTTAGGGATTGAAGGGCTTGGAATGAGATATTCCAGAGGTCAAAGGAACTGGAATTGAAACCAAGAATCACCTACCCAGAAAATCTGAGGATAATACTTCAAGGGAATAAATGGTCATTCAGTGATATAGAGGAGTTTCAATCATTCATACTGAGGAAAAGACCAGATCTGTATAGAAAATTTGACTTTATAATACAAGAATCAAGAGAAGCATGAAAAGGTAAACAGGAAAGAAAAATCATAAAAGACTCTCTAAAGCTGAACTGTTTACATTACTACGTGGAAGGAAAATATTTATAATTCTTGAATCTTTTCTCAACGTTTGAGTAGATGGAGAGATTGTACACACACACACACATGCACACACACACATAGACAAAGAGTACAGGGTGTGTTGAATCAGAAGAAATGATATCCACACCCAAAAAGATAAAATAAAATAAAAATTAAGGGATGAGGGAGGAAAATACTGGGAAGAGAAAGGGAGAAATCGAACGGGGCAAGCTATATAACTCAAAAAAAAGATAAGAAAAATCTTGTTCAATGGAGGAGAAAAGGGAGAAGGAAAGAGGGGGGAAAATGAAGCTACTCTCTCCACATGAGGCTGAAGGAGGGAATAGCATGCTCACTAAATTTGATATGAAAATTTATTTCACACCAGAGGAAAATAGGGGAGGAGGCAACAAGTAGGGTGAGAGGAATGATAGAAGGGAGAGCAAATGGGAGAAGGGAGTTACTAGAAATAAACACTTTTGAGAAGGGATAAGGTCAGTTTTTTGGGGAAAAATAATAAGGGGGGATAGAGTAGGACAGAAGGCAATATAATTAGTATTGCACAACACGATTGTTATGGAAGTCTTTTGCAAAATGACACATATTTATTCTGTAATGAATTGCTTGCCTTCTCAGTGGGGTTGGGGAGGAAAGGGGGAGAGAGAGAAGTTGGAATTCAAAGTATTAGCAACGAATGTTGAGAATTTTTATTGCATATAATCGGGAAATAAGAAATACAGGGAATGGGATATAGAAATTTATCTTGCCCTACAAGAAAAGATAGAAGATGAGGATAAGGAAGGGTGGGGTGTAATAGAAGGGAGGTACATTGAGGGAAGGAGTAATCAGAATGCAATGTATTAGGAAACAAAGGGAGGGGAGTGATGAGGAGAAAAACTGGATATTTTAGAAAGTGAGGTAAAAGCAATTAGTATCAAAACAACTGACTGAATTAATTACTGAGAATAAATCAATGACATCTTTAGTTTGGGAAAAGAACTTTAGTCTAAATTTTCTAGAGGAAGGCAACCTTGGGTAAAATTTGGCACTGATGCAAAAGTTAAGGTTTAAATGGTAAATTTGACTTTATGATTGCTATTTAATCAGCAACTAGAACATGTATAGAAAGGCATGTAAGTCACTTAAGACTTGACTCAAAAGATGTTCCTTAGCCAAAGTGAAATTATAATCATATTTGAAACCTGGTTATTGGAACTTGCCATTTTTAGATGCTATGGGACTATTAAGTGACTGTTCTTCTGAGTCTAACTCCAGGTATGGGTAGCAAGAAAGGTGATCTGAGCCTCCAATACATGATGCCAGTAAATTGATGAGATTCTGGTATGAACTGCATAAGGGGATCTCAAGGGAAGGGTGGGAGAGTGGCTGTTCAGCATGGGCTGAGGTAGGATTCTCCTGACTCAATTTTCCCACTGACACCTGGAAGACTTTAAGCCTGATTGAATGCAAGTGGATAATCTAATCCTGCCCGGAATTGACATGAAGTTGGGGAGATATTGTATCCCTGCAATATCCCTACTCTTAGTGGCAGCTTCCTATAGTCAAAAGGTTTGTAAACTTAATACCAGGTCTATTAAATTATAGATTATTGGTAGGAGAACATCTGAGGTTAAGTCTAAAATTAAGCTATTAGGCTTAGGACTTTAGACCAACAATGATAAGTTGGGGTCCTTTCATTCTTAGTAATACTGTGGAGATAGTTAGGTCAAGAGCTTGTGAAGTTAGCAACATAAATATTATTTGTGTCTCAGGTATTATTTGGTTAGTTGTCTGACCAAAATAAATAAATAAATAAATAAATAAATAGATAAATAAATAAATAAATAAATAAATAAAACAAGAAAGGCAAAAAAAAAAAAAAGAGTGAAGGCTTAAGTACTTTTGCCTTCCTTCTTTGGTCCTTCTGGCTCAGAAGACTGAGGACTGACTCCCAACTCCATCACAGTCTTTCCTTTCACACTCTGTGCTCCTCTTCCAGGGTCCTGGTGCTGTGGGGACCTTTCAGTATTATCTCCCTTTCTGTGGTCCCACTTGGCTCAGATGGGAAGGATTAACAGGTTTTTCTGTGCCTGGGATAGAACAGCTGCGCTCCAGTGCTGGGTTCCATCCAGGCTCTAGGGGGTCTCTGAAGATCTGCATGTCTTCTCAGGCCCAGTGCTTTCCAGATCAAAGCCAAGACACTTGTCACCCTCTCCAGCTCACTAACTCAAGGGTACAGGGACATCACGCTTCCTGCCAATGATGCATACACAGGAACTCGCCTCTCCCCCGTCAGAGTTCAGCTAAGTTGTTCTCATGTTGCTCAAGTGCCCCTCAAAGAACTTCCTTCCCCTTTTTGTCCTGATCTCATCTCCCCTGCAGATTCCTGGCTCCTTCAGCCTTATGCTGAACTGCAGTGACCCGGTTGTAAAGCCCAGAATTACATGGGAACAGCAGGCACTGCCTGGACATCACCTCCCCCCACCCCCGAAAAATACCAGGGCAATCTCCTTCATTCCATGCTTCCTCCAATCCCCACCTCATCCACACCCCGCCCCCGACAAATCCAACCCAACAGTTGATTCTAGTGTCTTACAGGTCTAAGATTGGAAAGGCTCCTAAAGAGAAGTCTATCCTACCGACTTATTTAAGCCATCCTAAACACACATTTTGAGCAAATCAGGCTGGCTTTAAATGGCCAGACTATAAACGGCCTGGGTAGGATGAGCATGTGGATCCTGAACCAATCAATCATTTACCAAATGTTTTTAAAATCTCTTTCATGGGTTCAGTCTTGCACTGAATACTGAGTGTGAGATACAAGCTGAGGAAGACAAGGTCCTTGTCCTCATAGAGCTCCAGATCCCTTGGCAGGTAGGATGGGGGAAGAGTGGGGAAGGCATGTCTGTACCTAGAACATGGATTATTGTTGGGTTGGACTGCTGATTTCATTGGTAAAGAGACTGTGAGGAAGATTTCCCTCCCTCTACCTTGGGGGAAAGAGAAAATGTACTATGTGTAGCTCTAAAGCTTCAAGCACTCCTGGGCCCCAAGGGGTTAAATATTTGCCCTGGATCACAAACAGAATTTGAATCTATGTCTTCTAGACTCTGAGACTGACTCTCCATTCTCACTGGAGAGCATGGGGCCTTTGGCTGGAGTAAAAGGAATAAGGGATTGAAGGAGAGAAATCTTAGACAGGCAAGTTGAGACCTAAGAGCCTTGAAGGTCAACTGCAGGCCCTCCCTCACCTGCTGTCCAAGGGCAAAGAGCTTATAGACTTTCCTGTCCTGTCCCAGCATCCCACAGTGCTTGAACTTCCCAGAAGTGTACAGTGTCTGCCTCATCCTGTCCCAATCTTTGGAGGCTGGAGGAGTAGCCTTAGGCCCAGAGAATGGAGTGATTTTCTCAGTGCCAGGAAGGTTGTTAACCGGCAGGACTGGAATCTGGCTCCTCCAACCCAAAATTCAGTGTTGCTTACAGTATGCTCCCATTGCTTCTCATCATAGATGAGATACCCAAGGCCCAGAGAAGTCAGCACAATGTGCCCAGTGTCATACAGCAAATGACAAAGTGGAGAAGAGGGAGGAGGGAAGACTGGGTTGGCTGGCTCTTTACAGACCATACTGGCCCCACTATCCACAGATAGACCATTGTCTCAGGGAAGCAACAGGGTTCACTGGAAGATGAACTTCCTCTAGCAACCAGGCTGTTCAGGAAAGACACTGTATATGGGTAGGGAAGAACTTCCAAGAATAATCAGGCTGCAACCTCCCACCCTTCCCAAGACTGGAGAGGTCATAGAATAGACTGAAAAGGAAGGTGACCAGGGGGAAAGGGGTGGCAAGCCCTGCCCTGTTTGGATCAGGTGAAGAAGTTGGGGAGAAGAGAAAATTTAGGACAGAATGAAGCTTTTCTTTAAGTGTCTGAAAGGCCATTATGGGGAAGAGGAAGTAGTAAAAAGAGCAGGGAATTTGGAGTCAGAAAACTCAGGTTCAGAGAATGTACTGGCTGGCCGTGTGGCCTTGAGGATGTCCCTTTCCCCATCTCAGTCTTCATTTCCTCACCAATACAATGACAAGACTAGACTAGATAGCCCCCAAATCGATGGTATGGTGATGGAGGGGGACCTTTAAGGTCTCTCTCATGTTGACATTTGTGGGTTTATGACCTTACTAGCAGAAATGCGTGGAAACTACAGAGAAGCACATTTAGACTGAAGGGTCAGAGCTGTTTAAAAGTACAATGATCTGTTTCAGGAAGGTAGTGAGCCCTGTGTCACTAAGAACTTTCCAACAGGGTATAAAGGCTTTGATAGAAGCAGGAAGGGGGCTAGATACAAGGTTTTGTTCTTCTTTTCTGAGGTCCAGTTTCCTCATCTGCAAAATGAGGGCTTTGGTCTGTCTGCCTTATCTCACAGAACGTTGTGAAGTGCAGATGAGGTAATAGGTGTGAAAAACAGTCAAAATAATGTTAATATGTCAGAGATTCAAGAGGGTACTCATGCCTCAGCACCCCACACACAGGACCTATCCCATGATCACCTCTAGGGAAGCCACTGAAATCTTGTACTTGGGGGAAGAATTCCGGGCTTTCATCCTTCTGACACTGTTTACTGTCTGAGAGACCTTGGACAAATCCCCGAGACTCTGGAGGTCTCAGTTGCCTCATCTATAAAAAGGAGTGCCACCTTACCTACCTACCTGAAAGCAAGGTGCTGGAGCAGATGACCTCCAGGCACCCTTCCTAACTCTAAGAGGGAAGGTTTTTTTCTTCAAGTTTCCCTGGTGCGGGCTTGTGAGGAGAGGAGCATGGTGGAAAAAGGGGATGCTTATGGGTGATCATTTTCTCTCCTTGCTGGATTCCAACTCCTCATCCTCCTAACCATGCCCAACTCCAGCCAATATCTCCCCATCAACCATAACCAACCCTATGTGCACTGCCCTCTCTTTTATAAACAGTCAGCTGTGGCTGGCTGATGGCTCCCCTCTGTCCTAACTGGATTTTTCCCTTTCTTAACTCCCAGGAGATTCCTGAGGGGCTCCAGACTTTTAGGTTTCCTGGGGTGACTTTAGCAGGTCCCAATTCTGTTTGATAGGACTGTGATGCCTTTATCATAAGCATCTGTTTTCTTCACTGCAAGTCCAAGGTTTTTACCTCCTAGCCTGCCCCCCATCTATTTCCCAACTTTCATGCTTTCTCTAGGTCCCTAGTGGTTCTACTGCTCCCCCCAGACCTCCCTCAGCTCACCAAGGGCCCCCAGTTCTTTCCCCTCCTTAGACCTTGCCTTTCTTCCCTGCTCCTGGTCCTGGCTAAATATGGGTCCAAGAACCTTTACAGAAAACAGAGGGAGGTCTCAAGGGCCCTTGGGGCAATGCTCCCCACTTTAAGTTGTGAGAGGATAGGTGCCTGTCCCTGTTTCCCAATGCTACTCTCTCCACATCCTTGGGCCATCTATAGTCCTACCTGGGTGTCCCCTATTTCTATCTCCCCCCTTCCCACAACATTACTGTCTCTGTATAGTATAAATATATATATATATATGTATATATATATATATATATATATATGATGCATAATATATATATGATGCATGATATGTGGCTATATATATATGTGTGTGTGTGTGTGTGTGTGTGAATGAAAGTGACAGGGTGGTAAAGGACGATCAGTTCCAGGTGGACCTCATAGTAGGGTGTTCATCTGGCTCTCCCCAATGTATCCAGACCCCTTCTCTACCCACCAGCCTGTAGCCACCCCATCTGATTGCCTGAGGTCTCTCAGAACCCGTGTTGGTTATGTCCTTTATATTCGTGCTGAACCACCTGGTGACTACTGGTAAAGTATCAATAAAGTAGTGTTCCAAAAAAAAAAAAAAAAGAAAGAAAGAAAGAAAGAAAGAGCTCAGTGTCTGACAAAAACTGCTGGGAAAACTGTGCTGTGGTGGAAACTGAACATAGGCAAAAGTCTGGCATTGTATATCAGAATAAAGTCAAAATGGGTACACAATTTGGGTATAAAGGCTGATTCTATAAGGAAATAAGGAGAGCAAGGAAGAATTTATTTGCCAGATTTATGGAGAATGGAAAAATTTATGAACAAATAAGAGATAGAGAGCATTGTGAAATGATATATGGATAATTTTGATTACATTTTGAAAAGGTTTTGCACAAACAAAGACAATGCAATCAATACGATGCAATGCAATGAAATATAATACAATACAATGCAATAAAAATTCAATCAAGATTAGGAGCTAAGAAGAAAATTGGGCAAGAATTTTTAAAACTAGTGTCTAAAAGTCTCGTTTCTAAAATATATAGAGAAATGAGTTAAATATACAAGGACACAAGTCATTTCCCTGCTGATAAATAGTCAAAGGATATGAACAGGCAGTTTTCAGAAAAAGAAATTAAAGTTATACAGACATATGGAAAAATGCTTTAAATCACTATTGATTAAAAAGATGCAAACCCAGAAACGATGAGGAACCACATTGCAACTATCAGACTGGCTAACATGACAAAACAGGAAGATGATAAATGTTGGAGAAGATGTGGGAGTGTGGCAACATTAATTCACTGGTGGATCTGTGAGCTGATTCAACCATTCTGGAGAGCAATTTGGAACTATGCTCAAAGGGCTATAAAAATGTGTGTACCTTTTGGCCGAGCAATACCACTTCAAGAGAAGTATCTCAAAGAGACCACAAATATAGGAAAAGGACCCTCATGTATAAAAATATTTATAGCAGGTCTTTTTGTGGTGACCAACAACTGGAAATTGAGAGAATTCTCATCAGTAGAGGAATGACTGAAAAGGTGTGGTATATGAATGTAATGGAATATGATTGTGCTATAAATAATGATGAGCAGGTAGAGTTCACAAAAATCTTGAAAATCTTATATAACCTGATGCTGAGTGAAATGAGCAGAACAAGGAGAGCATTATGCACAATAACAGGTTGTGTGAGGACTCTTTCTAATAGATTTAACCCTTTCCAGCAACACTAGTACCTAAAACATTTCCAAAGGACTCTTAGTACAAAATGCCATCCAGATCCACGGAAAGAAGCATAGAGTCAGAATTCAGAATGAAGCAGACTTTTTTCTGTTTTGTTATGTTTTGTTTGGTTTTGGTTTTTTATCATGATTTCTCCTATTTGTTTTAAGTCTTCTATGCAACATGACTAATGTGAAAATGTATTTAATAAGAATGTATGTGTAGAATCCATTTAAGATTGCATGCTGTTGTGGGAAGCGAAAGGGGTTGGAGGGGGAGAATAATTTAAAACTTACGGAAGTGATTGCTGAAGATTGAAAACAAATGAATTTTAACAACATCTAAAAGAAATTATTCAAGTGTTGTGAAATACAATCAGGATAAGACAAGATTGAGCAGGTTCTAAACTAAGGGATTAGAGGGTTTGGGGTATGATATTCTAGAGGTCAAAAGAGCTATGATTGACACCAAGAATCATCTACCCAACAAAACTGAGCATCACAATTCAGGAGGAAAATGGATCTTCAATGAAACAGACGACTTCCAAGCATTCTTGTTGAAAAGACCAGAGTTGAATAGAAAAAGTTACTTTTGAATATGAGAATCAAGAGAAGTAGGAAAATGTAAACAGGAAATAGAAATCATGAGAGACGTGTTGAAGTTGAACTGTTTAAACTCCAGCATGGAAAGATGGCATTTGTATCTCATGAGACCTTTCTCAGCATTAGGATAGTTGGAGGATAGACATACACGCATACATACAGAGAGAGATATGTGTGTGTGTGTATGTATGTCTATATATGTATGTGTGTATCAGTAGGTATATATGTGTATATATGTATACATACATATATATGTATATATTGATATGTATGTGATGTATATAATATGTATATAGATATAGGTAAGAAGACAATGTGTGAGCTGAATATGAAGGAATGATATATAAAAAAGAAAATTAAGGGTAAAAAATAATGTACTAAAATAAAGAGGAACGGGAGAGGTTGAATATGGTAAATCATCTCACATAAAAGAGACAAGAAAGAATTTACAATGGAAGAGAAAAAGGAGAATGTGAGAGGAAATAAATGAGCCTTACTTTCATCAGATTTGGCTTCTGAAGGGAATAACATATACACTTAATTGGGTATGGAATTTTATCTTACCCTACAGGAAAGCAGGAGTGGGAATTAGGTAGAGGGGGGAGATAATAGAAAGGATGGAAGATTGGGGAAAGGGATAATAGGAAGCAAACCCTTTGGTAGAGGGTCAGGTCAAAAGAGAGAATAAAATAAGTGAAAGGTGGGAAAGGATAAAGGAAATATAATTAATCTTTCATAACATGACTGTTATGGATGTGTTTTGCATGACTACACATTTATAACCTTAATTGAATCACTTGCTTTCTCAATGAGAGTAGGTAGAGGCAGGGGAATGGAGAGAATGTGGAACTCAAAGCTTTAAAAATAATGTCAGAAGTTGTTTATACATGCAGCTAAGAAATAAGATATAGGCAATGGGATATAGAATTCTATCTTGCCCTACAAGAATACAGAAGGGAAGGGTATAACAGGGGCAGTGATAGAAGGGAGGGCAGATTGTGGGAAAAAGTAATCAGAATTCATACTGTCCAGGGCTGGGAATAGGTGGGATAGAGGGAGGAAACTGGTAATTAAAAATTTTGTAGAAGAGAATGTTGAATATTGAAAATAAATAAATTTCTATAAAGAAAAAGAATTCTGGATTGCTCTGAGTGGTAAGCACCCACCATTAGAGTCATCCCAGGTCATCACCATAGCTCACATTCATGCATAAGTATGGCGAAAATAAATGAAAAGATGGGGCAGAGTCAAAATGGTCAAGTAAGAGCAGGACATTCTTGAGTTCTCCCTCAAACGTCTCTAAATACCTATAAAAATGTCTCCAAACATATTCAATAGCAGCAAAACCCACAAAATGACAAAGTAAAATGAATTCCCAACCCAACACAACCAAGAAGGTCAACAGGAAAGGTCTGTTGCACTAGTCTGCACAAACTGGGACCCAGCAAATCAAGAGCAGATCTTAAAGGACTGAGTCCCTCAGACTTCTTAACCCAAGAACACCAAAGACAACTTAGAAAGTTGATTTGAAAGGTCTATCAGACCTGCGTGAGAGAGGAGTGCAGTCCAGTTCCAGACCATGATTAAATTAAAATTAATGGGTGAGAGAGGAATGTATTGGAAGGACAAAGGGGGAGGTAGAATGGGTTAAATTATATAGTATAAAAGAGATAAGAAAAACTTTTATACTGGAGGGGAAGAGGAGGCAGGTGAGAAGAAAGGAAGGAATCTTACTGACTTCGGATTTGGCTTAAAGAGGGAATAATATGCACACTCAATTTGGTATGAAAATCTATCTTACCCTACAGGAAAGAATAGGGGAAGGGGACAAGAGGTCAGGGATGATGGAAAGAAGGGTAGGTTGGGGAGGGGCTAATCAGAAACAAGCACTTTTGAGGAGGGACAGGGTAAAAGAGAGATTACAATAAAAGAAGGGATGTGGCATAGGAGAGAAGGAAATTTAATTAGTGTTTCACAACATTAGTATTATGGTAGTGTTTTGTATGACTACACATACATAAACTATGTCAAACTGCTTGCCTTCTCAAAGAATATGGGTGAAGATGGAGGAAGGATGACAATTTCGAATTCAAAGTTTTAAAAAACAACGTGAAAATAGTTTTTACATGTAAATGGGGAATAAGATATACAAGCAATGGGTTTTAGAAATCTATCTTACATTACAAGAAAATAGAAGAGGATGGGGATAACAGAAGTGGAGGGGATAGTAGAAGGGAGAGCAAACTGGGGGAAGGGGTGATCAGAATGCATGTCCTCATGGTGTGAGGTAAGGGGAGAAATAGGAAAAAATTTAGAATTCAAAATAAAAATAAATGAATGAATGAATACATAGATAGAAGAAATCTAGATCTCATTTTCTAATTTGTTGATGTCCTTTTCATAATATTTCTTAATTGTTTATTCTTTGTTGGTTTTTTCCTTCATCTCTTTCATTTGATTTTAAAACTTTTGAAAATTCTTCTTTGTATCCTTTTTTGGGGGGGCAGTAAGTGACCATTTGATCTTAATATTTGGTTAGAAGAGCATTTCTTTGCTTTCAATAACCTCCTCTGAAGATGAATCCTGTCTTCTCTATTCCTATGATTACTTTCTATGGTTGTATTCTTTCTCCTTTACCTATGCCTTTTCTGTACTAAAGGCTTAATTATTATAATCACCTCTAGTCCTGGGGTATGGAGGATGGTGTCTCTTGCCCCAGTTCTTTAGTTATCTCTTCTAGTCCAGAACCAAAATCAAAATTCCAGCCTCCTGTAAGTGCCCACAGCCATTGTCGTTCCACCCCACTGCTTCTGCACTCACCACTAGTGTGCTAATTCCATCTGTTCCCTGATGTTCTCCGCAGCACAGCTGGATCTGGTGTTACTTATCAGCAGA
Organism: Notamacropus eugenii; assembly: GCF_028372415.1. Taxonomy (NCBI): domain Eukaryota; kingdom Metazoa; phylum Chordata; class Mammalia; order Diprotodontia; family Macropodidae; genus Notamacropus; species Notamacropus eugenii. The sequence goes on from NC_092872.1 coordinate 410,762,035, forward strand.
GGTTCCCTTGATTTTCATCAGTTAAAACAGTCAAATCCCCTCACTGTCCTCAGAGTAAAAAAGTTCCTTTAACCGTGGGCTTATGGCATCCCAATTCAACTAATCCCGGAGCTTGCTGCTTGTTGTTAAAAAGTATGGTAACCTGGAGGGATTTACTCTTCACAGGAACCAAACCTCATCCCTGGATTTTTCTTTTCTTTTTTTGGATCTTTCTTCAAGTGGTGATCGGTGGATTCTTTCAATATTTATTTTGCCCTCTGGTTCTAGAATATTAGGGCAGTTTTCCTTGATAATTTCATGAAAGATGATGTCTAGGCTCTTTTTTTGATCATGGCTTTCAGGTAGTCCCATAATTTTTAAGTTGTCTCTCCTGGATCTATTTTCCAGGTCAGTTGTTTTTCCAATGAGATATTTCACATTATCTTCCATTTTTTCATTCTTTTGGTTTTGTTTTGTGATTTCTTGGTTTCTCATAAAGTCATTAGCCTCCATCTGTTCCATTCTAATTTTGAAAGAACTATTTTCTTCAGTGAGCTTTTGAATCTCCTTTTCCATTTGGCTAATTCTGCTTTTGAAAGCATTCTTCTCCTCATTGGCTTTTTGAACCTCTTTTGCCAATTGAGTTAGCCTATTTTTCAGGGTGTTATTTTCTTCAGCATTTTTTTGAGTCTCCTTTAGCAGGGTGCTGACCTGCTGTTCATGCTTTGCTTTCATATCTCTCATTGCTTTTCCCAGTTTTTCCTCCACCTCTCTAACTTGATTTTCAAAATTTTTTGAGCTCTTTTTGAGCTGTTCCATGGCCTGAGCCCATTGAGTGGGCTGGGATACAGAAGCCTTGACTTCTGTGTCTTTCCCTGATGGTGAACATTGTTCTTCCTCATCAGAAAGGGAGGGAGGAAATACCTGTTCACCAAGAAAGTAACCTTCTATAGTCTTGGTTTTTTCCCCTTTTCTGGGCATTTTCCCAGCCAGTGACTTGACTTCTGAATATCCTCTTCACACCCACTTCACCTCCTCATCCACCCAGCCAGCGCTTGGGGTCTGAGATTCAAATGCTGCTCCCCAGTCTCAGGGCTTTGGGCAGGGGCAGGGCTGCTATTCAGTGTGAGATCAAGTTCAGGTGCTCAGGTAGGGGCAGGGCTGCCTCCCGGGCTCAGTTCCCTCAGGGGGTTTATGCAGAGACCTTCAACAATGGATCCAGGCTCCTGCCTGCTTGGGGAGCCCTGGTCTGCTCCCGCCTCCACTGCTGCCTCCTGAGGGGGCCTGAGTTATGGGGGCACCCCACTCCCCTCTCGACCTGCCAAAGAGACCCTCTCACCAACCCTTGTCCCCTGTGGGTGGAGGGACCCGAGCAGCTGCTGGAGATTCTGTCCCTGAAGCCTGCTAGGATCTGCTCCCTGCTTGGATCTGCTCCTGTTGGTGCTGTGCGGCCAAGGCAGGGCTGTGCTCATCTCCTAGTCCGCGGCACAAAGAACCTTTTGCGAGAGGTTTTCAGGCTCTCTGGAACAGAAATCTCGTCCGCTCCGTTGTTCTGTGGCTTCTGCTGCTCCAGAATTTATTGGCAGTTCTTTTTTACCGATATTTTATGGGTTGTGGGTTCAGAGCTAGCGTATATGTGTCCTGGATTTTTCTTTTGATCCTCTAGAATTGTCCCAGGAGGATGCCTGTTGAACCCCTATTCTTTTTCATTTTTACCCTATTTTGTTTGCCCAAAGGTGCTATTTTGCCTCTTGTGTGGGAACATCTTGAGATCTTAGGATTTTCTGACCTACTCCATGATCTTCCCAGAATTCTCCTCATAACATTATATTTATGTTCACCCATTCTTCCAGGAAGCTGATATTAGGGTTGAGTTCTGCACGACTTCTGGAGAGAAGGTTTGACCTTGGCTGGTTCTGCTTTTGCTTTCTTGACCAAACAAGAGACAGAGAGGATCACAAGATACAAAGTCACTAATGTTCATTATATGAAATAGTTTTTGCAGAAACAAAACCAATTGAGCCAAAATTAGAAGGAAAGCAAGAAACTAATTACAACAAATTTCTCTGATAAAGATCTTAGTTTTCCAGTATAGAGAAAACTGAGTCAAATTTATAGAATAAGTAATTTCCCAATTGATTAATTACCAAAAGACATGAAGACTCAATTTTCACAAGAAGATATCAAAGCTATCATACACATAGGAACAAATGCTTTAAATAACTAGTATTTAGAAAAAAAATGAAGATCAAACTAACTCTGAGGTACCACCTCACATCTATCAAATTAGCTAAGGTAACAGAAAAGAAAATGAGAATTGTTGGAGAGGATGTGGAAAAATAAGCACAGGAATACATTGGTGCAAATTGGTCAAACCAGTATGGAGAACAATTTGGACCTATATCCAAACTGCTATAAAAACTGTGCATGCTCCTTGCACCAACAATACCAGTATTGGGTCTGTTTTCTAAAGATATGTAAGAAAAAAGTGCAGTTAGTGTTATGCACAAAAATATTCTAAGCACTTCTTTTTATAGTGACAAAGAAAAGGAAATTGACAGAATACCCATAAATTGGTGAATGACTGAACAAGTTGTGTTGCGTAATTGTGATGGAATAGTATTGTTTTATATGTATGTGCGTGTGTTCATCCTTTGTTGCTGAAGAAGACCATGACATCAGAGAAATGATGACATGACTTGCACTTGACTTTGTTTTCAGTGAGTGAGGGTTGTGCAGGTCACTAGTCTCACTTCTCCTCCAGAGCCATCTGAATCCAATGACCAGATATTCATCAGGCTGACTGGAGATGACTCAGGATGAAGCAATTGGGGTTAAGTGACTTGCCCAAGGTCACACAGCTAGTGAGTGTCAAGTGTCTGAGGTGAGATTTGAACTCAGGTCCTCCTGACTCCTTCACTGGTACTCTATCCACTGTACCACCTAGATGCCCGGTATTGTTTTATAATAATTTATTTATTGTTATTATAAGTTTTATAATACTGAGGAGGATGGTTTCAGAAAAAAAAAATTATATGAACTGATATAAAGTAATAAACACAGCCCCAGGAGACCACTGTAAGCAGTAACAACATTATAATTATGATAATGGTGAATAGCTTAGATACTCTGATAAATACAATGATTGAAAACAATGCCAAAAGACTAAAGATTACAACTGTTTTTCACCTCCAGAGAGAGAAGTGATGAACTATAAATGCAGATCGAAGTACATTGCTTTTCACTTTCTTTATATTTTGGGAAGAAGAGGGAACATAGCTGGCTTAGAAATGTTTTACAAGACTTCATATGATATCACTTGACTTCTCAGGGAGTACAAAAGGGGTTTAAGGGAGAAGAAGAATTTGTAACTCAAAATTTTTCTTTTTTTTCATGTTTCTTTTTGATGGATGATTTTTTTTTATATTTAAAAATAAAATAAAATAAAACCTCCCAAACACTCCCCCAAACAAAAAACCCAGATTAAATAAAATTTACAGTGAACATACCCAGCAAATATCTGTATGTGCAATTAAATACTGTGTCTGTTACTGCCACACGTACTTCAAACAAACAATATACAAGTGTTCTGGGGGGCTGGGGTGGATAGAGGAGGGGTAGGCACAGGTTTAACTCATGGGATAGGGGAGACAAGATGGAGGGGAAGTGAAAGGAGGGGGAAAATCAATTTATTTTTTTCTTCTTAATTCTGTCCATATAAATATATTCATAAAGACCAAAAAGAGGAAGAGGAGATGGGGTGGTAGGAGAAGGGGAGGAATGGGGGAGTGTAGGACCCCTCCATACTACCCCCCCAAAATGAAAGAAATGCATTGGAGGCCAGGATGGGGAAAAAGGGATGTCCAAAAAAACGAGGGAGAGGATTGGAGGGAAAGGGAGGCAGAGAGGAGAGGTGCCACCCAGAGAAAGAGAGGGAAAAGGTGGCAAAGAAAACCCCAGACTGAGTCCAGTGTGTGTGTGTGTGTGTGTGTGTGTGTGTGTGTGTGTGTGTGTGTGTGTGTGTTTGTGCGTGCATGTGTGTGTATCTGTCTGTCTGTCTCACTGTCTATGGCCTCAGTCTCCATATCTATGTCTTATCTCCATGTATGTCTCATGTCTGTCTGGATCATCATCTCTATCTGTGCTTTTTCTGCATCCCTTGCCCACACCACCCTGCCCCAACCCGTGGTGCTGGCCTCTTCCCCTCCTCTGCCTACTAGGAGCTGGCCCGCTCCAGGATCCTCAGGTCATAGTTCTTTTTGGCCACTCGAAGTTTGAAGCGACTCAGGGAGTTGTTGAGGTGCACGGAGGCATTCTGGGCTGCCAGGGGGCTGGGGAACACAGCCACTATGGTGTATAAGGCAGCGAGGTCTGTGTGCCGGCTGTTCTCGACAGTCCTTTTGTTGTCCCCCCACCCCCCTCCACTGCCCCATCCCTGCTGCCTGGCAGCCCCTGAGCATCCTTGAGCCACTGGATCTTGGAGCCGGATGCGGTGAGCTGCGTGAAGAGTTTGTCGTCCTGTGTGAGGGTGATGCGCTCAGGGAGATCTGTCACCTCCAACACACGCCCCAGAACAACATCTGCAGTCCCCAGGTCAGTGGAGGCAGATTTGAGTGCCTGACTCTTCCCCCGGTTTCCATGCTTCATTCCAGTCTGTCCCTGGTGTGCTGTGTAAGTCAACTGGCCATGGATCAGGGAAGGACAGATGGACAGATTGTACTGTAATGGCTGGCCCAGGAGGGAATATCGCCCATCACTCTGTTGCCAGGGCCAACAGGCCGGGGGAACTGTGCAAGGACAGGAAGAGGGCTGAGTCCTGTGCAGACGCTGCTGAGACTGGTGACAGGAGATGGGGTTGGAGACTGAGTGAGAGATGTGATAAGGCTATTCATCTGTGTGTTGGCCTGGGGGCTGCTCTCAGGGCTGTACAGGTCTACGGTCTTCTGCCCTCGCTGCTCCATGCTGTAGTATTTACAGTGACTCCTCTGGACCATAGATGGGGTCTGTGGGGCCTGGGAACCACTGGGAACACTGGGGACATTCAGCTGCATGACCACCACACCTGGTCCAGGTGGGGACACTCCTGAGTACTGTTGTGGCATCTGTGGTGGGCTGCAAGGGGAAGGAGACTGAGGCATCTGGTACTGCTCAGAGCCAGGGGGCTGCAGAAACCCTACCGAAGGGCTTGTGCCATTCTGCTGTGCTGGTTGGATCACACTGTATTTATTACACAAGCATGCTCCCTGCTGGCAAGCCCCCCTGCACTGACGGGCTGCTGAAAGGGCTGCTGGACCACATTCTGGGACTCATTTCCCACTGGAACTTTGTATGAAGGTAGCGGAGTATACTGGACCACTAGGCCTTGCATCTGGCCCCCCATACTGCTCCTCTGGTTGCTGAGAAGTCCTTGGTTCTGTGGCTGCTGTATACCCATCAAGCCCTGGTAAGCTGCCTGCTGCTGGTTGGACATTATGGGCTGCAACCCAGGCTGCTGAGATGACTGAGGCAGCTGCTGACCACGTTGGGGGCTGTAGGCCACCGGGTGAGAAAGAGGTCGGTATTGCTGGTTGGAGTTGGGATACTGCCCAGGAGGGCAGTAAGAAACCTGTATCTGTTGTGGGGGCTGGATGTAGCTTTGAGGCTGCAGGACTTGTTGGGCCATGGGAGCGTGGTTGGAGGTGGAGAGAAGCTGGCCTGTGGAGGCCATGATGAAGCCAGGCTGTTGAAGGTGTTGGGAGAGAAGTGGGGGCTGGAACAGGGCTGAAGATGGATCAGCTGCTTCAGCAGAACCTTGTTGGCTAAGGCTCATTTGCCCAAAGGGGATGCTGAGATCATCCATCTGTGAGATCATGTGATTACTCAAGGGTGGCTGTTGCTGGGGTGTGGGTGGGAGAGCTGGATGCTGCTGCTGCTACTGTTGGGTAGTACAAGTGAGAAGGCCCTGGAGAGGCTGGGATGAGGTGACCTGGTTGCACACTTCTGGGGCACCTAGTGCTAAACGTGGCCTGGAGATCCTTCCTGCACTGCCTCCTTTATTGCTCCCAATGCTGTCACCCTGGCTGAGAACGGAGATCCCACTGAAGCTTCTGGCTTTGGTAACAGGCGGCCGCATACTATGGACAGAGCCATCTGAGTCTGTGCTGCTCCAGGGCCGGGGCTCCAGGGCTTTGATCTTGCTGTCTGTGCTGCTCTGGCTGCTGCTCGAGGTACAGCTGAACCCCTCATGGTTCTCCCTGATGTCATTTAGATATCCATTCTGACCAGTCTCTTGGGCAAATATTCTCTCTCAAACCCTTTGATATTCCTCCTCTCTCTCTTCTGTTGACTTGCTCCTCCTTCCATCCTGTAATGGAACTCTGATCTGGTTATCATCCCGATCGATGCTGGTGTCATCTCTCTTCAAGATAAACCTCTGTTGAAATTCTACATTCTTCTCATCTTTGATATGCTCTGAGAACCTCTGTTGAGGGATCCTTGTGTTACTGGTTTTGTTGATGATGACAGCTTTTCCAGTTTGGTCAACATTGTGGTCCATTCCAAAATAGGCAGCAACCCAGTGTAATAGCAGCCGGTGATATGAGGTCATCTGAGGAAATTTCTCGAACTGGTTATTGTTGTCATTAATGAATTCCAGAATCTCTTGTTCTAACTTTAGCAGCATCATTCTGTCCCTTGGGTTTTTTTTTTTTTTTCAGTGTATTTACTAGAAATTCATGTAGGTCTATTCCAGTGGAGTCTGTATATTCTTGACTGGAGTCTCTAGATAGCATTTTCCTTGAGACTTTTTCTTTATTTTTGTCTTTGTCTTCCTTTTCAGGGCCATCTTTCATGGACTTCTCTTCCTCTTTGTCAGAGGGGCAACTGATATGCAACTGAATCATATCTTGGGTTTCCAGTGGCCCATCAACAAAAGGGGAAGAGGACTCTTCACACACTGCCAGGCTCTGCACCAGCTTCAGTTTAGAATTAGACTTGGCTCTTTTCTGGCATGTCCATGGTTGGAAGCCCGTTTCTGTGTCTCCTGCAGAACACTCGTATCCTCACCCTCTTTCTCAACCTCTTCCTTACTTGGTGACTTGGATACAAACTTATTCTTACAGACTCTTCCACCAGGTTTTTTTCTGATTCTTTCATTATTTCCAGTGTCTCTTGAGTAGTGTTACTGTTAGACATCTTCAATAGAATATAGCAGCGTCTATAGACACCGGGCTCTGGCTCCAGCTGGTCCTGGCGGCACGCTTCTGGGGGCGGATTATTCTTAGCGGGGTTTCCCCCGGGGCCCGGGGCTGGGGGGAGGGAGAAGGGGCTGGGAGAAAAGGGGGAAGGTGAAGAAGGGGGAGAAAAGGGGAGAAACCAAACCTGGAAAGGGGAGAAAAGGACTCAAAATTTTTCTAAATAAAATTTAAAATGATTTCTGTTTTTAGAGAGAAAAATGTTATGATGTTTAACAGTACTCAAGTTGCCTAAAGAGACCAATTATCTGCTTCCAAGAAACATCATTAAGCCCCTCTCTTCCACCGTGAGAAATGGGGCAGTAAACTTAGTGACCTTACTTGTGATACCAGATATTGTAGAAATGGTTCATGGAATTATGCTAATGACCTTAATAGATTGGGGTGGGCTTTTTTACCATTTACTAAGTGAGGAATAGGTGAGAAATAGTATTAAGCATGGTCCATGGCCAGAGAACCTTGCTCTTACTTGAATCCTTCTATGGAGGCAGAGTTTGGAAATGGTGGTAAAATCATTTCAAACACCTGATCTTGACTAGAATAGCCTCTTATAAATTGTCCACCCATTCCATTTATGGGGAGGGCAGCAAATGGATTGCTACCCTTAGGACTCAAAGATACTCTTTTGGTACCAGAAGGGATAGAGAAACTACTAAAGGAGATATTTTGGCTTCTTTTCAAAGAATGGTAGTAGGAAAAAGAGGGTAAAGTGTAGTGCATGATTTCTATGATCTTGACCCCATATTTTTATGGGGGTGGATGGAGAATCTTTGCAGATTTGCAATAGGTATTTTATTCAGCTACAGGTTAGTCCCATCAAATGTGGCCAGGAAATTTTGCCTTAGAGATATGCTGGCTTTGGTGTGGAACATTAAATGAAACACCAATACATGCCCTCTGCCACTGATTGCTCCATTGAGTTGGGGTTATTACCTAATGGCATGATATCATCTTCCATAGACTATTGAATTGTGTTAGAATGATGGAAGCTTCCAAGGTCTGTGAAACTGTAATTATTCCAGGAATGGAAGAGACATGTTGAATAGATTTTAAGTCGATCAAAAAAAATTATAGGGCTTCTGTTATTGATGTTATTATGAATTTTGAAAACATTTTTAATTTAACGAGGAGAGCAGAAAAACTAGAAAAAATATCATCTAATGTTTGAGCATATGTCTCAGGAAGGATACTGAATCTACATAAATAGAGGGATAGTGGGGAATTAGGGAGGCTTGGAACTGGCCAAAGATCATATGTTATCAAAACTGAAAATGAGTATATTATAAACAAATCTCATGATATAGATTGATAGATATACACATACACACATATGTGTAAAATCTATATGTGTATATGCATATCAATATTTATAGATATGTGTGCATATGTGTATGTGCATGTCTATATGTGTCTGTTTATGTTTGACTATATTAACACACAAACATATGTGTAAATGTGTATGTGTCTATATTTATGTATATACATACATACACATATATGTGTGTATATCTATATATGTCTGTCTGTTTATAAATATGTCTATATATGCCCATTATCATACATATACATATATATCTCTGTATTGAAATATATATATTTATTTATTTAATATAAAACATTTAATGTTATATTCTTACGTATTTGATGTATACACCTCAAGGTGGTGTAGCAGGCAAGAAAAGAAATGAGTGGTATCCAAAACATAGTCAACAGCTTGGAAAAAGAAGGGAAAAATTTGATTATAGAAAACAGTTGCTTAAAAATACAATTGGCCAAGTGGGAAAAAAATACTCTAAAAAAACACTCTTTAAAATAGAATTAGATGAGATGCTGGTATGAACTGCATAGGTGATCTCAAGGGAAGGGTAGGAGAATGGCTGTTCAGCATGGGCTGAGGTGGCATTGTCCTGACTCAGTTTCCCCACTGACACCTGGTAGACTTTAAGCCTGACTGAATGCAAGTGGATAATCTAATCCTACCTGGAACTGACATGAAAGTGGGGAGATATTGTGTCCCTGCAATGTCCTTACTATTGGTGGCAATTTCCTATAGTCAAAAGGTTTGTAAGCTTAATACCAGATCTATTCAATTATAGATTATGGATAGGGGAACACCCGAGGTTGTCTAAAATTAAACTATTAGGCATAGGACTTTAGACCAACAACACTAAGTTAGGGTCCTTTAATTCTTATTAATACTATGGAGACAATTAGATCAAGAGCTTGTGAAGTTAGCAACATAAATTTTATCTGTGTCTCAGTTGGATAATGTCTTTAAAAAAATTCTTTTGTGCTCTACATTGTAAATGCTTTAAAAACATGTATCACCTGACCAAAAGTCTGAATTGCTTTATCTGTTATAAACTGTGTTAAAAATAAATAAATAAATAGATGAAATAGAATTAGACAAATGGAAAAGGAGATGCAAAAGCCAACTGAATAAAACAATACATTAAAAATTAGAATTGGGTAAATGGGAGATGACTCTATGAGATACCAAGAAGCAGTAAAAAAAAATGAATGAGAAAAGAAAGAAAAAAAGAAGAAAAAGTAAAATAACTCATTGGAAAAACAACTGACCTGGAACATAGAGTCGGGTGAGATAATTTAAGAATTATTGGTCTCCCTAAGAGACATTATCAAAAAAAAAGAACCTTGAGAACACCTTTCAAGAGATCACCAAGGAAAACTGCCCTGAGGTCCTAGAATCAAAAGATTAAATAGTTTCTGAAAGAATCCACATATTACCTCCTAAAAGACATTTGAAAATGAAAAAAACAACAACAAGGAATTTTGTAGCAAAATTTCAGAATTATCAGGTAACGGAGAAAATACTTCAAACAGCAAGAAAGAAACAGTTTATATATCATGGAATCACAGTCAGAATTATGCAGGACCTTGCAGTTTCCACATTAAATATCAGTGAGCTTCAAATATGATATTCTGTAAGGCAAAGTAGCTTAGATTAAAACCAAGGATCAGAAAATATACTCAGAAAATATAGCATGATCTTAGAGGGGAGGAAATGGATATATAATGAAAATGGGGGATTCAAGATTTTCCCTATGAAAACTCTGGAATATAACATAAATTTTAACCTTGAATACAAGAATCAAGAGAAGTGTAAACAGGTAAACAGGAAAAGAAAATATAAACATTTCGTTCAATAAGGTTAAATTGTTTACATCCTTACATGGGAAGGTGATGCTTTTAACTTTTGAGAATCATATCTTTATTAGGACATTTAGAAGGGATATACATAAACACAGGGTTTGGAGGTAAGCAGACTTTTATATCATGATAAAAATATAATTAAGGGGAGAAAAAAGATTGTACTTGGAGAAGAGTAAAGAAGGAGGCAGAAAAGGATACATTACTTCACATTAAATGGTGCAAAATCTGTTTTAGTAAAGGAAAAGAAGGAAGAGAAACACATATTATTTGAACCTTACTTTCATTGGATTTGGCTCAAAAAAGCAATATTATAAAGATTCAATTGGATATAAAGTCTTTCTTACCCTATAGGAAGTAGGAGGGAAAAGGGGGAAGAAAAGGGAGTGGAGCTGAGTGAGGAAGGAAACAGAGGAGGGAGAGAGAAAAGAATAACAGGGAAAATAGGATGGAAAGAAAAACACAGTTAGCAATCATAGCTGTGATTATGAATGAGATGAATTCTTCCACTAAAAGGGAAGTGGATAGCAGAGTGGATTAAAAAAACATAATCCTACAAAATGTTGTTGAGAAGAAACACTTTTGCAACAGAGGAATACACAGAGAGTAAAAATAAAAGTCTGGAATAGAGTATATTATTCCTCAGTTGAACTAAAAACAAAACAAAACAAACAAACAAACAAAAAGCAATGCATGAGTAACAATCCTCACCTAAGAAAAAGAAAACAAACATCTAATTAAAAAAGGAAAGAAACTACATCCTGCTAAAATGTACTGTAGACATTGAATTAATCCCGATACTAAACATATATACACCAAGTGGTGTAATATCCAAATTCTTAGAGGAGAAACAGAAAGAAAGAGACACCAAAATAATACCAATATGAGATCTCGATAGAGATAGATAAATCTAATCACAAAATAAATGAAGAAATTAAGAATGTGAATAGAATCACAGAGAAGTTAAATATGATAGATCTATGGAGAAAATTGAATAGGGACAGAAAGGAATCTACACTTTTTCTCAGCATTTCACTGCATTACACAAAAATTGACTATGTCCCAGGGCATAAAAAAACTTACAATGCAGAAAGGTAGAAATAATAAATTTCATCTTTTTCAGATGGTGATGCAATAACAATTACATGTAATAAGGGACCATGGAAAGACATATGAAAAATTCATTGAAAATTAAATAATCTAATATAAAAGAATGAGTGGGTTAAATTAGAAAATCATAGAAACAATAAATAGTTTCATCCAAGAAAGTGACAATGATGAGACAACATATCAAAACTTATGGGATGCTGTCAAAACAACTCCTAGGGGAAATTTTATATCTATCAACACTTACATGAATATAATAGAGAAAGAGGAGATCAATGGATTGGGCATGCAAATAAAAAAAAGCACTAGAAAAAGAATATATTTGAAATCCCCAATTAAGTATTAAAATAAGAAATTTTTAAAAACTGAAAGAGAGATTAATAAAACTGAAATAAAGAAAACTATTGAACTAATGAATAAAACTAATAGTTGGTTTTATGAAAAAAAATCGATAGATCTGTTGTTAATTTGATTAAAAAAAGAAAAAAGAAAACCAAATCACTACTATCAAAAATGAAGAGGATGAATTTACCACCAATGAGGAGGAATTTAAAACAATAATTAGGAGCTATTTGCACAACAGTATGCCAATAAATTGAAGAATCATGGTGAAATGGATTAATATTTACAAAAAGATAAATTGTCCACATTAAAAGAAAAGAAAAGGAAATACAATAATTCCATTTCAGAAAAATAAATTAAACAAGTCATCAATGAATGGCTTAGAAAAAGTGGCCTAAGAAAAAAATCTCCAGGGCCATTTGAATTTAGAAGTGAATTCTATCAAACATTTAAAGAACAATTAAATTCAATACTATAAAAAAAAACAAAAACAAAAACAAAAACTTGAGAAAATAGGCAAAGAATGAGTCCTATCAATTTTTTATGATGCAAATACAGTGCTGCTACCTACACCAAGACGAGCAAAACCGAGAAAGGAAATTATAGACCAATTACCTTAATCTGTAGAGACACAAAAAATTAAACGAAATCGTCCAAAGATAACTGCAACAACTGATCAGGAGTTTAATATACGATGACTACATCGGGTTTATGCCATAAATGCAGGGCTGGTTCAGTATTAGAAGTGGCACCATAATTGTCCACATCAACAACAACACTAGCAGAAATCATAATTATCTCAATAGGTACAAGAAAAACTTTTGACAAAATACAATAACTATTCCTTTTAAAAGTACTAGAAAGCATAGATATAAATGGAATTTTCCTTTCTGTATCCCAAAGAGATCATACACATGGGAAAAAGACCCACATACAAAAATATTTATAGCATCACTTTTTATGGTGACCAAGAATTAGAAACAGAGGAGATGCCCATCAGTCAGGTAATGGCTGAACAAATTTTAGTATATGAATGCAATGGAATACTATTGTTCCATAAGAAATAATGAGTAGGCAGACTTCAAAAAAGACCTACATGAACCGATGCTGAGTGAAGTGAGCATGAGCAGAACAAAAACAACAAAACATTACACACGGTAATATCAATATTGTGTGATGACTTACTTTGATAGACTTAGCTCTTCTCAGCATTGCAAGGATCTAAGGCAAAACATTCCAAAACACTGCTGGAAAATGCTATCCACATCAAGAAAAAAATAAATATAGTATCTGAATACAGAACATAGTAAACTATTTATTCTCTCTCTCTCTCTCTCTCTCTGTCTGTCTCTGTGTCTCTGTGTCTCTGTCTCTGTGTCTCTCTCTCTCTGTCTCTCTCTCTGTCTCTGTCTCTCTCTCTCTCTCTCTCTGTCTCTCTCTCTATCTCTCTCTCTCTCTCTCCCTTTCTTTCTCTCTCTCTTGTTGTTTCCTCATGATTTCTCCCATTTCTTCTAATTCTTCTTTACAACATGACAAAGGTGAAAATGTTTAATATGAATGTATATGAAGACCCTATATCAAGTTGCATATGTCTTGGGGAGAGCAGAGGGGAGAGAGGGGGAGAAAATATAGAATTCAAAATCTTATGGAAGTGAATGTTGAAAACTAAAAATAAAGAAAAAAGAGAAGAATATAAATTCTTATTTGGAAATGAGAAGGGGGGAAGAAAGTGAGTTGTACTTATGTGTATGTTTCACTGGGTTGTAGCTCCTGAAATTCCAATTACTGATATTTGTTACAGCTCCACTTCAGTCCTTCTCTAGGATCTTTTTCTTAGGATTCTCTCCTTCAATCTATTCTTTTCTACAAAGGGAAAGGATGGTCAACTCTTCATAGAAAAAATAAGTTAAAGGCAAATGATGGATCACCTTGGAGTCAGGAAAACATTAGATATAACCTTTATAATCAAACAATGTAAGTACTGGGGATTGAAATACAAACAAACAATACAGTATCTCCTCTCTAGAAACTCATGTTTTAATGGTAGAAAACTATAGAAGGCAAAGAGAAGAAGCAGGAGAATAGGTCTGAAACATTAGTCCAGGAATAAGTGAGAATAAAGCATGCAAGGGGTTCTTCCTAAAATGTCAGTCCCCGAGAGGGAATTAGGGGTTCAGCCAGGAGATTAGGGCTTTAAGGCAGAGTTTAATTAAACTGGATAAATATCAGGTAATGAGAAAGAGGAGAAGTCAGCAGAAAGTGTTCTGTATCATGAGCTCTGATTAACTTCTTACTTTCTGTCCTCCTTCCAGAACCATTTTGTGATATGAAATATGATAATAATCACATCCTGGTTACCTGTTACATAAAATATTATTAATGGCACAGAATAATATAAAAGTCGTGGTCTAGATATAAAAACTTATATACAAATTAGAGGAGGAATGAAGGAGATTGGGTAGTTAGGTGGCACAGTGGAGATAGAATGTTGGGCCTGGAAGCAAGAGAGACTGGGTTCAAATCCAGTCTCAGATACATACTAGCTCTGTGACTCTGCCTAGTTATTTAATCTCTGTTTGTCTTCCATTTTCTTAACTGCAAAATTGGGACCTTGGAAAAAGAAATAGTAAATCACTGCAGTATCTTTGCCAAGAAAACCTCCTTAAAAATAATAGTCATGAAGAGTCAGAAACAACCTAACAACAACAATGAAGGAGATATCTCTTACAACTATGGAAAAGCAGTGAGTTTTTGATAGAACATGGAATAAAAAGGAAGACGGTAAACAAATTATATAATTTTTAAAATTGAAAATAAACAAAATAAAATTTCCTAAAATTGGAAAGGAAAGTGAGAGAACAATTTTTGTACTATGTTAATTTCATAAAGGTCTAATGATTGAGACTTTTAGGAAATTTATACAAACATAAAACATCAAGGACCATTTTCCAGTAGACAAATTGTCAAAGGAAATGAACTTGAGTTCTTAAAAGAAAAAATTTAAGCTGTCAACAATCAATTAAGTAATAAGCATTTATTATGTTCTAGGTTCAATGCTAAATTCTATGGATACAGGTACAATGATTTAAACAATCCTTAAGAATAAAAAGTTCATTCTCTAAGAGGAAAGAAATGTATATCTATAAATATTTACTGAAGAAATAAAGAGTTAATAGACTAAAACAGCATTTAAACAAAGAGTAGTTTTAAGAGAGAGCAGTAGCAGTTGTGAGGAGGTAGAGTGATTTGTATATAGAACAGTGAGAAGACCAAATGGACTGGAAACAGTATGTGTGAGGGAAGATGATGTTTAATGGAGCTGTAAAGATAGTTTGGGGTCAAGTTGTAAAATAAGTCAAGAGCTTTTTTGTTTGTGGTTTCCAGTCAATTCTGAGTCCTTGTGACATCATTTTCAATTTTCTTGGCAAAGATACAGAAGTAGTTTTACTGTTTTCCTCCACCAGCTCTTTTTAAATGATGGGGAAACTCAGGCAAACAGGGTTAAGTGACTTGCTCCGAGTCACACAGCTGGCCAGTGTCAGAGACCGGGTTTGAACTCAGCCCTGCCCCCTTGACTCCAGAGCTATTAATCCACTAGGCAAGTAACTCTCCTGTACATGTTTTATTGGCTGTATCAGTAAGCACCCTAAATTACATGGAGGGTATGTTATCACAAGTTTTTAGATCTGCATTCATAAAAGAAAAGGCAACTTTTGAGGGATCAACAATCACTTTAATCAAGAACATGTATCATTCCTTTAACGAAGTATATATATTGATCAGTTAGTTCAGAGAATCAGCACCGTAAATTTCAAAGAAAATACAGAGAAATCAAAAGATCAATAGATGTGGTTTCTTCTGCCTGAGTTCAACAGACATTTGGACCCCAACTGCCAGAGAAGAATGCACCACATCTGGGTTGTCAAAACTGGGGGGATCCTTAAGCAGCTTCCTAGAGTTCTCATCTGGCACTCAAACCTTCTTAGCAAAAACTAAACCCCAAAGTAAAACCTCAATTCAGAGTATTTATACCTTTTTGTAGAGCCAGGAGGCATCACAACCCTTTGACTCAGTGTCTCAATAGAAAAAAAAAAAGATTCTTGAGACCTTCCTAAAAACAACTCCACTAATCAAGTTTCCCCCAGTGGGTAGACTCATCAGTGGGTGGGAAATATCTTTAATCTTTTTAAAGATAATTAACAGTACAAATGCATACGCTGTTTCTAGTTAAAGAAAGTCTTGCTTCTGAACTTTACTCCTTATAAAGACTCTTGAGTGATAAAGGTAAGATTCAATCACAGACACTTCATTATACTAAAACAAAAACAGCAAAAGGTCCTATTTTGTGTGCCATCACATTGACAAGTACATATTTTTTCTTGTATGCAAAAGCTCAGAACTGGAGATGACTGAATAGGAGGTGACATGGACTAAGCTGCATTTAATAAAACTTGACGAAATTCGCTTTGGCAGCCAAATATAGGATTGATTAGAGAGAAGGAAGAATGAGGAGAAAGAGGCTAAATGGATAGAGATGTGGCTTTAAGGAAAGGAAGACATGATTTGAAATTCCACCTCTGATACCAATTCCTTGAATGTGACTCTGGACAAGGCCCTGAATCTTTATTGTTCCATGCAACTTATTAATACTATCACTTAGAGAGAAGGCACCAATCTGCATTATTGAAGATTCCTGGTTAAGAGCTCCTTACACTGATAAAATCATAGTTCTGATGGAAAAAAAACAACAACAATGTACTATATACATGTCAGTTTTAATTAATTTATACTTTTATAAAGGACTATCTATTTTATAAAGGACTTTTTCCCTCTCACCTCTCCCTTTTTGCCTTCCACCGAAAAAGGTTTTTTCTTGCCTCTTTCATGAGAGGTAATTTGCCCCAATCTATTTCTCCTTTTCCTCTCCCAATATATTCCTCCCTCACCCCTTAATTTTATGTTTTTTAGATATCATCCCTTCCTAGTCAACTCACCCTGTGCCCTCTGTCCATATGTATATAATCCCTCCAACTACTTGAATACTGAGAAAAATCTCAACACTTACAAATATTATCTTTCCATGTTAGAATGTAAACAGTTTAACTTTAGTAAGTCCTTTTCTTGTTTAAATTTGCATGCTTCTCTTGATTCTTGTGTTCGAAAGTCAAATTTTCTATTCAGCCCTGACCTTTTCATCAAGTATACTTGAAAGTCCTTTGTTTCATTGAATGACCATTTTTTTCCCAGAAGTATTGCAGGCAGTTTTGCTGAATAGGTGATTCTTGGTTTTAATTCTAGCTCTTTCGACTTCTGGAATATCATATTCCAAGTCCTTTGATCCCTTAATGTGGAAACTGCTAGATCCTGTGTTATTTTGATTGTATTTCCATAGGACTCGAATTGTTTCTTTCTGATTGATTGCAATATTTTCTCCATGACCTGGGAATTCTGGAATTTACTTACAACATTCTTAAGAGTTTTTCTTTTGGGATATTTTCAGGAGACAATCAGTGGATTCTTTCCATATTTATTTTACCCTCTGGTTCTAGAATATCAGGGCAGGTTTCTCGTGATAAAATCATGAAAGATGATATCTAGGCACTTTTTTTGATCATGGATTTCAAGTAGTCCCATAATTTTAAATATTTCTCTCTTGGATCTATTTTCCAGGTCAGTTGTTGTTCCATTGAGATATTTCACACTGTCTGCTATTTTTTCATTCCTTCCATTTTGTTTTATAATTTCTTGACTTTTCAAAAAATCATTAGCTTCCATCTGCTCCATTCTAATCTTTAAGGAATTATTTTCAATGAGCTTTAGGATCTCCTTTTCCATCTGACCAATTCTGTTTTGTAGGGCATTCTTCTCCTCATTGAATTTTTGGATTTCTTTACCATTTGGGTTAATCTATTTTTTTAGGTGTTATTTCCTTTAGCCTTTTTGGGGTCTCCTTTAGCAAGCAGTTGACCCATTTTTCATGATTTTGCTGCATCACATTCATTTCTCTTCCAAATTTTTTGCTCTACTTCTCTTACTTGACTTTCAAAATCCTTTTTGAGCTCTTTTATGGCTTGAGACTAATTCATAATTATCTTGGAGGCTTTGCAAGGTGGAACTTTGATTTTATTTTCTTCTGTTTGTTTGCTTTGGTCTTCCTTATCATTAAAGTAAGATTCTATAGTCTGATTCTTTTTCCAGTTTTTGCTCATTTCCCCAGCCATTTACTTGACTTTTGAGCTCTTTGTCAAGGTAGATCTCTTCTTCCAGTGGGGGTCGTGGGGTGTACAGTCAGCCACTCGGTCTTTCGCCCCTCACAATCTGTGGGCCTAGAGCTCCAGAAATAGTTGCTGTCTCTGCTCCTGCTGCTGCTGTGGCTCCCATGGGCTCCTCTGCCCCTGAGGCTCTCCATTCCATGCCCTACACTTGTCCCACAGACTTTTCCCACTGACCTTCCACTTTATCCTCAGTGTTTTGGGGTTCTGAAGTCTGGAAACTGCCACAGATGAGAGAGACTCAGTTCCCCCAAGGCCTATTCAGGTCCCCTCTGTGCTCTCACGGCCCACACTAGACTGTGCTCTGTTCCCAGCATGGCAAGATAGACACTTCCTGGGGACCTTCAAGACTGTCTTCATCTGGAGATTTGCTTCACTCCATCATTCTGTGGGTTCTGCAGCTCCAGAATTTTTTTAGAGGCATTTTTTTTACAGGTATTTGGCTGGTCGTGGTGTGAGTGTTCTAGAAATTCTGTGCTGTTACTCAGTCATCTTCGCTCTGTCCCCTTATAGAGTTCTTAGTACAGTGTCTGGCATATAGAGGGATTTAACGCATACTTGTTTTCTGAATTTTTCCTCCTCGGAATGGTGTTTTTCAATATTTAAATTCAAATACACAATATTTCAGAGGAGATTTTTTTGTTTTACTTTCACAGTGAATATGGTGACTTTATTGATGGTATACAATACAGGACTCTAGGTTTCCCCCCACCCCAAACTAGAGGGGTACTTTGAGGCAAGGATGTGAATGGGATATGGGATTCCCAGTATAGGAACATAGGTTCCCCAGTCGTGGATCTCCTTTTTTTTTGGCTCAGAATGAAAGTCCATGGCTTTATACTTTACTCCTTGGAGGTCATGTAGTCCATGAGGTGTACTACATGGTTGCTATTGCCATACTCATTGTCATACCAAGAAATGACCTTGAAAAAATGGTCATTGAGGGTAATCTCAGCACCACCATCAAAGGTAAAAGAGTGGGTGCTACTATTAAAGTCCCAGGATCCAATGTAGTCTTCTGTATAGCCCAAGATACTCTTCAAATGTCTCTCTGACGTTTGTTTCACCACTTTCTTGATATCATCATATTTGGCAGGCTTCTCCATGTGGCAGGTCAAATCCACAACAGATACATTTGGAGTAGGAACATGGAAGGCCATACCTGTGAGCTTCCCATTCAGCTTTAGCAACACAAGTGGAGGCAGAGATGATGTTTTGAGCAGCACCACACCCATCACACCACACAGCTTATCAGAGAGGCCATCTATTGTATTCTAGATAGGAATAATGGCATGGACTGTAGTCCTGAGTTCTTTCATAATGCCCAAGTTGTCATGAAGGACTTTGGCCAAAGGGAGAAAGAAGTTGATAGTGTAGGAGTCATTACTGACAGTCTTTAGGGAATTAACATGTTTCTCATGGTTCCCTCCCATTATGAACATTGGGGCATCAGCTGAAGGGGTAGAAATGATGACTTGCTTGAGTACCAGCCTTTTCCATGGTGGTAAAGACTCCAGTGGACTCTACAATCTATTTGTCTCCACATTTCCCCATTTCCACTCCTGGAAAATGGCAATGGGTTTTCCATTGATCACTTCCCATTCTCAGTCTTGACAGTACCCTTGAACTTGTCATGGATGGAATCATATTGAAACATATAAACCATACAGCTGAAATCAATGAAGGGGTCATTGGTGGCCACAAAATTTACTCTACCTGAGATGAATACAACCTTGGTCACCAGGCACCCACTATGATCAAGTCAATTGATTCTGACCTTCATTTTGTTTCAGGGATGCAACTAAAGCAGCAGAACCTAGCAACAAGATTAAGAGAAAAGCTGAAATCCAGGAAATCCATTCTATTGAACTATAGTGATCAAAGTTTAAAAACAAAAACAGGTTTCTACCCCAGATTAAAAATGCCTGCCTCATATTCTGAGTTTTACTAATTGCAATCGTGATCTGTACAGAATATCTTCTTCTCTTACAAAGCCATTAGAGGGGGCTTGTCAACATGAGAGCTATTATTGTCAGATCCCCCTTTTTATTCATTGAAGAAATAGATCAGGAACAGCATGGCTATGTCAGCTAGTAACTTTATTACCATAAAACTGTATGGTCAACAGGGCACCCACAAAATAGGTCTGCCTCCATGTAGAACTTCGGGGAAATAGAGATTAGCCTTTGAATGTTACCATTTTTAATTTTCAATATATCATTCTTTCAATCAACCAACAATCATTTCTTAAAATCTTTCTGTGTCCCAAACTCTAACAATACCAAGAAACCCACAGAAGAGGATCTGGCACATGGCACATACTTAATAAATGCTTGTTGATCCAAAGGATAAAAATGAGTCACAACAATCATTATTTCAAATAGAGAAAGAATTGAATTAACATTTCAGGAATTGCCTTTCCCCCCCCCCCCCCATCCCCACATTAGAAGTATATCAAATCTTAGAGATAATTTAAAACTACTTAATTTTACAGATGACGGAAATGAGACTCACAAGGTTCAAGGAATTTGTCAAAAGTCATACAAATAACACTCCATCCTGAATTCAAGCTAAGATCTTCTGTCATTTCTGCCATAGCATACATTTCTTATTTTATTAGACAACGTAAAATCTTTCTAAACCTAAGACTTTAGGTCGATGGAAGTTTATCTCCACCTTAATGATTTATGTATTGGTTTCTGTATGTGAATGATTAACTTTGCTAATTTTTCAAACTTTCCAAAACCAGAAATAGGGAAACAGTTAATAGTTAATAATGAAAACTGATCAATCACAACTTTCTTTAAGAAAAAAAATCACTTGAAGGGAGAAAAAAATAATTCTATATGAATGGGTCTGTGATTTCCTTAGTGTGAGTAATCTTTCCACTAATATAGACTATAAATCTCACCCTTCATTCTCATCCTACATGATATCAAATGCTCAAAGCCCTTTCCTTTAGCTCTTAATATTTCAGAGGTACAGATCTATGTCTTGTGCATACTAGCCACACTTTATGACTAGCTTACCACCCTTTCCAATTATATATGTCTTTGCTGATGTCAAATTCTCAGCCACATTATTGGTAATATGCTACAGTCTCCTTATGTGCATCATATATTTCTGCTGTCCTATAATTCACAGACATATGGCATCAGTGGAACAATAGTGATATTAAAGAGCTGGGTTTTGCATCAATGAACAAATTAGAGTCATTTAAAATGTCATGTGTTTTTCCCAAATGCAATCTAGGACATTTGCATAGACTCAAAGCTATACTTAATTGAATGTCTAATTATGACGAGTGGGTGCAAATCTCCATCCTGCATAATGGAGATGTAGCCAATGGGATGTTAGGGGATTCTATGAGTTTGTATTCATCTCCCCAGGGCTTAGCATCATACCTGGCTCATAGGTAGTGCTTGATAGATTCTTGCTGATGGACTGATTGATAAAGTGGGACACTTCCAGAATTTGGAATACAGAGTTTTGACCTGTTGACCTGCTACTAGGTAATGACTGCTGTTGTTCAGCAGTTTCAGTGTTGTACAAACTCCATATGATCCCACTTGGCGTTTTCTTGGCAAGGAGTGGCACTACGGTGGTTTGCCATTTCCATCTCCAGCTGATTGCATAGAAACAAATGAGTCAAAAAGTTTAAATGATTTGCCCAGCATCTCATAACTAATAAGTGTCTGAGACCCAATTTGAACTCTGCTTCTTCTGATTCCAGAGCTGGTACTTTAACCACTAAACTATCTAGCTGCCCCAGTTAATGGCTACTCTGGATTTAATGGAAATAAGTTAAGTCCTGACACATTCTGATTCCTTATGCTGGCCCTTATAGATAAGAACTGGGAGTCAACATGAACTCTCCAATGTGAATTCAAGAAGAATATGGCTGTATTTGAGGAAGTAGAGGCAGGACTTCTCTGTGATTCTACTGACTTCTTTTTTCCAATTTCATCTATTTGAAAATAAATTGGCATCAAGGTTAGAAGAGGGAAACAGGAAATATGGGGGAAATGACAACTTCACACAATCATGTCTGCTATCTATCAGAGAATTATACAGACTAGGACAAAAATATTGACAATTCCAATGTTCTATTTCTGGCTTAGAAACTGTTTAGGAGTGCTAGGCTTCATCTTTTTTTGGAGGGATATTAATAACTTAGAAAATATCCAGAATAATTGACCTGAATGGCAAAGTGATTTGAAACCATGGACTAAATCAGTGATGGAATTTCACTATGGGTAGGGGATCAGGAAATATCTATTCCAGTCAATAAGTGAACAAGAATTTCTTTCATAGAACTGGCAAGTTATAATGTTCAATGTTCCTTTTAAAAACTTTATACAATGAATAGGTAATTTATGAGACAGGTTGGTAATATAGTAGGTAGGATGCCGGGTCTGGAGTTAGGAAGATATTAGATCAAATCTATCTTCAGACACTTACTAGGTACTAGACCCCAGGAAACTCACTTACCTTCCATCTCCTTCACTTTCTTAATGTAAAATGAGGCTAGTAATGGTAGTTAACTTCTAGGTTTGTTGTGAAGCTCAAAAGAGAAAATATTCAAAAAGCTTTTAGCATATTTCCTGACATAGTGTAGGTGTTATAATAATAACAATAGTTATTATTATTGTAGTTATTATTTAATTCGGTTTATTCTATTGTAGGAAAGCTTCCATTGCTTGAAAATAGTGGTCATATTTCCTCCAAGGCTCCTGACGTCTCAATCAGTCTATCACTTCAATCAAACATCAAACTTTTATTAAGGCCCTACTATGTTCCAAACACCATTTAAGGAGGGGCTGATACAAAGATAAACATGAACTAGTCTTTCAGCCTCAGTGAATGCATGTTCTTCAGAGGGGTAAAGAAAATATCAATATATCAAGAAACAAAATAAATACATGATGTTTGTTTGGACAACTCTGACAACTAGGAAGAGCAAATCAGGATGGGAAAATCTTCATGTTTTAAGGTTTCTTTTGAGATTAACTATGAAGAAAGTTAGGGATTCTCAAAGAAGTCAGGCTACAGTACACAGGAGTCCCTTTCAGTGAACAAAATCAAAGAGATAGGTTACAGGGTGTCTTGTGAAACAACAGCAAGAGGGATATTTGTGGCACAGCAACATAATGAGTTAATCAAGACAGTTTGGGAAAAGTTTGCTAAGAGATTTTATGTCCAAATAAGGGAGTTTGAATTTTATTCTAGAAGATCTAGTAGTCTAAACACACTAAATATATTTAGTTGATCCTGAAAAGACCTGCTAATTAGACCTCCATCATCTTGGTTGACTCCCTAAGGATATTACTTCTTCTGTGAAAGAGTCAGAATTGAAAAGAATATTAGGGGGCCTCAATGGATTACAACTTTCCTCTAAGTCTAAATTTTAATTGTTCTTTTCTTTTCTTTTCCTCTTTGTGCCCCTTGCCCTGATCCCTTTGCCCAATCTCAACTTCTCTTTATTGCATTCTATTCGTGCCTCTCACACTTCCTCCTAGGCCTCTTCCCTTTCTCTTGGTCTCTGAACCTCCAACTGAGGCAGAAATATTGATCAAGTCAAATCCTCAAAGAAGGAGATGAGCCATAACCAATAGATAGAGCATGTATTGCTTCACTGCTCTCTGTGCCCCAATTTTGCACTTCAGCCTGCCTTCTTCCTTGTTCATCCTCCAAGAAGAGACTTTATGTTACTGCCTGAGAGTATGCAGGTGTCACACATGAAAGAGAGAGACATTTCAACTTCTTGTCTATCTCTTCTTCCCTTTGTGGTACATCACTCAGGGCCTGCCCCTTCCTTCCCATTCTGACCTATTTTTTCCTGATTATACATCTTCCTAAATCTGTCTCTTCTAAAAAATTATCATTATTACATTTCTTGGGAGAAAATGTCAAAGCTGACCCAGGCCATGGTGATACATATAGAGCCTCACCTTTTCTTCCTCTTCATTTGAGCTGACAGCATATTGTATGGGAAGAGATAGCCTATCCTCATCATTCTGTCTTTGAGGCATAAAGGAGGAGTAGTTTTGCTTTGTGCCAGCTTGAAATTATTGGTCTGGGATAGGGTGGAGAGAATGGGCTTACCAATTTAACATTCTGACTTTGAAAAATTCTAGAATAAAGGATTTAATTTTAATAGACCTTCATGTATGTGAGGCCTGGACAAATATCCCTTTTTGTTAAGGAGAAACTGTACTTAGGTTTTTTTCAGGCTGTCTTTTTTTTTTTTTTCCTCACACAGAGAGTCTGATCAAGGAACTCCGCAGAGACTGAATGACCTTCTTCCAAATGATAAAGAAGATTTTCTTTGTACTCTTCTTCTTGATACCACCTGTTTACTCAGGTCAGTGAATTTCTAAGTCATTGATGGGAATCCACTGACCTTTCAGAAACTTCTGTGAAGAAGCAATGTTACCTGCTTCTTGGAATAAGTTGTTCCTTTTTCCTTTGTGTGTTCCAAACTTGTAGATCAAATTGGGAAATTTTTTTAAAAAAGGTGTAATTTGATGAACTGGTGAACTTAATGTATTAGATGCATTACAAAATGTGATGGCAATATTGTGCAGCAGAAAAACATAGGGTTGTGGGGTGAGCAATTTTCCTTTGTTTTGCTACTCACTTGCTACATTCTTGGGCAAAGTTCATCACTGAAGTTGAAGCATCCCTTGTGTAAAATGGGGAGGCAGAATGAAATAATCTGCAGTGTCCCTCCCCACTGTAATGATCTATGAATCATCGAAAAGAGTAATCCCTAATACAGTGCATTAGCTAGCAGTTATACTGAATAACTAGATTTTCATCGGCATTGAATCAAGAAAAAAAGGGTCACTACAAAAGCATTCCTCTGAATCAGGATATTTCAACAAAGTTGATCCTAAAACACAATTTACCCAGAGATCTGCCATGTCCCAGTTATTCTGGAATTGCCACAGGCCCACTTTGTCTGTCTTATCATTCATCTCCCAATGGTTGTAGTAGTTTCTACACAATCACATCATATAAGTTCAAGAATGCATAGTGCCCTGAGTGTTGAAAAAGGATTCTACTAGGTTCATTCATCCCAAAGATGAAGCCGCTTCATCCTAAATTATCAAATGTCATCTGTTACACCTATGTTTTTGTTGCAGGTATCCGGACATATATTAGAGACAAATACAGATCTTATGTAAGTTTTTCTCACTTTATAAATGGGGCTTGGCACTGAGCTTTTTAATTGCAATAATATTTAATTTTTAAAATACAAATATTGATTTTTTTTATCCTGAACAATTTTCAATATGTCTCTCCCTTTCAGGAAGTGCTACAGTATACCCAAATTTAGCAAAATAGAAAAAAAAATACTTTAGCAAAACTTACCAACCCTTCCATCAAATAGGAAATTATAAATGCAGGATTCCATTCTTCAGTCTTCTATTCCTGTGAAGAATTTAGACAAATTTAAAATGAACATAAATAGAACATAGAAGGCAGACACAGGGGGAAAAATGTCCCATTTAATTTTTCTTGAGATGAAAGATTCTTTATCAACAGAGAAGAGGCACAAAAAGAAGAGAATGAGGTAGTAATTTTCAAATAAAAACTATATATCAACTTGTTTTACTAAGAGGTCATTCTTTGTTACAAAGGAAGTTTCTATTGAGACAAGAATGGTGCCTTTGGGAATAGATAACAATATAAAAAATTATCAATAACACATTACTGTTTTTAAAAGATATATGGGGATAAGTGAGTTTTGTATGAAGTGAAGATGCTAAATTGTGTCAATTGAGAGGCTAGTATGGAATGGAAAATTAAAATAGATATGTAGAAAATACTCACAAGGATTCTTTCAATTAGATGATTAAACCAGTGACACGAAGAGAAACAGCGTAGCAGAATTTAACTTTTTGTGCAGATGTTGGTGTTACACAGACTATTCAAATTTTCTTTGCATCTACCTCATTTTTCCCTGTGCTACATTCCACATTTTATGGCAAGGATGAAAACAGATTTCAAGTGGTTCTTGTATGGTCTGTAATTACTTAAATGAATGGATTGGAATGACCTCCTATATGGTCTAATCAGAAGAATAGGAAGCACACATTCATTAAATAATATGTAGCTCATCTCAGGTCTGTTCAATTTAATTCAATTCATTAAGCTTTAAGGGAGAGTTTTGAGCGTGACCAGATGCGCACAGGTAACATCATGGTACAGAGGAAAACAAGGTCGGTTTAGAAGCAGAGGGTCAGAGTCCAAATGTCAAGTGTTATTCATGCTGTCAAGCAACTTATATCAGTGGGGAGGTAAGATGTCTATCTGTGAGTTAGTTAAATCACTAAACCAAATGATATAGTATGTTCTCAAGCAGAAAACTGAATTGAAGAGACACAGATAATTATAAGAATTCAGGGAATGGTGAAATGAGTCGTGGCTAGAGAGAAGTACAACGACTTCAGGTAGAATGTGGGATTAGGCAGTCTCTCAAGGATAGGCAGTATTTACAGTTCCAAAATGACTTTGCTCATTGTGTTGCAAATCAATCTAAGTGTTTATGGTATTACTCCCATAATCTCCAATATTACTGATTTAATTATTGTATTTTTATAAACTCAGGACTGGACTTGAATCCATAAGTTCCCATAGGGTTTCCCCCCACTCCTGTGTTTCCTTTGTAGAGAGGCATAAACTGCCTTGATACATCAATGACTTATTATTTTGTCTATGGCAATGGTGGGTTCTCATGCCATGGTTTTTTGTATACATGAAATCTAATACAAACTGCATGTTTTGTTTCTTTCTGGCAGCCTATGTGTAGAAAATATAGTGGATGGACATTCCCTCGATGTTATTTTCAAGATTACTATGTTAAGTGTGTTTTAAATTTTGGTCAATTTCACAATGAATGTCTTATGTGCAGGCAATTGCTGTAAGTATATAAAATGACATGCTGGGTCTTCTTGGTTATGGGAATGGTAGTCCCTCAAACCTGTGAAAGTGCATATTGTCATTTCATTTTCTTAAATTTAACTTGACAGGTAATTTTATTAACATTCCATTAAAGTTTTTATTACATTTTTTCTCAATTACATGTCAAAACTATTTTTACCATTTGGATTTTGGTTTTATAATTTTTGAGTTGCCAATTCCCCCTTTCTTCCTTGTATCTCTTATTTTGAAAATGACAAGCCCTTTTATATAGATTATACATGTATAGTCAAGCAAAATATATTTTCATATTGTCATGTTTCAAAAGAGGCCAAAACAAGGAAAAGAAAGCATAAAATATGCATTCAGAATCCATAAATTCTGTCTCTCGAGACAGATAGAATTTTTTAATCAGAAGTCCTTCAGAATTGTCATATCATTTTATTTCTAAGAATAGCTAAGTCATGCACAGTTGGCCATCTTAACAATATTGCTTTCACTGCGTACAATGATTTCCTGACTCTACTCAATTCACTTTGCTTCAGCTTATTTAAGTTTTCCCAGGATTTTTCTAAACCATCCTGTTCACTTCTTTTTGTACCACAATAGTATTCCATTACAATCAGATACCACAACTTGTCTGGTGATTCCATAATTGATGGGCATACGATTCTTTGCCAACAGAAAAAATATATTATAAATGTTTTTTGCACATAAGACCTTTTTCTTTTCATCTCTTTGGGACATATACCTAGTAATGTTATTTCTGGCTAAAAAGGTGTGCATATATTTTGTAGTCCCATGGGACTAGTTTCAAATTGCTCTCCAGAATGGTTGGATAAGTTCACAACTCCCTAAACGATGCATCAGTATCCCAATTTTCCCACATCTGCTGCAACATTAATTATTTTACTTTTCTTTCATATTAACCAATCTGCAATCTCATAGGTCCGAGGTGGTACCTCACAGTTGTTCAAATTTGCATTTCTCTGTTCAATAGTGACAATTTTTATGTACACACACATATTAACACACATATTATATATGTATATATATGATTTCTTCTTCTCAAAAGTATCTGTTCATATCCGTTGATTTTTTCTATTAGACAATGAAATGTATTCTCATAAATTTGGCTCAGTTCTCTGTATATTTAAGAAATGAGTCCTTTGTCAGAGACTTTTGCTGTTATTTTTCCAATTTTTTGTGTGAAATCTTTTTAGTTTAATGTAATAAAAATTAGCTATTTTACATCATGGAATGCTCATTATCTCTTGCTTAGTTATACATTCTTTCCTCATCTTTAGACCACACAGGAAAGGTATTCCATGCTTCCCTAATTTGCTAATGATATCAACCCTTATTTTTGAGTCATGTACCCATTTTTACCTTATCTGGGTATAGGTTGTGAAATGTTGGTCTATATCTAGCTTCTGCCAAACTGATTTCAACTTTGCCTTGCATTATTTTTGTCAAATAGGGAGTTCTTATCTCAAAAGCTGAAGTATTTGGATTTCACACACTAGATTACTATGGTCATTTACTACTGGGTATTGTGTAACTCATCTACTCCACTGACTAATGCTTCTATTTCTTGTCCAGTAACAGACAGTTTGGATGATTATAGCTTTGCAATATAGTTTGTTATCTGATAGTTCTAGTCCACCTCCCTTCACATTATACTTTCATTGATTTCCTTGATATTCTTGAAATTTTTTTCTTCCAGATGAATTTTGTTGGTACTTTGTCTAGCTTTATAAAATATTTTTGATCAGCTGATTGCTATGGCATGCAATAAGTAAATTAATTTAGGTAGAATTATTACTTTTATTATATTGGTACAGCCTATCTATGAGCAAATAATAGCTTTCCAGTTGTTCATATTTGAGTATATTTGCATGAAAAAATATTATATGATTGTGTTCACATATGAGGATTTTCTTTTCACTTCTACCTTAAGAGCTAATCTTGATTCTTCTTCATGGTTAAGCTGGCCATGCCATCTACATTAATTTATGTATGAATATATGCTTAGAAGAGTTATTTACATTTATAAGAAAGGAATTGTTTTCACAAGAGAAATTAATAATTATTTTTTCCTCACTTAGGTCACAACCTGTTGACCGAAAGAAGCAGAAAATTGTAGACTGTGAGACACTTGAAATGATTGAATTCCCAAAGTAATAACTTCTCAGGCCTGGTCCACGATACATGACTTATATTCTCACCTGGTGTCAAGAAGTCCACGATAACTTTTTCTTTTTTGTCTGAATGTTGAATACATAGCAATTTACATGACTAAATAGCATTAAAAATCTGCTTCGTATTTTCTGGGTTTTCTTTCTTCTGAGTGTGAGTATTTTTTCTCACTTTTTAAAATTAATTCATTTAATTTTAGTTTTCAACATCAACTTCCATAAGTTTTAAATTTTCTCCTCCTCCCTCCCTTCACTCCTCCCCAATATGGCATTCAATCCTATGTAGGCTCTACATAAACATTCTTATTAAATATATTTTCACATTAGATATGTTGTATGGGAGAATTAGAATGAATGGAGGAACCATGAGAAATAAAAAAAAAAAAACAAAACTAGATAAGTGAAGAAAAGGATCAAATAGTGTGCTCTGTTCTGCATTCGGACTCCATATTTCTTTCTCTGGACGTGTATGGCATTTTCCATAATGAGTCTTTTGGAGTTGTTTTAGGTCCTTGAATTGCTGAGAAGAGTTAAGTATATCAAAGTCAGTCATCACACAATGTATGTGATGTGTGTGGTCATACTGTGTATGATGTTCTTCTGGTTCTACTCACTTCACTCAGCATCAGTTCATATAAGACTTAACAGCTTCTTCTGAAGTCTGCCTGCTTATCACTTCTTATAGTACCATAGTGACCCATTACATTCATGTGCCACAACTTGTTCAGCCATTCCCCAGTTGATGGACATTCCCTCAATTTTCAATTATTGGCCAACACAAAAAGACCTTCTATAAATACTTTTGTACATGTGAGTCCTTTTCCCTTTTTATAATATCTTAGGGATATAGCCCTAGAAGTGGTATTGTTAGGTCAAAGAGTATGCACAATTTTATGTGCCTTTGAGCATATTTCCAACTTGCACTCCAGAATGGTTGATTCAATTCATAACTCCACATTAGTTAATAGTAATGCACTAGTTAAAGTAATCTTTCAGCCTCATTTAATGCATGTTCTATTGGCAGAGAAAGAAAATAACTCCATATCTAGATATAATATAAATAAAAAGTATTTGGGGGCACAGCTCTGGTAACTAGAAAAATGGGATCAGAAGGGGGAAGGGTGCCAAGGTTAGTCGTGAGCTGAGCTACAAAGAAAGCTAAAGATCTTCAAAGGCTCAAGTCAGACAAGAGTGCATGCACTTCTTTCAGTGAAGAAAGCCAAAGAAACAGGAGATGGGGTGCCATGAGTGACCAACAGCAGGAAGGTGAATTTGGACAGAATGTTTTCAGTGGAGTAACTTATAATAAGCAAGCAACTGTATCCATGAAATTAAGAGTTGCTTGCTCCTTAGAAGAAAAGCTATGACAAATTGTGGTAGCATAATAAAATGCAGAGACATCACCTTTCCTACAAAGGTCCTTATAATCAAAGCTATGGTTTTCCAATAGCAATGTATGGCTCTGAGTGTTGGACTATAAAGAAAAGTTGAGTTCCTTAGAATGAACAGTTGAAGTATGGTTCTGCAGAAGGCTTTTGAGGTTCCTTTGAACAGTGAGGAGATAAAATTAGTCATTACTTAAAGAAAGTAATTCAGGCCATTCACTGGGAAGTCAAATACTGAAGCTAAGCTTAGATACTTTGGCACACAATAAGTGGAATGGAAAAGACTTTGATGTTGGAAAACAATGAGGGCATAAGATAAAGGGGATGCAGAAAATAAGATGTCTAGATAGTATCACGGAAAGGACCAGCATGAACTTGGAAAGACTGTGAGAGATAGTGCAGGACAGAAAAGAATAGCCCCATTTTACCAATTCCATCACCCTCCCCCTAAAGACCTCTATTTTATCCACTCACCAACCATATGCCGCTACCATTTTACATTTTATGCATTTAGAAGACTTTTATATCTTCTCTCTATTTGTATTAGTCTTTCTGAAACCCATTTCTGAAAAAAGTAGGTTACCAAAACTACCAGCCCTTTTCCCCATCTAATTCCTCTGTACCAGTTGTTCCTCTTGTGCCTCATTTCTATAAAATGATTTCTCTTTTTAGTTATTCATAAATAGTATTATTTTAAAATTTATATTATACTCAGATTTCCTCCAATCTTTCTTCTGGGCTACCCAATTTTTAATAGGAATCTTAGGAGTCTTAGACATACTTTTTTTTACATTTTACAGATATAAAACTAAATTTTCGGTCCTTCTTATATCTCTTATAATCAGTCTTTGGTATATACCTTATAATTTTCTTCTCTCTTGTATGTCAAATTTTCAGTTAAATTATATTAAGTTTGTTTTCTTAAATAAAGTCTTGAAAGTCTGACTGTTGATCAAATGACCATTTTTTTCCCATTAAAGACCATGCTTTACTTTGCTGGGTTTAGTTTTGGTCAGAGCCCCATTTATTTTCCTTTCCCATATATAGTTTTCCAAGATCTGCAGTCCTTTAATGTCTCCACTGCTGGGTCTTATGTGATTCTAATTATGGCAGCATAATATTTAAATTGTTTTAATATTGTTGCTTTTAATATTTACCCTTGAGCTGGGGATTTCAGAATTTCACTGTAATATTCCTGTTAGTTTTCCTCATAGGATCTCTTTTAACTGATGAAAGGTAGATTTTTCTATTTCTACTTTCCCCACTTGTCCTAATGCTTCAAGACCTTTTTCCTAAATTATTTCTTATATTATTATATCAAGAATTTTAAAAATCATGTTTCAGTTACTCCAATTTTTTTTGGTTTTGTTTGCTTCTTGATCTATTCTCCAAATCTCTTGTGCTTCATATAGGATGTTTCACTTTCACTTCTCTTTTTTCATTACTTATATTTTGTTAATTATTTCTTGATCACTTATAATTTCACTAACTTCACTTTGTTCAATTCTAATTTTCAAGGCGTCATTTCTGTAAGATTTTGGATCTTTATTTTTTTCTAATTGATTAACTTTCCTTTCATAATCTTCTTGTTTTTCTTGAGTGATTCTTTTGCTTTTAATTTTTTTCCTGTATCTTTGTCATTTGATTTTTAATGTCTTTTTAAAGATCTTCTGTGAAACTATTTTTGGGCAGGTGATCATTTGAAATTACTCTTTGGGGGTTTCTTTACTTTAATATCCCTTTCTGAAGATGAACGCCAGTATTTTCTTTTCCTATGGTAGCTTTCTATGGTTGGATTCTTTCTCCTTTGCCTTTCCAATTTTTGTGGTAAAAGCTTATTTTTTTAAATTATTTTTAACCTTGGGATCTGAGGGATGGTGCCTTTTGCACCAGATATTCAGTTCTTCCACATACCCTGGAAACAAACCAAACTTCCAACATCCTGTAAGTGCTCACAGTGAGCACTTTCTGTCCTACTGCTACTTCACTCACTGGGTGTGTCCTGGTTTCTTTTTTGCCACCTTTGTTCTCTGCAGCACCACTGGGGCTGGTGTTCCTTGTCAGCAGAAGTCCCCTTGATCTTTCCAGGCTCAAATTCCCAACTCCCCTCACTATCTTGGGGGTAAAAGTTTCTGTGTCTGGGGTTTAGGCAGCCTCTCAAATCAATTAACCCTAGGGTTTGCTTCTTATTGTTTAAGTGGCTTATTCTTATTTTTTATTTTACTTGCCTGGAGGTATTTACTTTTCACAGGGATCAAACCAGAATTTTTCTTCTGATCTTCTCAAATTGTCCCAGGAAGAACTCTTTTCTGCCCCTTTTCTTATTCATTTTTATCTGCCCTTTGTTTGCCCTAAGGTATTATTTTGTCTCCTTTGTAGGGGAAAATGTTGACATTTTCTACCCTACTCCCCTATCTTCCCAGAATCCTCCAATAATGACTTCTAAACCTAGTTCTCAACTACTTTGGACATCAATCTCCCTCCCATATATACACTACTCTCTAACCAACCTGGATTGCTCTGTTCTTAATATACAATGTTCGATGTTTACACAGTTGCTAGTGATTTCCCAAGAAAATTTGTTTTGAGATATTTTGCATTCACTTAATAGTTATTCTATAAGGTGCACAGCCAAGATGGCAGAGTAAGAACACAGACTTGCTAGTGATCTCCCTCCAAACCCAGCCAAATACTAGTAAAAAATGCTCTAAACAAATTCTGGAGCTTTGGAACTCATAGAATGATGCAGTGAATAAATCTCCAGCCCAAGACATCCTGGAAAGTCATTGAGAAGTGTCAACTGTGCCAGGCTGGGAGCAGAGTGCAGTCCAGCGTGGGCTGGTGCCAGAACAGATAAGAACTGAGCAGGCCTTCGGGGGACTGAATCTCAGGCAACTTCAGTGGTTTCCAGATTTTACAACCAAGGATAATTTGGAAGGTCAGTGGAAAAACCTGTGGGACCTGTGTGAGAGAGTAGAGTGGTCCCAGGAATAGGGAAGTAGAGGGGATGAAGGAGCACAGCAAGAAGGAGCTTGTGGCAACAGCAGGAGGTGGAGGCATAGAAGCATCAACAGCGACTATTTCTGGAGTTGTAGGCCCACAGATTATGGCGGGATGGAGTGGCTGAGGCGACACCCTGTCCCCACTGAAAACAGAGAACTACCTTGACAAAGAGCTCAGAAGTCAAGTAAATGCTTGGCTAAATTAGCAAAAAACAGAAAAGGAATCAGACTGTAGAATCTTACTTTGATGACAAGGAAGAGAAAAGTTACAAACAGAAGACAACAAAGTCAAATCCTCCAAGAGAAAAATATTAATTGGTCTCAGGTCATGGAAGAGCTTAAAAAGGATTTTGAAAATCAAGTAAGAGAAGTAGAGAAATATTGGGAAGAGAAATGAGAGTGATGCAAAAAAATCATGAATAGTGAGTCAACTCCTCATTAAAGGAGACCCATAAAAAATGCTGAAGACTACAATATTTTAAAAAATAGACTCATGCAAATGGCAAAAGAGACCCAGAAAGCCAATGAGGAGAATAATGCCCTAAAAAACAGAATTAGTCAGGTGGAAAAGGCAGTCTAAAAGTTTCCTGAAGAAAAATAATTCCTTAAAGATTAGAATGGAGTAGATGGAAGATAATGACCTTATGAAAAATCAAGAAATTATAAAACAAAGCCAAAGGAATGAAAAATAGAAGACAATGTGAAATCTCATTGGAAAAATAAGTGACCTGGAAAATAGATCTAGGAGAAACAATTTAAAAATCATGGGACTGTCTGCAAGAAAAACATGATTTAAAAAAAAAAGAGCTTTGACAGCATCTTCCAAGAAATTATCAAGGAAAACTGAACTGGTAATGTAAAATCAGAGGGTAAAATAGATATTGGAAGAATCCAACAATCGCCTCCTGAAAGACATTCCAAAAGGAAAACTCCTTGGAATATTGTAGTCAAATTCCAGAGCTCCCAGGTTAAGGAGAAAATATTGCAAGCCACCAGAAAGAAATAATTCTAGTATTTTGGGAATGCAATCAGGATAGCATGAGTTCTGGCAGCATCTACATTAAAGGATCACAGTGCTTGAAATATGATATTATGGAGATCAAAGGAGCTAGGATTAAATCCAAGAATCACCTACCTAGCAAAACTGAATATAATACTTCTGGGGAAAATGGTCATTCAATGAAATAGAGGATTTTTGAGCCTTCTTGTTGAAAGGACCAGTGCTGAGTGGTAAATTTGACTTTCAAACACAAGAACCAAGAGAAACATGAAAAGGTAAAAAGGAAAGAGAAATCATAAGGGACTTAACTAAAGTTGAACTGTTTACATTCCTATATGGAAAGATCATAGTTATAACTCTTGAGACTTTTCTCAGTATTAGGATATTTGTAAGGATTACATACATATAGACAGAGGGCACAGAGTGAGTTGAATAGGTAGGGATGATATCTAAAAAATGTAAAAGGGGTGAGTAAGTGATATATTGGTAAGAGAAAGGGAGAAATAGGATGGGGCAAATTATGTCACATAAAAGAGACAAGAAAAAGTGTTTTCAATGGAGAGGAACAGGGGGGAGGT
Source organism: Notamacropus eugenii (assembly GCF_028372415.1). NCBI lineage: Eukaryota > Metazoa > Chordata > Mammalia > Diprotodontia > Macropodidae > Notamacropus > Notamacropus eugenii. Next base: position 410,797,229 of record NC_092872.1, read on the forward strand.
AAGAGGGAAAGAGTGAACTTTACTCTCTTCTCATTTGGCCTAAGGAGGGAATAACATGCAGACTCAATTTGGTATGAAAATCTATCTTACATTACAACAAGGTAGGGAGGAAGAGGATAAGCAGTGGGTAGGGAGGATGATAGAAGGGAAGGCAAATGGGAAGAGGGATTAATTATAAGTAAACACTTCTGAAAAGGAATAGGTTTAAAAGAGAGAATAAATGGGGGATAGGATTGAATTCTGGGAAATATAGTTAGTTTTCCACAATATGACTGTTATGGAAATGTTTGCATAATTACACATATAGAACCTATATTGAATGGGTTGTCTTCTCAGTGGGGATGAGTGGGGACAGAGGCTGGGGAGAGTAGTTGGAATTCAAAATTTTAAAAATGAATATTAAAAATTGTTTTTACATGCAAGTGGGAAATAACATATACAGACAATGAGGTATGGAAATCTTTCTTGCTCTACAAGAAAATAAAGGGGATGGGGATAATATAAGGGAGGGGTGTGACAGAATTGAGGGCAGATTAGGGAAAGTGATAATCAAAATGAACACTGTCTTGGGGGTGGAGAGGAGAGATGGGGAGAAAATCTGGAACACAAAATCTTGTGGAAATGTCTACTGAAAACTAAAATTAAATTAATAAATTTTAAAAATATTTTATATATTGATAGATATTTTTCTTTAGTGGTAGAATGTAAGCTCCTTATTCTTATTAGGGCTTTCTGTATTTTTAAACTTGGATCCTCAGAATTTACAATAGTGTCTAGCACATATAAGGTTTATAATAAATGTTTATTGATTGGTAGTTTAAAGTTTATCTTTATTCTTTTGAAAAATTAATTTTCACACCTACTGATCATGTCTATATTGACAAATGACTGTTATGCTTTCATATGTGGATTGGATTCCTGTGTGTCTTAAAACATCCTACCATTTTGAGAGGAGCTTGTTTCAAAGAACCCCCCACCCTCTTCAATTTTGTTTCTTCATATAGGTGCATAGATTTTGTTTATGAAGCCTTTTTAAAAAAACTTTTTGTTTGTCATCAAAATTGTAGATAGTATCTTTTGTGCTTCTTTTTATACCATGTACTTGATATTTATGTAACGGGAAATTTTTGCCAGTTCATAGTTGTGAAATGTATTCCTTTTCTCCTCAGACGTATTTATAATATGACCTGTGATGTTTGGGCCATGGTTCCTTTCTATATTATTCTATTTCACATATAACACTTGACTTAAACCCCATTAGGTAAACAGTACAAGTGATTCTATCCCCAGGTTACATTTAATAGTATATACATAGAAGTACAAGGGAAAGTAAGCATATTCAGGAATCCTGATAAAGAATATTATGTGAAGACTTTTCTCTCTTCTCACCAGACACTTTTCCAGCTGAGAGAAAGCTCTACCCTGAAGCCCTAATCCCCTAATTTGTGACTCTGTCCCAAACACTGACATTTTAGGAAAGGTACTAGGCATACTTAATCTCACTTCTGTCTAGCCTCAATCTCAAAACATTCTTCTCCTTCTTCTCCTTGCCTTCCATTGGCACATTCATACCACTACTAGGTCTGTATCCCAAAGAGTTTTTATTTAAAAAGTAAAATAACCTATATATACAAAAATATTTAGAGCAGATTTTTTTTATTGTGACAAATAATTGAAAAGTGAAGGGATTCCCGGTAATTAGGGAATGGCTGAGAAAACAATGGCATATGATTATGATGGAATACTGTTGTGATATTAAAATGATGAGCAGGATTCTTTCAGAAAAACCAGGAAAGAACCATATGGACTGATGCTGAGTGAAATGAGCATAATGAGGAGAATATTGTACACAATAATAGCAATATTTTACAATGATCAGCTCTGAATGACTTAGCTATTCTCAGCAATGCAGTGATCCAAGAGAATTCTGGACTCACAGTGAAAAATACCATCCACCTACCAGAGAAAGAACTGAGGAAGTCTGAATATAATTAAAAGCACACTTTAAAATAATTCTTTGCTGTGTTTTCTTTTCAACTTTTCTACTAGTTTGGAAATATGTTTTGCATTACTGCACATGTATAAGCTATATCAAATTGCTTACCATTTCAGAGACAACTTACAGGAGGGGAGGAAGAGAATTTGCAACTAATAATGAATGACAAAAATTGTTTTTATATATACGTGGAATTTTTTTAAATTAAATTTTCTCTGCTTCAGTTTCTTCATCTGTGAGATGGGTTTATTAAGAACACTTGTCTGAAAGGGCTTTTATGAGAATTAAAGAAGGCAACACTCAAAAAACACTTTGAAAATTCTGAAAATGTCACATGCTGGCTATGGTATTATTAGAGTGAATTGAAATATGTCTTTTTAATTAAAAAACTTCCTGTTCAAGATTTATCATGTACCTTGATTTGTTATTTCACCTACTTATTCTTTAGAATTAGATTATTTAGTTTCCAATTAGTTTTTAGTGAATCTTTCCATGGCTCCTTATTATGTATAATTTTATTGCATCATGATCTGAAGAGGATGTATTTAATATTTATGCCTTTCTGCATTGGATTTTGAGGTTTTTATGCCGAATGCAAGGTAAATGTTTGTATAGGTGCCATGTACTACTGAAAAAACAAATATTCCTTTCTGTTCTCATTCAATTTTCTCCAGAGGTCTACCAAATTTAACTTTTGTCAACTTCTGTTTACCTCTTTAACTTCTTTCTTGTTTATTTTATGGTTAGATTTATCTAGTTCAGAGAAAGAAAGATTAAGGTCTCCCATTATTATAGTTTTGCTCTCTATTTCTTCCTGTAATTCCCTTAATTTGTCTTCTAAGAATTTGGGTGCTGCACCGCTTCCTGTATTTATGTTTAGCATTAATAGTATCACATTATCTATTACATGTGATAGCAGGATGTTGCTTCCTTTATTATCTCTTTAATTAGATTATTTTTTTCTTTGAGAGCAGCATTACTAACCCTACTTTTTTACTTTTTCCATTTACTTTACTTTTTTTTTACTTCTTACTTTTTTACTTTTTGCTTTACATTTTTACTTCAGCTGAAGTATAATATATTTTGCTCCAGCCCTTTACTATTCTGTGTGTATCTCACTGCTTCAAATGTGTTTCTTGTAAACAACACTTTGTAACCTTATGGTTTTTTAATACATTCTGCTCTCTCCTTCTGTTTATGGGACAGTTCATCCCATTCACCTTCACAGTCATGATCACTAACTTTGTTGTTCTTTTCATTCTATTCCCTGCCCTGTTTCTGCTTTTTTCCCTTTCCCTCCTCAGTAGTATTTTGCCTCTGACCACTGCCTCCATAAATCTGCTCTGCCTGCTATCATCCCCTTCCCTTTGCTTTATCCTTCCCTCACTATTTCTTCCCTCCATTCTACCCTTCCCTCTATCCACCATGCCCTTTTCTTTCCCCTTTCCATTCCTACTTCCTATAGGGTGAGATCTATTTCTAAAATGTAAGGAGTTATAATGGCAATCAAATTAGGATCTTTTCCTTTTTGTTTTACTGAAAGTGCCTCTGAATAATGTGATTAAGGAGGATCTTTTCGACCCATTGTCGGGCCTGGGAAGATTTGTAGGAAGGTCAATGCCTTTTGCTAATGAGGCATTTGTTCTCAAGGAATCTGATGCCCTCTGGCTCTAAGAAGTGTATAAAGGCTCTGAGGGTAAGGTTTTATTTCGGGGGCTTACTGAATGGAAGTGTTTATTTGGCCAAACTAGGACACTGGGAAGCTGGCTTAAGGAGCCTCTTAGCTTTGAAAACCTAGATATTGGTGCTTCTCTCTCTACTGACTGTGGCCAGACAGCTGGGGTCCAAATGTCTGTTGAACTCAGGGAGAGGAAGCCAAGTCTGTTGATATTTAACTTCTCTATTTTCTTTGAATTTCAGGGTGCTGACTCTGCTGAACTAAATGAATGATCTATGTGCTTGGTTAAAGGAATCATACATATGCTTTATTAAAGTGACTGTTAACCCCTCAAAGGTTCCCTTTCCTTTTATGAATGCATATCTAGGAACCTGTAATAGCAAGCCCCCCTGTGTATGTTGGGGTAATTACTGATACAGGAGTTCACTTTCCTAGGCTAAGGCTAAATTGTAAACATATGAAGGATTAATATCTTTTCAACCCTGATAATTCACAACTTTACTGAGTCACTTGTTTTTCATGCCTTCTGGCTCTGAGTCAATCAGGGTCCAAGTCTTTGTTCTATATTTTGGGAGGATGATATTTTGCTTTGGGGGTTTGTTAATGAGAAGGAGCTTTTTATTCTTTGGATAGGACTCTGAGTAGCTATGTGTTAAGAACCCGCAGACTACTCAGAGGTTTGTGCTGTCATGGCTCACTGGTGTATATCATTGGTTGTATTACTTTGTTCAGAGAGCAGGAGCACTGACTATTGAATCTCTGTTCTAATTTCTCTGCTTGTATTTTCTACTTTTCTGTAATTAAAGTAGTATTGTTGACTTCTTTAAAAGTTGTCTTTCCTTTAGGAAAGCAAATCATATAACCTGTGCTAACAGGTCATCCAGGGTGAGCTAGAGTGCTTGCTGATACATATACCCAGGTGACTGTGTATGTTATTCCATCTTTGAACCAAATCCAGTGAGAGCAAAGTTCAAGCGATACTCTTGTTCAAACCTCTTTCTCTTCTTCTCTGCTACTGTAATGGGTCTTTGTGGATCTTCATATGTTGGAATTTATCCTTCCCTCTCTGCTCCTTTTCTCTTCTCCCAATACAATCCTTTTTTCACCCCTTAATCAATAATTTTATCATCACATCAAAATCAACATACCCATACCCTCCTTCTGTGTACATCACTTCTAAATGATGAAATAAAGATAAAGTTCTCAAGAGTTACAAGTATCATCTTGCTATATAGAGGTGTAAAAAAAAGTTTATCCTTACTGAATAACATATTTTTAAAAATCTTTCCTGTTTAGCTTTTTTATTTAATTAATTTATTTGTTTTCAATTTTCAACAATCACTTCCATAAGTTTTAAATTTCTTCCCCCTCCATCCCTGGGAAGGCATGTAATCTTATATGGATTCGATGCATACATTTCCTATTTACCTTTTTATGCCTCTCTTGAATGTTGTACTTGAGAAAAAATTTTTGGCTGACTTCTGTCATTTTCATAAGGGAGATCTGGAAGTCTTCTATTACACTGATCGTCCATCTCCTGATCTGAAAGATTATGTTCAATTTTGCTGGGTAGTTGATCTTTGGCTGTAATCCAAGATCATTTGCCTTCCAGAATATCGTATTCCAAGTCGCCTGATCTTTTAATGTATAAGTTGCTAGATCCTGTGTAGGCTTTATTTAACAGGATTCTTTCTGGCTATGTGCAGTATTTTCTTTTTGACCTGATAATTCTGGAATTTGGCTATAATATTCTGCTTTTATTTTATATAATATTCTTTATTTAATATTTTATATAATATTCTTATTTCTATAATATTATGTTTTTATTTTGGAATGTGTTTCAGGAGTTAATACAGGGATTCTTTCAGTGACTATTTTACCCTTTGGTTCTAGGATCTTAGGGCAGTTTTCCTTGATAATTTATTGAAAGATGCTGTACAGGATCTTTTGTTTTGATCTTGGCTTTACAATTGAACAATAATTTTAAAATTACCTTTCCTAGGTCTATTTTCTAGGTGAGTTATTTTCCAATGAGATTTTTTACATTTTCTTCTTTTTATAATTTTTTTCATTCTTTTGCTTTTATTTGACAGAATTTTGATGTATCATGAAGTCATTAGCTCCCACTTGCCCAACTTTAATTTATACCAAATTATTTTCTTCACTTAGTTTTTGTATCTCCATTTGAAGTTGACCTATTCTACTTTTTAAGGAGTTCTCTTCAGCATATTTTTGTATCTCCTCTTTCATTTGGCCAATATTATTTTTTAAGGAGTTGTTTTCTTCAGTCAATTTTTATCCTTCCTTTTCAAAGCTGTTGTCTCGCTCTGTCATACTTCTCATTTCTTTCCCATTTTTTCTTCTACCTCTCTTATTGAACTTTTAAAATCGTTCTTCAGCTCCTTGAAGAAGAATTCGGGGGCTTGGGACTAATTCATATTTCCCTTTTAGGTTTCAGATGTAGGTGTATTGAAAAAGTTGTCTTCTTCTGAGTTTGTGCTTTGATTTTCCTATAATAATTTTCTATGCTTAGTATTCTTTTCTCCTTCTTGCTCATGGTATTTGCTTAGTTGGAGGGAAACATTAAGGGACCATGCATCTAGGTAATACAATAGGTAGAGTGCCAGGTCTGGCGTCAGAAATACTCATCTTCCTGAGTTCCAATCTGGGCCTCAGGTACTTATTCACTCTGTTACCTAGGGCAAGTCACTTGGCCCTATTTGTCTTAGTTTTTCATCTGTCAAATGAGCTGAAGAAGAAATGACAAACCACTCCACTACTTTTGTCAAGAATATGCTAAATGGGGTCATAAAGCATTAGATTTGACTGAATTGGCTCAACAGAAACAACAACAACACCAAGATTAAGGGAGAAATTATTCCCAAGTAAAAGAAATTATAGGGATGTACACAAATATTTCTTGTTTATTTGAAGTGGTTATTATAAATATGCAAATTAAGTATAAAGGATATATGGAGAAAGATGCTATCTGTATTCAAAAAAGGAACTGATAAATAGAAGTATGTATAGAATAAACTCACAGAAACACACACACATGCACATATACCTATTTAAGGGTAGCCATCTCTGGGGGGGAAGGGAAGAAAAAAGAAAAACATACATAATAGTTGTGCTGTACATTTGAAAAGAATAGCAAGTTTTTCATGATAGATTTGCAATTTCATGTACAGTCATCTGTTTTATTGTACTGTGTTATGGAAATGATTGTTTTATTCCATTAATTAACTAATTAATTAATTAATTAATAATTATTCTATTAAGTCCTTGTTGAATAATGTCATCACTCCTTACTCTTGGAGCATCTGCTCCCTAATCATTGCTGATTAAGGAGACACTTCCTTCCTTTACTCCATAAACAAATAATGAGCTTGAACTGAGCTCTCCCTAGAGAACCACTCTCCTGTCCTTCCCTCTACTTGTCTTTTGTGATTTATGATTTCACCTCCAGAGGAAAAGCTAAGGAGTGGGATTTGGGGAAGGGATTCTTATTGGGATGGTTCTGATGGTTACTAAGCCCATATGGCAATTAGCATTACTTGATTGTAAGAGTCAATTATTATTAGCTACACCTCAAGGTCAATCCACTTTCCCCAGCTGCAGATTAATTCTAGGAAAGATCTTAGCTTACAAAGGTCTTCCATTGAATCTTTGGCATCACCAGTTGTCCTGAGCTATGTTTTGCCAATAAACCCCCAATGACTTGGGAGGAGAAAGTGAGGTTGATGAATTTGCACAGCTCTGCTTCCCAAATCCAATTCACTTGCAAGTCAAGACAGCATCCTCCTGATGTCCTCTTTGAAAATGAAAGACCAATGACAATAACAATCCTATCACCTAAGGGTTACTCCACTCCCAAGGATAAAGTAATAAAGAGGAGTTAAGTTAACTCTTAACCTACTTCCTCATTAAAATGTCTGCCAATTGATTATCTTATGTCAAAACTTGATGTGAAGTGTGAGTACTGTGAATTACTCAGATTCATTGATGCACAGGAGATGGACGATCAGTGTAATAGAAGACTTCCAGATCTCCCTTATGAAAATGACAGAAGTCAGCCAAAAATTTTTTCTCAAGTACAACATTCAAGAGAGGCATAAAAAGGTAAATAGGAAATGTATGCATCGAATCCATATAAGATTACATGCCTTCCCAGGGATGGAGGGGGAAGAAATTTAAAACTTATGGAAGTGATTGTTGAAAATTGAAAACAAATAAATTAATTAAATAAAAAAGCTAAACAGGAAAGATTTTTAAAAATATGTTATTCAGTAAGGATAAACTTTTTTTTACACCTCTATATAGCAAGATGATACTTGTAACTCTTGAGAACTTTATCTTTATTTCATCATTTAGAAGTGATGTACACAGAAGGAGGGTATGGGTATGTTGATTTTGATGTGATGATAAAATTATTGATTAAGGGGTGAAAAAAGGATTGTATTGGGAGAAGAGAAAAGGAGCAGAGAGGGAAGGATAAATTCCAACATATGAAGATCCACAAAGACCCATTACAGTAGCAGAGAAGAAGAGAAAGAGGTTTGAACAAGAGTATCGCTTGAACTTTGCTCTCACTGGATTTGGTTCAAAGATGGAATAACATACACAGTCACCTGGGTATATGTATCAGCAAGCACTCTAGCTCACCCTGGATGACCTGTTAGCACAGGTTATATGATTTGCTTTCCTAAAGGAAAGACAACTTTTAAAGAAGTCAACAATACTACTTTAATTACAGAAAAGTAGAAAATACAAGCAGAGAAATTAGAACAGAGATTCAATAGTCAGTGCTCCTGCTCTCTGAACAAAGTAATGATAGCATGCTTTCCCAGGTTCTAGACAGTGGGCAATGCTCTCGTGCCTTCCTATTCACCAATGGAGTGAAGCAGGGCTGTGTGCTTGCTCCCATGCTTTTTAGCATGTTTTCATCCATGTCTTCAAATGCTTCAATGAGGATGAAGGTCAACTACCGCACTGATGGTAAGTTCTTCAATTTAAAAAGGCTACAAACCAAGACCAAAGTGGAGGGAGTGTTGGTGCATGATTTTCTTTTTGCAGATGGTTGTGCACTCAATGCAGCCTATGATGCAGCAAAGTATAGATCTATTCTTTGCTGCCTATGTTAATTTTGACCTAATAATTAGCACCAAGAAAACACAGGTGCTCCATCAGCCATCATCACACCATCCATATGTGGAACCATCAGTTACAACAAATGAAGAAGTTTTGAATGGTGTGGATAAATTCATTTACCTTGGCAATGTGCTTTCCAGGGATGTACACATTGGCAATGAGGTTGATGCATGCATTGCCAGAGTTAGCTCAGTGTTTGGGAGGCTACAAAGAAAACTTTGGAACAGAAGAGGTACTAGACTGACTACTAAACTGAAGGTCTATGGAGCCTTTGTGCTCACCTCATTGGTATATGCCTGTGAAACACTAATAGTCTATGAATGCCATGCCAGAAAACTGAATCGCTTCCATTTAAAGTGTCTTAGGAAGATTCTGAGGATCACCTGGCAGGATATGGTACCAGACACTGAAGTTCTTGCTCTAACAGTATTGCCAAGCATTCAAACTATTTTTCAAAGAGTACAACTCCTGATGGGCTTGCCACGTTGTTCGAATGCAAATGTACGCTTGCCAAAAAGACTATTTTAGGGAGAACTAACATAGGGCAGGTCATCACATGGTGGTCAGAAGAAGCAGTACAAGGACTCTTTCAACGTCTCTCTCAAGAACGTTGTATTTGACTGAACAACATGGGAGACACTGGCACAGGATCACTCAGCATGGCGTGTTCACATCAGAAAGGGTGCTATGAGCAAAGCAGAATTGAGACAGCACAAAGTAAACCCAGAATGAGCAAATTTGGAGTAACTACCCAAATATTCACAAGGACTATCTGTGCCCAACCTGTGGTAGAGCATTCTGAGCTGGTATTGGTCTGATCAGCCACAGTCAGGCACACTGAAATTTCACTTTATCATGGTGATGTCGTTTTTTTCTTTTTCGCGAATGAAGGATAACAACCAACCACGATGATACCATTAATATACAATAACAGAATCACTAATATGTAAGTAGTTATTTGGTCCTAACATAGAAGACTCTTATCCTAACACCATTACCATACATAATTAACTTAAACTTGATCTCATTTTACTTAATTTGCCAATACAATGAATCTCAATAAACTGAGTAAATACTGATTAATTAATCTGAGTCAGGTGTACAGACAGAATCTAGAACTAGCTTTCTTTCTTCTGTACAATAAGCTGAAAGAAGGCATGGAGAAAAGGAGAGGAAAGGAAAGGAAGAAGGAAGATAAAGGATGGGAAAGAAGGAAAGGTGGGCTAATCAGGGTTGGAATGAATGGAACCATGAAATAATATCAGTCTCCTCTGCTAGGTATCCTAGAGGGGCTTAGTGCTATAGGATGTTGTGCCTGAATGAGTATCGGTTTAAATTCAGTGGGCTGAAATCACTTCCCAGTTCTGCTACTCATGGTATAACCTAGATCAAGTCTTGTAACCTTTGTTCTTTTTCCTTAACTGTAAACTGAAGGGGTTGAATTGGAGGACATTTAAGGTCCTGTCTAACTCTAAATCTGTCATCCTATGATCTTCCATAGGACAACCACTTGAACCTTTGAAGTTAGTGACCATATTTATGAATTCATAGATGTAGACAAATAAGTCTTGTCTCCATTCTGAATTTTTCAAGTGACAACCTTATGACGAGTCTCAGTCTTTATTCCCTCTTAGTCAATATTCTGCGAAGTCAATCTATTTTCCATGTGGTTCTCAGAAATAGTATCTAAAAGTGAACATATTACTCAGAACATGCCCTTATCAGGTCAGCTACTGGCAGAACAATTAGTTCCCTCATCTTGGACATTCTACATATTTTAACGTGCTCATATGCAACTTTCTTAATATACAATAAGCCATTCACTGATGGAGAGCTTGTGGTCAATGAAACCCACCATATTTTCTTCATTACATCTACTGTTAAGTGTATACACTGGTAAGAACAATGTCATTAGGATTCTCTTGTGTACAAAATTTTATGATGGAATCTGTGGCTATGATTGAAGGAAATCATTAAGTAGAGTGTGTTGATGCTGTCAAGTTTGAAGTGACAGACTGACTGATTTCCCTTCATCTATCACAAGAAATAGGGGCTCTTAGGACCAGACTTGGAGTCTATCTATTTCAGAATCTTAACCTACTGTAAAATATCAGCCTGACCTGGAAAAATAAGGACAACAACAGTGAATTGCTGCATTCTAGAGCAGCAGAATTTTCCTTTTCTGTTCTTTTTTTTTTTTTTTTTTTTTTTTGAGGAAGGGGCTGGTGGCACACAAGATCAAGACCTGTGATTGCAAAAGTGCATCTCTAGAGACACACAACATGGTGAGGGAATTAGGAATGGATAGTTCTAAAACTTTGAGATGAGCACTTCCCCTGTGTCCTGAAAACTGAGGACCACCTTAAAAAACCACCTATGAAGCATCCTGGCAATCATATCAAAAGTGGACTTTCTAATCACTACAATGTCTCTTTAGAGCCTAAGAGAACTATTTCTCAACCCCTTTGGTTTCTACAATTTCTGGGGGTTTCACATAAATACACATACATACATTCATACATACATACATACACATGCATAAAAATACATTATATATAATTATAGCCTTTTATTAGTTACAATAACAATCCTTGTTACAGAGATCTACATCAGACCCTGACCCCAGAATCCCTCCCCTTGCCTCCCATGGACATATATTGCAAAGAGGTAATCAGTTTCATGGAAAGAGTAATCAATCACTCTCAACTTGGGCTATAGTGGTTCAGACAACTTGCACTACACTCTCATATGTGTCTCTGCCTGACACAGAATCCTAGAATCTCAGAGCTGGAAGGGATCTCAGAATTGACTAGTTCAGTCATTACCTAAATAGAAAACTTAAATAAGAAATATGAGACAGGGAATTTTTAAATTGCCTAATGCAATAACATCAAACAAATGGAAATAGATATATACTAGCCACATTTTAACTTAAGTGAGATCATTTATTTTGTGTTGTATTTTTGTTTATTTTCTTAAACATTTCCAAATGAAATTTTAAGCGAGCTCCTGCCTTAGTTACCATATGCTGGCTGTGAGTTTGACACCATATTCCTGAGGTCATTTTAAATAAGGAGGATTTTGTTATTCTTCTTAGATTTTAGTTTCCCAGGATTCATGGTCATGGCAATCTCTAGTTTCCAGGTAGTAGATAATAACTCCCAGAATAACCCCAAGGATCTTAGATAGTAATTCCTGGAATCATGGTGATAGACAAACCTACTGAGACTGTGCAGTGAGATATTGAGGTGGCATAATGTAATACTTACTTTGCTTGCACTGGATGACAATATTGCTAAAGTTAACCTGTGAGGCTACTGTTGGTAATATGCCTTCTTTGCCTGTTGCCCTATACAGCAAGTGGACACTGCTCAGTAAGTGGGGAACCCATTTGGGATTTGGGTATGCATAGAGGAATGCATGTACCTGTCTCATTTGGACCCCACTGAGTGTTAAAGGGATTTAGTGAGTGCACAAGCTGGAATGCTGTGCTTGTCTCCATTGACCCCATTGAGACAAAGAGATCCCCTCTTCACACTGGCCCCTGTGAGAAGGGTTGCTAGAGAATGCTGTAGAAGTTGTTGCTCCCATTATCAGCAACCCCTCTTAAGAAGAAAGGAATAAAATTAGATTTTTAACCCCTCCAAATTTGTCTTTCTGTCCTTCCTGTATGATTAGATTAAGAGTTAATCTATTAGAGTCTAGAGTCTAGAAACCCCAATGCCTCCCATGTGTTATTTGTGAAACAGTCAAAAAGATCTATATCTTCATGTTCAGAAGAGGATTCAGTGTGTGACTTCAAGGAACTGGTTCTACTCCAAAAAATACTATTTATGAGATCCCATTAATCTTCTTTTGATTCCAACATTTTATTAAAGACTTTTTTTACCTCACATAGGAGGAAATCACAAATCAGTGCCCTTACCTGAATTTTTCTGGTAACTTTTTTATGTTCACATGAGTCTGATCATTGAAATAACAAATGCACAAGGGTTTCTCTTTAAGAGGAATGAAAATCAAACAAGAGAGGCAACATGGGTCAATATGCTTTGCTAAGGAATGCATATTCCTTGTAATATCTGTTAGGAATTCGATAATTTTCTGTATTAGATTTATGTACTTTTAAAAACTTCTTTCTTATCTTAGACACATCCTGGTCATGAGTATCTGCAGTCTCAATCCTTAGAGATGCCAAAACCTAAGTCAATATGGTTTAGCATAAGCAGGTAGGGTGTAAAGTCAGTGGCACCATTCTTTATAGAATTATAAGAATGTATTAGAGAAAGTATATGCTGGCTCCATTGAAGGGTTTTTTTTGGGGGGGGAGGGATGTTAGTGTTCCAAACTTGTTTATCAGAACAAGTTTAATTTTATCTATCTATCTATCTATCTATCTATCTATCTATCTATCTATCTATCTCTACATATACATACACATACATACATACATACGTATATTCATATATACACATACCCATTATAATTTCCATAGAGGATAAGATGTTTCTCTAGATTTTGTTATGCCAGCCAGAGCTAATATTTCTTTGAAGATGAATGACACATTCAAAATATCTGCCTTGGTCTGAATGGATCCTGGCAGGAAATTCAAACATTGAACAATATTTTCCCAGAGAAATTTGGTAATGGTGGAGGCTTCCTCATTCATTGTAGGATATGCTTGGTCATACCAAACAAGATGGTCTCTCACCACCAATACATATAACAGGGAGAATGCTCAAATAAATAAACATAATATCGTCCTTGTGTTCATTGTTGTTATCTTCAACAAAGTAATAACTAAACTAAGAATTTGTGGCATTCAAGTGACACACAAGTTAGCAGCCTGGTGAAAAGATGCCCTGTACCAAGCTGTGAAGAGGCTTGGCCACTTGCCAGTTTACAAAGCAACCCCTAAAACTAGAGGAGGTCCAGTAAATACTATTCATCACAATCTTTGTGACAATCACTTAGTTGGTTTTCCTCTTAGATAAGCATATTGAGGTTGGGAATATTCACTTTAGTGGATCCTAAGAGAGAAAGGTCACCTGCTGGTCATATCATGATTGTCTGACAGAGATAAAGGATAAGACACAGATATTTCAAGTGAAGACAACTAGGTAGCCAATAAGCAAATCCAATGAAGGGATTTAACTGACAGCGACATATTTTCCACCCAGTATTGTATACTTAGATAATGCAAAGGCGCAGGCAAGTCCCTGAGGTCATAGTTACACTCTCAGCCCCTCTATGCCCCTTATAGGGTTAGAAATATTATTAATAATAATAACTTTCAGTATTTATATGTTGCCTAATATACATCAGGTACTATGCTAAGTGCTTTACAAATTTAACTAACTTGATCGTCACAACCACCTTGGAATGTAGAGGCTATTGTTTTCTCCATTTGAAAGTTGAAGAAACTGGACCATATAAAGTGTTAGTGACTTGCCCCAAGTGACACAATCAGTAATGTCTGGGTCAGGGTATGAACTCAGGCCTTCCTAACTCCTAGTTCTGATTATGATTATGATCAGTACATACTATCAACTAGCACATGTATAGGGATAGATTTCTCATCAGGTCATAGGAGGGTTAGGACTATCCACCCAGTAATGAGACTCACTGCTTGTTAACTATTAATTTTCATAGCCTATCATAATATTTAATAGATTTACCATTTTTGTTATTTTTATACCTATTTGCTTTTATTTTATGGGTGTACATGTGTCTATTTTAAAATATTCATTTGTGATATATCTTGTTTGTAATTTGACTTTGATTCCAGTTATGGAAACAAAATGCCTACTTTTATTTTGCATTATGCTATATTGTTTTTGCATACTGTTATTGGTTGTTATTATCACTTTTCCTATGCACAATGTTCTGAGATGATTTTATAGGATGTGGTTAATAACCATTATTTTGGTTTTTGGTGCTATTATGTAACTGCCAGTCCTGTTACAGCTGATTTTTTAGGAAATTGTAAAATTTCAAATCCTTGGGAGAAATATAACCATTATGTCAAGGAGATGGGTGACTGTAAAACCCTTTCTGATTTGTAGAGAGAAAATTAATAAGAGATTAGGCCTGGAATATGGGGAGGTAACATAGTTTTGACAGATAGTGAATGATTTTTATGGAGATGCACAGATATAAGGGTAAAGGAATAGAAAAGATCTAATGATGACAAGAGAGCAACCATGGAATCCATTGATTAGGCACCTGCAGTTCCCTTTTTCAGGAGGGAGTAACATCTGCATGAACTATCATAGGAGATGGTAGGTGGGGTAGATGTTGTATTGTCAGGATCCTATTCCAGGAGCAGGACTGATGAGGAAATCCCTTATTGGAGGAATAGATAAGCCCTACCCCATCTTTGCCTTACCTGTACTTAATTTTGTAGTTTTGAAAAACTGGTAGAATACTATATCTATTTTTGATTTTTTAATATTAATTGCATGAACACCTATGATTGACCTTGTTTTTAATTTCATAGGATCCTTTGCTTGCTTGATGAGGATGTGAGGGAGCAATGGGAGGTACTCAAGAGAGAAAGTCCTTCATTACAGAGTTGCAAGCTAAAATTTCAGCCCATTGTTAGTGTTATGCTGTCTAAATGGATACATAAACACAAATCGTTTCATCAGCACAAAATTGCTACAAATTTGAGTCCTATTGAAGACATTCTCCTCAGAGATGCAAGCCAAGGTTACTTATCAAAATAGCCACTTAAGGTTCAGAATTCCTTAGCGATCTGCTGCTTTGCCCCAAAGGTGTCTCATATTGTTCTCTTAGTCTGCATACTTCAAGGACATAAAGATCTAATAGCACAGTATGGTGACTCTGCCCGACAATGACTCAAAAGGTTTATTTTTCTCCACTTTTATTTTCAGTCTAGAAAAAGATCAATAGGGATGAAAACAGGTTCTTTTATTAGGGGCATTGGGACCATCTGCTGCTTTTCTCATCCCATAGTCCACCTTTCTTTTGCTTCACAGCAATGTGTGAGTGAAACCCATGTCTGGGACTTGTTACACTTTGTATAGGGAAGAGTCTTTCATCTGAAGTTTGAGAAATGTGGTTTGCCATGCTCAGCTGAAAGACATTTCAGGGAGACTGAGGAAGTAGTATTTTAAAACGAATTAATCTTGAAAATAAGCACAAAACAGAATAGTATTTATTGCAACATTCAAATAAAGAGCCACAGAAACAGTGATTGTACACGTCCTGGCATCAGATGAGGAGAACACAAATTGTGCAGCACCTCAGGCCTCTGCAGTCAGGGCATATTAGAGCAACGACCATAATGCTTAAACTCAACAGTATCAAGAGTGTCCCTAAAGGAGTAAAAAATTTAAAAAAAAATCACTATTTATGTGAAAACAGTCAACTGCTACAATCCTACAGGAAAACAACAACAACAACAACAACAAAACATTTACAAAACTCTCAACAAAATGGAAAGATTAAATATCAGTTTTAAACATCAAAGCCATTCTTCGGAATTAATTCAACAACAAACACTTCTTTAAATATTTGCCTGACACTACTTGACTGAAACTTATACAAGAGATATAAAGACAAATTAATAATTAAAGCTAGCATTTATGTATTATTTTAAAATTTATAAAATACCTTAAATATGTTGTCTCCTTTCATCCTCACAGCAGCCCTTGGAGGTACACAGTATTAATATTTCCTTTTACTAGGAAAATTGTTAAAGAAGCCTCAATCTTTTAATAGATTGAGATGAGAAAGGAGTGCTGCTCCCAGTAAAAGCATGAATTTATGCATTCCAGAAACACAGAGGTAAGAAGTGATTGTCATGTACAATGTATCCTTGTGTAATAGAGTGGTAAGTCCACAAGGTTATTTATTTTTTTTATATACTTACCTAGCAACATTGCAAAATTCACATTCATTGCGATGTGTTTTGCCATTTGTAGAACAGACAGGATCATAAATTTTGTCACATACATGTGGTGGTAGTTTTTCAAACTGCTTACAATTAGGCTGCAAGAATCACAAATATCCAGTATGGATCAGCTGTCATGTGTACATGAAACCTTTTCACTTGAGGACCTACCACATCAGACCCTGAGTAAAGGGCAATCAAGGTTTCAAAGCTTCTTGTCACTTTGGGCAAATGAATTAGGGGCATCTAAAGTGATAAAACTAGACGTGCCTTTGGGTTTAGGATTCATGCGTGTGCTTTGAAACCAAAACTTTCCCTAAAGGAGAAGTATAACCATTCCATTGACAGTCATGAAACTGTGACCTAAACCCTGAGTCTGACTCTTAGAAAATCATTGTTTAGGTTCCATATTTTTCCTATCATTCAGAAACTAGCTAAATCTCATTTCCTCCATGAAGTCTTCCTAAGTGTCTCTAGATCCAATCCATCTCACCTTTCCTGTGATTCTTATACTAATCATCATGTGGTCAACTCAGTTTTGCATTGGGACTGTATTCTATCAATTGCTTTGGTTGTTTAACTGACTCATATGTAGAAGTCTTTCCTCCCAAGAGAGATTGAAAACAGCTTAACACCATACAGGAATCCCTGATTTTACCTATGAGGAAGGTTAGGAGGTCCATAGAAATTGAATCATATGCCAAGGATAACACTGAGTTTAAATGAAAAAACTGAAATATGAAAACCACATGACTACAGTGAATAAAATGTCCATGACTTTTGACCCAGAGATGCCACTGTGAGGTTTATATCCAAAGGAGGTCAAAGACAGAAAGAAAAGTGCCATATGAACCAAAGTATTGATTAGAACTCTTTGTAGTATAACCAAGAACTGGAGTCAAAGGAGATACCTATCAATCACTCAGTGAAATGGAGTGCATGAAACTGATCACTGTGCCTTAAGAGAGGAAGAATAACAAGGCATATTAAGTGACAAAAAGTTTAGAAAGTAAAATCAGATAAAATATAGTGACTACTACGATAATGGGAATGGGAAAGAGAACAATAACAAAAAGTCAAAACTGAAGTCTGTGCAATTATAAGAGTCAAGCATAGCCCCAAAGAACAGATCAAATGCAGAATCCTCTGCTTGACACTCAGAGCCCTTCATAACTAGCCCCTCTTAAATTTCCAGAGCACAAACTTTGAGTAGACAAAGCTGCCTAAGTGGGGACTCAGTTAGCTGAGTGTCAGCTCATCTCTCCCTTCTGTCTCCCTCTCCCCTTCCTTTGGTGTTTACTGGGTAGATGTCATTTCCTTCCTTCCTTCCTTCCTTCCAAACTTTTTTGAATTCATCATTTTAAGCAATTAAATACTGGTTTATCACCTTCACATAATAATATTTATTTAGACTTCCCCCAACTGATGAATCAATACATTTTCAAACAGATGTGGGATACCATGTAGACTTAGATCTAATAGATGTTCAATTTTCAAAATTGCTAATCTGACCCTGATATGTACAGATAACTATCTTAGTATTATTCCTGTAATTTGCCCTAGAGTAGCCTTCCAGATTTTCTTTACAGTATCCATGTAAATTGCTTTTTTTTCCCAAATGACCCATTAATTCATCAAGGTGAGCATGTCTTCGACAGAAATAAGATTCCCTTCCCAAAAATCCTTAGGAAATCATAGGATCATAGAATGGAAGGTAGATCTGGACGATACATTGGACCAATCCAGTGTTAGGAAACATTACATGTAATGTCATACTTGTTTGATATTTTGCTTATTTTTATAAGAATTGTTTTCTTTGTTTTCCATTCTATGTTATAATGTTTGGCTGTATGGGACTGAGAAGGAATATGATGGAAAATGCACTGTATCAATGTAGAAAATTTTACATTACAAATATATCTCTATTTAATTTTAAATGTTATTTAGTATTAAAATGTTAATAGTATAATTATAATTATACAGAAATATAAATAAGATATCAATGTTATAAAATATAGATATATAATATATTGTTGCTATTTTAAATATATAATCACAAATGAAATATATTGTAGTATATAAAAATAGCTTAATAAGATGTGATATGTAATATCCATATAATGGAAATGTTACTTTTATCAAAGAGCTCTACTCACAATACCAACCTCCGAACAAAGAGTGATTAAAAACTTACTTGAATTCTTCCATTACTAAAGGCATTGATGAAAATATCTGCAACAAAATACAGATGCAACAAACTGCTTGACATAATGTTTGTAATAATCACTTCACATATTACGATGAATGAAGGGGGGGGGCGCTTTGCATGTATGCTTCTATGTGGACTTGCTCTCAAGAGAATACCACAAATAACGTGTAATTAGAAACAATAGATTTGAGCCTGTTGTTAATCCCAGAGTAGTTGGGTCATAAGAGATCTTTGGATATATGCTGCTTTAGGATCAACTTAAGAAATTTTAATCCAGGAGATCTCTTTTGAACTAATCTTTTCTCTTGAGTCAATCTCAATGAAAACCTAGATGTTTCAAAACTACTAACAAATACACTATTTTAGGAATTTAGATTTAATTGACTCACAAATTATTAAAGTAGTGAGGAGTGCTTCTGCCTCATTACTTTGTTCATGAGGAAATTGAAACCCAGAGAGGAACCTTTGCCCAAGGTGAGATACAACTGAAATAAATCAGACTCAAGTTAGCTGATTCTAAACCCAGTGTTTTCTCCCACACAATACTATGTTCACCTTTTGGAATGTATCAAATGCATCAAATTTACCAACTTAGGAAATCAAATCTTTTTAAAGAGTTTCTCATTTTGAACTATAAGCTAGAACTCAAACAGGAGAAAAGGCCAACATATTTCAGGCAACAGAAGACATTAGTTCTTCACAGAAGCTTCTGAAATATCAGTGGTTTGGCAGCAAGTATTCAGAAAATTACTCACCTGTGCAACCAGTCAGTGTCAATATGAAGAGACCCAAGATTGTCTTGTTTATCAGAAGGTAGAAAGCCATTCAGCCTCTTCTTATTTTTGGATTCTCTGTGAGGAAAAAGCAAAATAAAACTTGACTTGTTAATTTTGACCTAAAGCCCACCTAGGACAGATTTCCAGTGAACAGAAAGGGACAGATGAATAGCTTCTACTTACATGAAGTTCTGTCATCTTAAATTATTTAGTCTATTCTTTCCCATAATCACAATGTTATCATTGGAAGGAATATTCCCTCATCCCTATCTCAGAATAGTATACCAAGCTTGCAAGAAGTTGTAGCTCTTCCTCCTCTATTACTCATAGAGAGATTGGCAAAGATGGAGCCACCCTCCTTATACAATATTCTGAAACCTTTACTGAGGGTAAGATACAGCAAAAGACTATATGTTCTTTTTTTTTGGAGACAGGTATCACTACCTCCATTACAAAGCTGGGCATCTGCACACCCCCCGAAAAACTACAATGAAAAAATCCAGAATTCTTGGATTTAGCTAGATGCCTGGAACACTGAGGAATGCAAAAGTGAGGGACACTGACCCAACTATGGGAAATAATGACTCACCTCTGAGGGAAGAAGAGAAAGGCAAAGAAATGAAGAGAAACTTCTATCTCTTTCCCCAAGTTACTCCTAAATACCCATAGCCAGTTACACTACCTTTTTTTGAAAGATGAGCAAAGAGAGATTTCAGGCTGATGTCAGGTGAAAGAAAAAACCCTGAGGCAGATTCTGCTCCACCCACAGATTGTATCTCCTTGCCTAGGAGGAATATCAACTAAAATCTATGCTTCAGCTGGAGACTGAAGGACTAGATTGCAGGAATTTCATCAGGCATGGAAAAAAAGGCCCTAGAAAGAAGTGGAAGGTTCAAAGGAGATTAAGTGATCCAGGGGTAAGAGGAACAGAGAGAAAGTAAAGAAATTGATAATGAAGAGGATGAGAGAAGAGAAATCCATGTAGACACTTCTATTTTTTTCATTTCTTGCTGCTAATTGAAATCATGACTTTCACAGACTGGAGTATGTCCCAAAGAGGACAATGAGGATAGTGGGGGATTAGAGACGATGACTTATTGAGAACAGCTGAAAGAATTGAGTGTGTTTCAGCTAGTGACTCCTCTACAATCACATTCAATCTCTCCTATTTGCCATTCAAATTTCTGAGACATTCTAACCTTATTATACATTACTCTTCCTCCAGCACTTTGGCCAAAGTAGCCTTCTTGTTTCTCCTTAGGACATCTTATCTCCTAAACTTTTCACAGATTGTTTTCCAAGACTAGAATGTGAATAATGGGGAATTTTGCTTAAATACTGTTAAGGATCTCTAGTTTGTGTCACAGCTCAATGAAGAACAGCATCCTGTCAAACTTTTCCTTGTCATACTCCCCCATAATATGTAAAACAACTTTATCTTAATTTTGTAGGTAGGTATGCATATATTTGGTGTTTCCTCTAATAGAATGTCTTCATTGATGCTCTATTTTTTTCTATTCCAAGCATATTGTATAATACATGGAAGAGAGTTAATAACCAATAATTGATAAACATTGGTGACATTAATTGAAATTAAGGTTCTTTTGGGAATACATGAATACTTTCCAAGTATTCCAGAGTTCATGTGAAATAGGGATTAAAGTTGTTCTTTTTGAATAAAGAGTCAGAAGTAGAAACAATAGTTAGAAATTACAGAGGGGCTAATTTTGTCTCAATATAAGACTGAAACAATAGTACCTACCAAAAAGAGTTGGCCTAAATTAGAAAAAAATCTTTCACTAATCAAAAAGTAGTGCATTTTTTATTGCCAAACATGCCTCAAAAAGTGTCTTGATTATCTTAAATTGAGGTTACTCTAGAAATGATTCCTCTTCAGTTATGTCTTCAGAATAAATTATGTACCCTCTGAAGCCACTTACACTGAGGAAATTTTATAATTCATATAGTCTATGAATTCAAATATTCTCACCAAAAATGTCATGTTTTTTGGACATGTTCCAGACTATTAATAGCCTTCCCAGAATATTGAGCTGAGAAGTGAACATAACTTCTCAAAGAGAAGCTAAGTAATGAAATGAGTAGTGAAATAATCATCTACCTCCATTTTTTGTGTGTCTAGGCCTGTCTTACATAAACTAGAGCTGTTGTCACATGTTGGCACATGCCCCAGATTCCATGCTTCTTTCTGTTAATCTCAATGTCAGTTTGTAGTTAAGTAGGTGATGCATTTCTCTTTGAGGAAGTGAAATCTCAAAAAAAAAAAACTGAAACCAAACCCTCCTTCTATCTTCATATTAACTCTACTTTCACCTAGCCACATTACACTGGAATATGAATTAAAGACTTCATGCAGTTCCCAAAATGCTCTTTATAAGAGTTCTAATAAGCAACTGAAATGCATTTAGAACTTCATTCCCATCACATCCTCAGGCTGGTAGCATGCCAATATGTGATACTTTCTGTCATCTCAAATTCTGGAATTATCTCATATCTATCAATTAATCCAAGAACTAATAAGACCACCACGTATGATGCTAGGCACTTGCCAGTATGAATACAAATTTAAGCCTCATAGAATACTGCAGTCATTGACCATATATCCACTCTGAAGGAAAAAGAATTGGACTGATTATTCATACTTAAAAGCAGAATTAGCTAAATGGAAAAAGAGGTTCAAAAGTTCACTGAAAAAAATAGTTGTTTAAAAATTAAAATGGAGCAGATGGGAGCGAATGACTTTATGAGAAACCAATAAATTAAAAACAAAACCAAAGAATGAAACAATTGAAGACAATATGAAATATCTCATTGGAAAAACAACTGACCTGGAAAATAGATCCAGGAGGAACAATCTAAAAATTATGGGCTTCCCTGAAAGCCATGATCAAAAAAAGAATCTAGACATCATCTTTCCTGAAATTATTATGAAAAATTGCCCTGATGTTCTAGAACCACAGGGCAAAATAAATACTGAAAGAATCTCTGATCACCTCCTGAAGGAGAAAAGAAAACCTCCTAGGAATATTTTAGCCAGATTTCAGAGTTCCCAGGTCTAGGAGACAATATTGCAAGGAGCCAGAAAGAAACAATTTGAGTATTGTGGAAATACAATCAAGATAATGCAAGATCTAGCAACTTCTACATTAAGGGATGGAAGGGCTTGGAATATGATATTCCAGAAGTCCAAGGAACTAGAATTAAAACCAAGAATCACTTACCAAGCAAAATTGAGTACAATACTCCATGGGAAAAAATGACCATTCAATGAAATAGTGGACTTTCAAACATTCTTGATGAAAACACCAGAACTGAGAGGAAAATTTGACTTTAAAACTCAAGAATCAAGAGAAGCATGAAAAGGTAAACAGGAAAGAGAAACTATAAGGGACTGATTTAAGTTGAACTGCTTACATTCCTACATGGAAAGATAATGTTTGTAACTCTGAGATTTTTCTCAGTATTTGAGCAGTTGGAGAGATGATATACATATAGACAGAGGGCACAGGGCGAGTTGAATTGGAAGGTATGTTAATCTAGCAAAATAAAATTAAGGGGTGAGAGAGGTATATATTAGGAGGAGAAATCAAATGGGGCAGGAAATAAGTAGGTTGTAGGTGGGATGATGGGAGGACAAATGAGAGGAGTGAGTAATTAGAGGTAAATACTTTTGGGGAGGAGCAAGGTCAAAAGAGAGAATAGAATAAATGAGGGACAGGATAGGATGGAGGGAAATATAATTAGTCTTTCACAACACTTCTATTTGGGAAGTCTTTGCATAACTACACATGTATAACTTGTATTTAATTGCTTGCCTTCACAGTGGGGATGTGTGGGGAGGGATAAAGGGGTAGAAGTTGGAACTCAAAGTTTTAGGAACGAATGTTGAGAATTGTTTTTGCATGCAACTGGGAAATAAGAAATGCAGTTCATGGAGTATAGAAATCTATTTTGTCCTACAAGAAAGGAGAGAAAATGGGGATTAAGGGAAGGGAGGGGTGTGATAGAAGGGAGGGCAGATTGGGGGAAGGAATATTTCAAATGCATGATGTCTCTAGGTGGAGAAAGGGGGGAGATATGGAGAAAATTTGGAATGCAAAATCTTGTGGAAATGCATATTGAAAACTAAAATAAATAAATTTAAAAAGAAAAGTAATTCTCAAAGGACCAAGAAATGTCTTCCACGAATTTAGTGACACATTGGGAAGAAACGCTTGGCACACTTATAATTTACATAACTGTCAGAGATATTCATGTGAATGAGAATAAAGGATCCCTTTACAAATCTCAGATTAAAGTTGTTTCTGCTCCATGCCTCGCTATATAGTATTTGCTGTAAAACATTTTATGTAGTACTTTTCATCATTTCCTATGTCCATGCCTGCCTTATTACTGCAAGTTCTGAAAATTAGCCAAGACTGTAGGTCACATAAGAACCAAAATTGTATTGGTTCATTTCCAAAATTTGATGGTCTGTTATCTTCTGATGTGCCCTATAGTAGTAAGGGCAGAGAGTTTGGAGTTAGAGGATCTGAGTTTGAATCTTGGCCTGATAATGCATTATTTATATGACTTATGGAAAGCTGCTTAATCTCTGTGAACCTAATTTTTTCTGATCTATAAAATAAGAACTTTACACTAAATGATTTCTGATTTCCTTCTATTTCTAAAGCCAATGAAAGTAAAGTCAAACAGGAAAATTCCCCCCTAAAGCAGAAGGGACATCTTATGACTCAGATGACAGGGAATTTTTTTTCTTTTGTTTACTAGGACACATTTTTGGATACATTTTGTTAATCATGTAATAGATATTCAATAAATGCTTAAATGAAAATTATATTCGAAACTGAAAAGAGTAAACATAAAAGATGCTTCATATCTTCTCATGATTTTCTATGTGGGGTCACAACTACCCTGAGAGTCACTGTGCACAGCATTAAGGAAATAAAATTGTTTGTTACAATACCCATAATGTCCCTGAATTTTGAAATCTAAAATAACGATCTGTAATCTGCTGATAATATCAATTATGTTTAGATATCATTGCAATGAATCTACAGAACAAAGTATTCTGCACAGTTCATTATAATATGCAATGCCTTTTGTTTAAAGGGCATGTAACATAAGTAAAAAGACTTTGTTTCAATCCAAAGAGAGGTTTTTATCCTAGATTCATGAATATGATTTTTGGATAATATTTTATTTTTCCCAGCTACATGTAAAATGATATAATGAACTAGTGTGGTGTGGTGTGTTGTGGTATAATGTAGAGTAGTGTAGTGTAGTGTATTGTAGTGTAGTATAGCATAGCATAACATAGCATGACATAATATGACATAACATGACATTGATAATATAACATAACATAATATAATGCAATATAATATAATTAATGTAATGTAATATATAATAATAATATGTTTAACATATTAGGAGTATAACATAATAATAACCAACGTTTTCAATGGATCAAAGACTGTGTGCAGTTTTATATCTCTTTGGTCATACTTTCAAATTGCTCTACAGAATGGTTGGATCAGTTCAGAACTCTACTAACAGAACATTAATTTTCTAATTTCCCACACCCACTCCAAAATTTATCATTTTCTTTCTTTCTTTTTTTTTTTTTGCTATGTTAGCCAATCTGATGAGTGTGAAGTGGTACCTCAGAGTTGCTTTAATTTTCATTTCTCTAATCAAAAGTGATTTAGAGTACCTCTTCATATGACTCCAGAAAGGCTTGATTTCTTCATCTGAAAACATCATGGTCATATCCTTTGACCATTTATCAATCGAAGAATGACATATTCTTACAAATTTGAGTCAGTTTTCCATACATCTGAGAAATGAGGCCTTTATCAGATAAATCTTCTGTATTTTTTGGCCAAACTTTCTGTTTTCTTTCTAATCTTGACTACATTGACTTTGTTTCTGCATAAACTTTTATATTTAATATAATCAGAATTAACTGCTTTACATCCTATAATGCTCATTGCCTCTTGTTTGGTCATAAATTCTTCTCTTATTCATGGATCTGACTGTAACTATTCCTTAATTTCCTGGTTTATCCCTCTTCATGTCTAAGTCATTTGTTAATTTTCAGCTTCTCTTGGCTTATCCTTTAAGATTTTGGTCTATACCTAGTTTTTGGCAGATTTTTCAAGTTTTTTTTTTTGGGGGGTAGTAGTTTTGTCAAATGTTGTGTTCTTCTCACAAAAGCTTAGGTCTTTGGGTTTATCAAAGAACAGATTTCTTTGGTCTTTACTACTGTGAGTTTTTTTTCTAACCTAGTCTACTGCTCCACCAATCTATTTCTTAGCAAATAACATGTTGTTTTAATGATTCCAAAATTATAATATAGTGTGAAAACTGTTTTGGTTAGGTCACTTTCTTTCATATTTTTTTCATGAACTCCCTTGATATTCTTTACCTTTTGTTCTTGGAGATTAATTTCATAATTTTTTCTAGCTGAAAAAAACAAAAACTAATTTTTGGTAGTTTGGTATGGCACTGAATAAGTAAATTGATTTTGGTAGAATTGTCATTTGAATTATAATGGATTGGCGTAATTATGAGAAATTAATATTTTTGAATTGTTTATATCTAGCTTTATTTCTGTGAAAAGTGTTCTGTGCTCATATATATGTATATATACATATATACATATATACACATACATACACACACACATATATATATGTACATATATACATACACACACACACATATACCCTGGCTTTGTCTTGGCATGTATATGTCCAAGTATTTTATATTGTCTATAGTTATTTTAAATGAAATTTCTCTTCCTTTTGATGGTAGACTATTTTTGTAATATACATAAATGATGGTGATTTATATGGGTTTATTTTATATCTTAAAACTTTACTAATGTTGTTAATTATTTTGATTGATTGTTTTTTTTAGTTGATTCTCTATGATTCTCTAACTATACCATTATAAATCTGAAAAGAATGATAGTTTTGCCTCCTCACTGTCTATTCTAATTTCTCAGATTTTCTCTTTATTCTCTTATTGCTTTAGGTAATATGTGTAGTACAGTGTTGAATAATACTGATGATAATAGTCATCCTTACTTCCCCCCTAACCTCCTTGGAACAACTTCTAGTTTGTCCCAATTTTAGATAGTGATTATTGATCGTTTTAGATAGATACTAATTACCATTTCTCCCCAAATTAATTAGTTCATTTGCTTTCAGTTTTCAACAATCACTTCTGTAACTTTTGAATTTTCGCCCCATTCCCTCCCCAAGACTGCATGCACTCTTATATGATCTCTACACATACATTTCTATTAAATGCATTGTCACACTAGTAATATTGCATAGAAGAACTAAAACAAATGGGAGAAACCATGAGAAAAAATTAAAAAAAAAATAAGAGAACTTGATTCAGACTCCATAGCTGTTTCTCCGGATGTGGACAGTATTTTGCATCATGAGTACTTTGGAAAAGGGTTAAGATTGTTGCACTTCTGTGAAGGGCTAAGTCTATCAAAAAGAGTCCTTGAAAAATGTGTCTGTTACTGTGTATAATATTCTCCTGATTCTTCTCACTTCATTCTGCATCAGTTCATATAAGTCTTTCCAGGACTTTCTGAAGTCTGCCTGTTCACCATTTCTTGTTACACAATAGTATTCCCTTAAACTCATATACCATAACTTATTCTTCCATTCCTCAACTGATGGACATTCCCCTGATTTCCAGTTCTTAGCCACCATAAAAAGAGCTGCTATAAATATTTTTCTACATGTGGGCCCTTTTCCCATTTTATTGATCTCTTTAGGATATAGTCCTATAAGGGGTATTGAGGGATCAAAGTGTATGCATATTTTTATAGACCTTTGGGTACAGTTCCAAATTGTTCTCTAGAATGGTTGGAACAGCTCACAGCTCCACCAAAAATGAATTATTATTCCAACTCTCCTACATATTTTCCAACATTTATCATCTTCCTGTATTGTCATGTTAACCAATATGATAGGTATTATGTGGTAATTGAGATTTGCATCTTTTGATTTGTATCTCTCTAATCAATAGTGATTTAGAGCACTTTTATATGACTATAGATAGCTTTAATTTCTTCCTCTGAAAACTATCTGTTCATATCACTTGAAAATTTATCAGTTGGGGAATGACTCATATTCTTGTAAACTTGACAGTTCTCTATATATTTTAGAAATAAGGCCTTTATCGGAGATAGTAGTTGTAAAAGTTATTTCCCAGTTTTCAGCTACTCTCCTAATCTTGGTTGCATTGGCTTTGTTTGTGCAAAATCTTTTCAATTTAGTATAATCGAAACTATCCATTTTTCATTTCATAATGTTCTCCATCTCTTGTGTGATCATAAATTCCTCCATTCTCCATAAATCTGACAAATAAAGCTATTCCTTACTCCCCTACTTTTTAATGGTATCATCCCTTATACCTATATAGTGTACCCCATTTGGACTTTATTCTGGTACACAGTGTCAGGTGTTGGTCTATGTCCTGTTTCTGTCACATTTCCAGTTTTCCCAGAAATTTTTGTCAAACAGTGAGTTTTTATCCCAGAAGCTGGGGTAGTTGGGTTTATCAAACTGTAGACTGCTATAGTCATTGACAACTGTGCCTTCTGCACCTAACCTATTCCACTTATCCACCCCTCTATTTCTCAGCCAATACCAAGTGATTTTGATGATTGTTTCCTTATAATACAATTTAAGATGTGGTATGACTAGGCCACCTTCCCTAGAATTTCTTTCCAAGAATTATCTTGATATTCGGAAATTTTCTTCTTCCAGATGAATTCTGAGATTATTTTTCAAGATCAATATAATAACTTTTTGGTACTTTGATTGGAATGGCCCTGAAAAGTTAAATTAATTTAGGCAGGATTTTAATTTTATTGTATTAAGTTGACCTATGCATGAGAAACCAATTTTTTTTTCAATTGTTTGGATCTGAATTTATTTCTGGGAGAAGAGTTATGTAATTGTGTTCATATAGTCCTTGGGTTTATTTTTGGAAGTAGGCTTCCAAATCTTTTATAGAGTCTACTGTAACTTTCAATGGGATTTCTCTTTCCATCTCTTGCTGTTAGGTTTTGCTAGTAACATATAGAAAAGTAGATGATTTATTTCAGTTTATTTTCTATTCTGGAAATTACCTAGAGTTGTTTAATATTTCAAGTAATGTTTTTTCACTTGACTCTCTAGGATTCTCTAGGTATATCATCTACAAAGAGTGATAACTTAGTTTCTTCTTTGCATATTCTAATTCCTTCAATTTCTTTTTCTTCTTTTATTGCTAAAGCTAACATTTCTAGTACTATATTCAATAATAGTGGTGATAATAAATATTCTTGTTTCACCACTGATGTTATTGTAAATGCATCTGGCTTATCCTCATTAAATATAATGTTTTCTGATAGTTTTAGGTAGATATTAGCTATTATTTTAAGAAAGTCTTCAGTTGTTCCTATGGTCTCCAGCACTTTCAATAAGAATGGGTATTGTATTTTGTTGAAAGCTTTTTCTGCATCTATTTAGATAATCATATGGTTTCTGTTAGTTTTGTTGTTAATATAATCAATTATGCTGATACTTTTCCTAATATTAAACCAACCCTGCATTCCTGATATAAATCATACATGATCAAAATGTGTTATTCTCATGATAAGTCACTGTCATCTTTCTTCTAAAATCTTGTTTAAAATTTTTGCATCAATATTCTTTAGGGAAATTTATCTATAATTTTATTTCTCTGTTTTGGTTCTTCCCAGTTAACATATCATAACCACACTTGTATCATAAAAAAAATTTGGTAGAACTCCTTCACCAATTTTCCCAAATATTCTATATAGTATTGGAATTAACTGTTTTTTAAAATTTTGATAGAATTTGCTCCTAAATCCATCTGGCCCTGGAGATTTTTTCCCTAGAAAGTTCATTGATGGCTTGTTCAATTTCTTATCCTCAGATGGGATTTTTAAACATTTTATTTCCTCTTCTGTTAATCTGGGCAATTTACATTTTTGTAAGTATTCATCCATTTTACTACAATTATCAAATTTTGGGGCATACAGCTGGGCAAAGTTATTTCTAACTAATGTTGTAATTTCCTCTTCATTGAAGGAAATTCATTAACTTCTTTCTTGTTTATTATTATTATTATTATTATTTTAAGATTATATTGCTCAAGTTCAGAGAGGGGGCAGTTGAGGTCTCCAACAAGTATATCTTTGCTCCCACTCTCGCATGACTGAGTCTGTGCTGGTGGAGCCTGCGTGCACTGTGCAACCCAGTCTGGTGCAACAGATCACTCGTGTCCAGCCCTCAGGCTCTCCTGAGCTGGAAATGCACTGCACTCTGTCTTCTAAAATTTGTTCAGATTCACTTTTTAGAGGTATCTGAAGGAATATGTGGAAGAGCTCAGGTGAGGTCATAACTACCCTGATATCCTGGAAGCACAGGACAAAACTGGCATTGAAAGTATCCACTGAACTATTCAGGAAAGCGATCTCAAATAAAAACTCCGAGGAAAATTATACACAAGTTTCAGAACTATCAGGTCAAGGCAAAAGTATTTCAAGTGGCCAGAAAGAAAAAAAAAAACAAATATCAGGGAGCCACTATCAATATTACACAGGACTTAACCCTTGTACCATTAAAGGATAAGAGGTCATAGAACATGATATTCTAGAAGGCAAAGTAACTGGGAATATAGCCAAGAATCACCTACCCAGTGAAATTTAGCATAATACTGAAAGCAGGGGGATGGGGAGTGGGGAGTACATTCAATGAAATAGAAGGATTTCAAGCTTTCATAAGGAGAAAAAGAGAATTGAACAAAACAATTTGATCTGCAATAAAATTAAAGAAAAGCTTAAAAGGGAGGAGAAGAAATATAAGGGATTCAATGTTTATATTCCTACAGGGGAAAATGATTGTTGCAAGTCTTTAAAATTGTACTGCTAATATCAGAGCTAGAAGCAGAGGAGTATACTGAGTGAAGAAGGAAGGGAGAGGTAGGACACAAATTATTGCAAATCAAGAAGCGTGAAAGATCAATAACAATGAAGTGGAAGATGGGAAGATAGGTGGTGGGAATCACTTGAATCTTACTCTCATCAGAATTGGCACAAAGAGGCAATAATATACACAATCCATTGAATATGTAAATCTATCAGATTAAAAATTAACTGGAAACTAAATAATCTAATGCGAAGGAATGAGTGGGTTAAACAACTAATCATAGAATCAATCAAATATTTTATCAAAGAGAATGACAACAATGACATTATGTAACAAAATTTATGGGATGAAGCCAAAGAAGCATTTGAGGAAAATGATCTCTGTAAATGCTTACATTAACGAAATAGACTAACAGCAGATAAATGAATTGGGTGTACAACTAAAAAACTAGAAAAAGAAAAGAAAATATAAAATCACCTTTTCAACAACAAATTAGAAATTTTGAAAACCAAAAGGAGAAATTAATGAAATTGAAAGTAAGAAAACTCTTAAACTAATAAATAGAACTAGAATTTATGGGCAGGTGAATTAGAAAAAATACCTGGAAAGATTTACATGGGCTAATGCTGGATGAAGTGATCACAACCAAGAGAACATTGTACACATTAACAGCAATACCGTGCAAACATAAAGTGTGATAGACTTAGCTCTTCTCAGGAATATAATGATCAAAGACAATTATAAAAGACTAAGGATGTAATCCACATCCAGAGAAAAACAACTATGGAGTCTAAATGCAAAATATTTTCACTTTTTCCCCATGATTTTCCCTATTGTTCTGTTTTTTTCTTACACAGCATGACTAATGTGGAAATTTGTTTAATAGTATTTCATATGTACAACTTATATCACAATGTTTATCTTCATGGGAGAGGAGAGGAAAAAGAAAATTTGTAATTCAAAATTTTCTAATAAAATAATGATGAAACTTTCTTTATATGTAATTGGAAAAATGAAATACTATTTGCAATACTTCAAAAAAGAAATCTATCTTACCAAACATAGAAATAGTAGGGGAAGAGATTAAGTAAGGGAAGGGAGCTGACAGAAGGGAAGAGAGGCATCAGACAAATGCAAAATATTGGTGAAGATGGAAAGGATGAAAGGAGAGAAAGGACAAAGAGGAGAAAAAATAGGATAGAGGGAAAGACAGTAATAATAACTGTGGAAGACAAAAGGATAGGTTGTACCATACAGAAAGCAGATAATAGAGTCAATTAAGACAAAAACAAAATCCTATAATACGTTGCACAAAAGAAACACACTTGAAGCAAAGAGACATAAACAGAGTAAAGTTAAGGAACTGGGGAAGAATGTATTATGCTTCAGCTGAAGAATAAGAAAAATAATTAGGGGTAGCAATGCTGATGTCTGACAAAACAAAAGCAAAAATAGACCTAAATAAAAGAGATAAAAGAGGAACCTACATTTTGCAAAGGGTACCAAAGACAATGGGAACCTAGGGTTTCCAGGGAACAAAGGGTACCTAAGACAATAAATCCTAAAAATGTATACACTGAGTGCTATAACATTCATATTCTTTTCTTAAATATTTATTTATTTATTTTAGTTTTCAACATTCATTTCCACAAAATTTTGAGTTCCAAATTTTCTCCCCATCTCTTTGCTCCCCCAACCTCAAAACTCCATGCATGTTGACTACATCTTCCCTCAATCTGCCCTCCCTTCTAACACCCCTCCCTTCCATTATCCCCATCTTCTCTCTTGTCTTGTAGGGTAAGATAAATTTCTATACCCCATTACCTTTATTTCTTATTTCCCAGTTGTATACAAAAACAATTCCCAACATTTGTTCCTAAATCTCTTCCTTCCTCCCTCCCCAGCAATCCCCACTGAGAAGGCAAGCAATTCAAAATAGGTTATATATATATGTGTAGTTCTGCAAATGAATTTCATAAGAGTCATGTTGTGTAACACTAACTATATTTCCTCCCATCCTACCCTGCCCCCATTTATTCTGTTCTCTCTTTTGACCCTGTCCCTCCACAAAAGTGTTTACTTCTAATTGCTCCTTCCTCCCATTTACCCTCCCTTCCATCATACCCCCACCCTGCTCATCACTTTCTCTAGTGAGAGATAGATTCCTCTAGTGAATTTTCACATGAAATTGAGTGTGCATGTTATTCCTTCCTTAAATGAGATATGATGAGAGTAAGCTTCACTTTTTCCCTCTCACCTCCCCACTTTCCCCCTCCATAGAAAAAAGTTTTTCTTGCCTCTTTTATGAGAGATAATTTGCCCCATTCCATTTCTCCTTTTCTCCTCCTGATATATTCCTCTCTCACTCCTTATTTTACTTTATACAAATGATCACTTCCTATTCAACTCAGCTCATGCTCTCTGTCTATATCTATAGATATATATTTATATCTATATCAACATATATATCTGTATATCTACATCTATATAGATATATATCAATATAAATATAGATAACTATGAGTGGATGTGTGTATAATCCCTACAACTACTCAAATCGTGAGAAAAGTTTCATGAGCCACCTATATTATCTTTCCATGTAGAAATGTAAACAGTTCAAATTTAGTCAGTCCCTTATGATTTCTCTTCTTTCTTTGCCTTTTCATGCTTCTCTTGTTTCTTGGGACTGAAAGTCAAATTGTCTACTCAGCTTTAGTCTTTTCATCAAGAATGCTTGAAAGTTCTCTACTTCATTGAATGACCATTTTATCCCCAGAAGTAGTATACTCATTTTTGCTGGGTAGGTGATTCTTGATTTTAATCCTAGTTCTTTTGACTTCTGGAATATTATATTCCAAGCCCTTTGATCCTTTAATGTAGATGCTGCTAGATTTTCTGCTATCCTGATTATATTTCCATAACACTTGACTTGTTTCTTTCTAGCTGCTTGTAATATTTTCTCCTTGACC
This sequence comes from Notamacropus eugenii, assembly GCF_028372415.1. Classification (NCBI taxonomy): domain Eukaryota; kingdom Metazoa; phylum Chordata; class Mammalia; order Diprotodontia; family Macropodidae; genus Notamacropus; species Notamacropus eugenii. Next base: position 410,830,914 of record NC_092872.1, read on the forward strand.
TGGGAATTCTAGAATTTGACTACAATATTCCCAGGAGTTTCTCTTTTTGGATCTCTTTCAGGAGTGATCAGGGATTATTTCAATATTTATTTTGCCCTCTGGTTCTAGAATATCAGGGAAGTTTTCCCTGATAATTTCACGAAAGATGATGTCTAGGCTCTTTTTTTTTGATCATGACTTTCAGGTAGTCCCATAACTTTAACATTGTCTCTCCTGGATCTATTTTCCCTATCAGTTGTTTTTCCAAAGAGATATTTCACATTATCTTCCATTTTTTTCATTCTTTGGTTTTGTTTTGTAATTTCTTGGTTTCTCATAGAGTCATTAGCTTCCATCTGCTCCATTCTAATTTTTAAAGAACTATTTTTTTAAGTGAGCTTTGGAACCTCCTTTTCCATTTGCTTAATTCTGCTTTTTAAGGCAGTCTTGCCCTCAATGGCTTTTTAGACCTTTTTTTGCAATTGAGTTACCCTATTTTTTAAAGGTGTTCATTTCTTCAGCATTTTTGTGGGTCTCCTTCAGCAAGAAGTTGACTCACTTTTCATGATTTTCTTGCATCACTCTCATTTCTCTTCCCAATTTTTCTTCCACCTCTCTTACTTTTTGAGCTTTCCTTGGCCTGATACCATTACATATTTATTTTGGAGGCCTGTGATTGTAAACATTGATCTTCCTCATTGGAAAGGATGGAAGAAAATACCTGTTCACCAAGAAAGTAACCTTCTATAGTCTTATTTTCTTCCCTTTTTTGGGCATTTCCCCAACCAGTTGCTTGGCTTTTGAGTCCTTTTTCAAGAGAGGGATATACCCTGGGGACCTGTAAGTTCTCAGTATCTTCAAGGTGGTACAATCAAGGGAGAGGAGTTCAGTTCTCCCCTGGTCTGCACTCTGGTCTGGGAGCTACCAAAGTTTTTCTGCCCAGTATCTTCAAGTAAAATTCCCTTTCCTGATCCTCCACCACCTCCACCATGCCAGTCAGCACTCTTCTTCACTCCTAACAGCCACTCAGTCCTGAGATGTAGATCAACGTCTCAATTTCCCCAGGAGTTTTAGACTGATGGTTCCAAAAATGGATGCTACAGCTGCCTCTGCTGTTGCTGCCACTGCCACAGCTGATCCCTGGGGCTGAGGCTAGGGGAGGACTCTACTCCCTTCTCATCCAGGTGAAGAAGCTTTCTCACTGACCTTTGAAGCTGTCTTTGGCATTTGTGTGTTGGGGGATCTGAGAATTGCTGCTGCTACTGGGAATTCTCTCCCTGAGGCCCTATTCTGGTCCTGTTTCTGCTGGTGCCATGCGGCAAAGGTTAGGTTGGACTCAGTGAGGTGCACTCTGCTCTGTGAGACAGACCTTTACTATAGGCTTTCCAGGTTACCCTGGGCTGGAAATGTCTTTCACTCTGTCACTTTGTGTCCACTGCTGCTCCAGAATTTGTCTAGAATCATTACTTACAGGTATTTTATGGGCTGTGGGGGAAGAGCTAGAATATGAGCATCTTTCTACTCCACCATTTTTGCTCCTCCGCCTTAATATTCACATTTTTACAGGAGAAGTTAAGTGAATCAGAGAAAGAAATAGGCTTCAGAACAATATTAGTCAGAAGCCTCATGAGTCTCCTTTCAGAACTACATACATATAACCAAGAAAATAAACAAGAATTAAACTGAGGAGGTGAATAGAATTTAAGAAAAATTAGATATGATAAACTTTTGGAGAAAATGGAATGGGAATGATAAAAATATTCCTTTTTCTCAGCAGTACATGGCAACCACACACACGCACACACTCTAAGATGAAAAAAGCCCAATATTAGCACAAAGAACAATGTCAAGAGATAGGCTGTAAACATGAGGAAACAGCAACAAAGAATAACCATAGAAAGTTCCTAAAATAGCAAGGAAGATCAAGACATAAAGTAAAAAGAAGACAACAAAGTGAAAACAGTTTCAAGCAAAGCCTCAATGATAAAATTGTTAATTGGACCCAAGACTTACACACACACACACACGCATGCATGCATGCACGCACGCACGCATGCACACACATGCACACCCATGCACATGCACTCTACCTCTCTCTCTCTTTCTCTGTCTCTCTCACATATATGTGTGTATATATATGCATACATATACACGCACACATATATAATTAGCCTTATCACAATAACAAATGTACTTGACTTTTAAAAATTTACTCATTATCTTTTTCTTCCTTTTTTCCTCTCCTAGAGTATATAAACTTATCTTGCATCACTACATTTTAGCCTAAGCATGAGTGTAGATCCTGAAATCTTAAAATACTGGCACCCTAATTCAGTTACTAATCTATTACAATATGATACCGATTTTTAAAAAAATTTTAGGACATTTATTTCAGTCTTGTGTTAAATCTATATCTCAAAAGAATTGAAGGGGATTTCATATGTCTAACCATATTTATAATATAATAAGTTACCAAGTCAATGTTAGGCAATTTCTTTAGTATATTACAAATCACATAATTGGGGCAACTTGACCTGCTAACAAACTGCCTAACCCACCCATATATTATAATACCAATAGTCATGATGATGATGATGATGATGATGATGGTGGTGATGGTGATAACAAATTTCTCTTAAAATGAGACCAGAACAAAGTCTATCATTTCTGGATATATCTTCTAAATACTATTACAAAGAACCTTAATTTATAATTTCAATGATTTAGCATTATATTTTATATAAGGGCTATTTATTCCAAGCATTTCATATTATATGATTCACTATTTCCAGCTAATCCACTGCCAAAGATTTTAAAAGTGACAATATATAAGAGATTTTAATAATTATACTTAGGACTATATTGCTTATCAGATCATCTTAACCCCCTATATTAGACCATTTGAAACTTTCACTTGAAAAAAAAAAATAGGGTACCTGTCCTTCTAATTCCCAAGCCTAGACAGCTTAAAAAAGACTTGACTGCCTACTTAACAACAGAGATCAGTTATGTTGCCTAAAAAAAGTTTTACAAATTAAGAGTAAAATTCACTCTTCTTTCTTTAATAATTTGGAGAGAATTAAGATATAATGACATAAATCAAGATAACTGTATTTCTTTCACATCTTTCACCAAAATTACGTATAAAAGCAGCTTTTACAATGGTAATGTAAATTTTAAATATATATTACTGAAATTCTAAAGTGATTGAATTTAAAGGTATAATAGAAAAGCCCTGATCAAAGTATCTTAAAAGACCAAAAGAACTTATTTTTGCAGTTGAACTTATTGTCATGATGTCAGCTCTTGCAAAGACAGTGTTTTAGGTTGGATTCAAACATAATCTACAAACATTAGCTTTGGGATTCAATTCCCCCTGAATTCATCTTCCTTTAGAAGGACCATAAGATCCTTTTTCCCAAGTGGGTGTCTAATTTAATAAACTTTTAAATAAAGATTTTTATATATTGGGGAATATATAATTCCCCTTCTGTCTTCTGATTTTTTCCCCCAAATAACCCTTTTAAACTCTAGACAGAGATAGCCTGAAGGAGTTTTCACTATCTTACCTAGCAAAGACAAGCCATACCTTAACTTATTCTCAGAGAAACAGACAAATACAAATACAAAAACACAGAAAGTCTAAGTGACCAGAAGTAAAAGTTGAGATAAAAGCTATTTCACTTGCTTTTTTTTTTGCTTACCCATCTGTTTCCTGCTCTTCTCACAGCTAATATTTTCACCATTCACAATTAATTTTGTGAATTAATTTCTATTTGATGAACTCTGCCTGAAAACCTAAAACGGGAACTTTTCTTAAAGCCTTGTTGAGTAGTTTTAATCACAGTCCTGAAAACATAGCTCTTTTTTACACACGCAAACAGGGAAGGAGAGCTTAATTTATATGCAATCCCAAAACCTGAAAGCGAGGATCCTTGGATAATTTTATTTTAAATAAGGAAGAAGTCAAATGAACCATATCATGAATGAAAAAAAGGGAATTCAGATCCAATGAAGATGAAATTTAAGCAAATATTAAGAGCTCTTTTATCTTACTATATGCTAACAAAATAAATCTAAATGAAGTCAATAGATATTTTAAAATTTTAATTGCTCAGGTTTACAGAGGAAATAAAATGCTTAAATGACTATCTTAGAAAAATGAATTAGGAAAGGAATAAATGAGCTCCCTAAAATAACTTTAAAAATTAAATTATAAAGAGGGCCAAGTGGATTTGCAAGCTAATTTCAATATATTTTAATATAATTTATTTATTTTTTCAGTTTTCAGCATTCATGTCCACAAGAATTTGAACTCCAAATTTTTTCATCTCGTCCTATCATCCCACCCAAGGACAGCATACACTGTATCCACCCCTTCCTCTAGTCTATCCTCCCTTCTATCACCCCCCACTTCATTTCTCCTCCTCCCATATTTTTTCCGGTAGGGCAAAATAGATTATCTATGGTTTCTGTTAGTTTTGTAGTTGACAGTTATCAATAATGTTGATAAATTTCTTAATATTTAACCAGACTTGCATTCCTGGTATAAATCCTACCTGATCACAGTGTATTATTCTCGTGATGTGTTGCTTGAATCTTCTTTCTAATATCTTATTTAAATTTTTTGCATCTATCTTCATAAGGAAAATTGGTTTATAATTTTCTTTTTCTGTTTTGGCTCTTCCTGGTTTAGGTATCAGAACTATCTTTGTATCTGTATCACCAAGACAATACTCACAACACTGGTGGTGACTATGATTATGCTGCATGATTCTTAATCGCAAAGTATAACAGACTCTCCATATATAAGGCAGAAGAAAAAAAAAAGAAACATTTGTTTAGACACCAGAAAGCCAAATTCTAGAACCAGAAGTCAAAATATGTCATGGTGACCAAAGAGGTAATAGACATGAACACCACAGGGGGCAAAGCCATTTTCAAGTCTTTCCCCCTCTGCAAGGGCATTCTAACAGAAAACCACTCAGGATTCTGATCCTTGCTGTGCCTGCCTGTGTCTTCTCTCCTCTGCCTTGACTGAGTTCACTCACTTCTTCCTCGTTCTGCTCCATCATTCTTGCTCTGCCTGTTCAGCAAGCTCCTCTGAACACATGCATAGTAGGTCTCCAGGAGATTCAAACAGATCATAAAGGCTTATTAATGAATGAGAAAGATCTTTCCATTTAAATTGCTATTACAGTGTCATAAAAATAATTTGGTGGGATTCCTTCACCATTTTTCCCAAATAGTTTGTGTAGTATTGGAATTTACTGTTCTTTAAATATTTGAGAGAATTCACTTGTAAATCCATCTGGTGTGGAGATGTTTTTCCTAGGGAGTTCATCTATTGCTTATTCAATTTCTTTTTTTGAGCTAGGATTACTGAAGTATTTTACTTCCTCTTCTGTTAATCTGGGTGATTTATGTTTTTAAAAATATTCATCCATTTCACTTAGTCATAGTCTATGGTACCTTTCAACAGGATACAGTTTTCCACCTTATCTCTTTTGATTAGATCTATTTTTGCATTAGCTTTGCATAAACTTAGGATTGCTACTGCTGCTTTTTAAATTTTTTACAGCCAACCTTCTACCTTTACACTGTGTTATCCTCCTGTTTCAAATGTGTTCCTGTACAACATATTATAGGAATATGATTTTTAATCCTTTTGGGTATCTTCCTCTGTTTTATGGGAGAGTTCATCTCATTCACATTCACAGTTATGATTACTATCTATGTCTTTCTCTCCATCTTATTTCCCCACCTGTTTATGCTTTTATTTCTCCCTTCCCTCTACCGCTCCTGAAAGGAGTTTTACTTTTGACCACTGCTTGCCTCAATCTCCCTTCCCTTTTCTCAACCCCCTTTTCCTTTATTTCTCTTTTTCCTTACTACTTATTCCCTCCCTTTTAATCCCTCTTTTTATTTCCCCTTTCCCCTCATACTGTCTGTAAAGCAAGTTAGTTTTCTGTACTTAAGTGAGTATGTCGTTTCCTCCTACAAGCAGAGCCAGTGAGAGTAGAGCTAAAACATTACCCATCTCCCTCCACTATAATGTTTTTGTGCCTCTTCCAATGTTATAATTTATCTTTATCTGCCTCCTTCTTTTCCCTTCTTCCACTACAATCCCTTTGCACCCTTTAATTTTTTTTATCTTCATATCACTTAATTATGCCACCTTCCACTCTCTATGCATATCTCTTTTAAATGTCATATTAAATATGTAATTCTTAAGGATAACAAGTATGATCTTCTCATATATGGATGCAAACGGTATACGCATATTGAATAAGTTTTTAAAAAATTTTTTTTCCATTTACCTTTTTATGCCTCTCTTGAGTCATGTATTTGAAAATCAAATTTTCTTTGAGCACAGGTCTTTTCATCAGGAAGGTCTAGAAATCCCTTATTTAATTGAATGTACACCTCCTTTCTTGAAAGCTTAGGTTCGGTTTTGCTGAGTAATTGATCCATTTTTGTAGTCCAATCTCCTTTGCCTTATAGAATATCATATTCCAATTCCTCAGATCTTTTAATTTAGAAGCTGCAAGGTCCTGTGTAATCCTGACTGTACTTCCTTGATATTTGAATAGTTTCCTTCTGGCTGCTTGATGAATTTTCTCCTTAACTTGACAGTTCAGAAATTTGGCATCAATACTCCTCAGTGGGATCTCTTTCAAGAGGTAATTGGTGGATTCTTTTGATGACTATTTTGCCCTCTGGATCTAGAACCTTAGGGGAATTTTCTTTGATAATTCCTTGGAAGATATTTTCCAGGCTCTTTTTTTCATCATGGTTTTCTGATAGACCAATAATTCTTAGATTTTCTCTCCTGAATCTGTTTTAGAGGTCAGTTTTCTTTCTTTCTTTCTTTTGCAAGGAGATATTTTACATTTTCTTCACTTTTTCATACTTTAGATTTTGTATAACTGTTTCTTGATGTCTTGCAGAGTTTTTAGCTTTTATCTTTCCAATTCTAATTTTTAATAAATTGTTTTCTTCAGTTAGGTTTTGTACTTCCTTTTCCACCTGTCCAATTTTTCCAGTTAGGATTTGTGCTTCCTTATCCATTTGACCAATTTTACTTTTTTTAAAAAATTAATTAATTAATTAATTTAACTTTTAACATTCATTTTAACAAAATTTTGGGTTCCAAATTTTCTCCCCTTTTGTCCCCTCCCCCCACCCCAAAACACCGAGCATTCTAATTGTCCCTATCACCAATCTGCTCTCTTTTCTATCATCCTTCTCTGCCCTTGTCTCCATCTTCTCTTTTGTCCTGTAAGGCCAAATAACTTTCGATATCACTTTACCTGTATTTCTTATTTCCTAGTAGCAAGAACAGTACTTGACAGTTGTTCCTAAAACTTTGAGTTCCAACTTCTCTTCATCCCTCCCTTCCCACCCCTTCCCTTTGGAAGGCAAGCAATTCAACATAGGCCAAATCTGTGTAGTTTTGCAAATGACTTCCATAATAGTAGTGTTATGTAAGAACTAATTATATTTCCCTCCATCCTATCCTGTCCCCCATTACTTCTGTTCTATCTTTTGATCTTGTCCCTTCCCATGACTGTTGACCTCAAATTGCTCCCTCCTCCCCATGCCCTCCCTTCCATCATCCCCCCCACCCTGCTTATCCCCTTCTCCCCCACTTTCCTGTATTGTAAGATAGGTTTTCATACCAAAATGACTGTGCATTTTATTCCTTCCTTTAGTGGAATGTGATGAGAGTAAACTTCATGTTTTTCTCTCACCTCCCCTCTTTATCCCTCCACTAATAAGTCTTTTGCTTGCCTCTTTTATGAGAGATAATTTGCCCCATTCCATTTCTCCCTTTCTCCTCCCAATATATTTCTCTCTCACTGCTTGATTTCATTTTTTTAAGATATGATCCCCTCCTCTTCAATTCACTCTGTGCACTCTGTCTCTATGTGTGTGTGTGAGTGTGCATGTGTGTGTGTGTAATCCCACCCAGTACCCAGACACTGAATAGTTTCAAGAGTTACAAATATTGTCTTTCCATGTAGGAATGTAAACAGTTCAACTTTTATAAGTCCCTTATGACTTTTCTTTGCTGTTTACCTTTTCATGCTTCTCCTCATTCTTGTGTTTGAAAGTCAAATTTTCTTTTCAGCTCTGGTCTTTTCATCAAGAATGCTTGAAAGTCCTCAATTTCGTTGAAAGACAACTTTTTCCCCTGAAGTATTATACTCAGTTTTGCTGGGTAGGTGATTCTTGGTTTTAGTCCTAGTTCCTTTGACTTCTGGAATATCCTATTCCATGCCCTCTGATCCCTTAATGTAGAAGCTGCTAGATCTTGGGTTATCCTGATTGTATTTCCACAATACCTGAATTGTTTCTTTCTAGCTGCTTGCAATATTTTCTCCTTGACCTGGGAACTCTGGACTTTGGCCACAATGTTCCTAGGAGTTTCTCTTTTTGGATCTCTTTCAGGTGGTGTTCTGTGCATTCCTTGAATACTTATTTTGCCCTCTGGTTCTAGAATCTCAGGGCAGTATTGCTTGATAATTTCATGAAAGATGATGTCTAGGCTCTTTTTTTGATCCTGGCTTTCAGGTAGTCCCGCAATTTTTAAATTGTCTCTCCTGGATCTATTTTCCAGGTCAGTTGTTTTTCCAGTGAGATATTTCACATTATCTTCCATTTTTTCATTCTTTTGGTTTTGTTTTGTGATTTCTTGGTTTCTCATAAAGTCATTAGCCTCCATCTGTTCCATTCTAATTTTGAAAGAACTATTTTCTTCAGTGAGCTTTTGAACCTCCTTTTCCATTTGGCTAATTCTGCTTTTGAAAGCATTCTTCTCCTCACTGGCTTTTTGAACCTCTTTTGCCAATTGAGTTAGCCTATTTTTCAAGGTGTTATTTTCTTCAGCATTTTTTTGGGTCTCTTTAGCAGGGTGTTTACTTGTTTTTCATGATTTGCTTGCATGTCTCTCATTTCTCTGCCCAGTTTTTCCTCCACCTCTGTAACTTGATTTTCAAAATCCTTTTTGAGCTCTTCCATGGCCTGAGCCCATTGAGTGGGCTGGGATACAGAAGCCTTGATTTCTGTGTCTTTCCCTGATGGTAAGCATTTTTCTTCCTCATTGGAAAGGAAGGGAGGAGATATCTGTTCACCAAGAAAGTAACCTTCTATGATCTTATTTTTTTTCCCTTTTCTGGGCATTTTCCCAGCCAGTTACTTGACTTCTGAGTGTCCTCTCCACACCCTCCTCACCTCCAGATCTGCCCAGCTAGCCCTTGGGGTCTGAGATTCAAATGCTGCTTCCCAGCCTCAGGGCTTTGGGCAGGGGAGGGGCTGCTATTCAGTGTGAGATTAAATTCCGGTGCTCAGGTGGGGGCCGGGCCGCCTCACCGAGCTCATTTCCCCGAGGGGGTGTATGCAGAGACCTTCAACAATGGATCCAAGATCTTGCCTGCTTGGGGAGCCCTGGTCTGCTCCTGCCTCTTCTCCTGCCTCCCGAGGGGGCCTGAGTTATGGGGGCACCCCACTCCCCTCTCGACCCACCAAAGAGACCCTCTCACTGACCCTTGTCACCTGTGGGTGGAGGGACACACGTGGCTGCTGGAGATTCCATCCCTGAAGCCTGCTTGGATCCGCTCCTCTTATTGCTGTGCGGCCAAGGCAGGGCTGGGCTCGGCTCCAGGTCCACAGTGCGAAGGACCTTTTGCGAGAGGTTTTCAGGCTCTCTGGAACAGAAATCTTGTCTGCTCCATTGTTCTGTGGCTTCTGCTGCTCCAGAATTTGTTGGGATTTCTTTTTTACAGATATTTTATGGGCTGTGGGTTCAGAGCTAGCATATGCGTGTCTTTCTACTGTGACATCTTGGCTCCACCCCTGAATTTTACTTTTTAAGGAGCTGTTCTCTTCAGTGAGTTCTTTTTTTTTCATTTTGTCAACTCTGTTTTTAAAATCATTGGCCAGTTTTTCTTCTGTCTCTTCAATTTGGCTTTTAACATCTTTTTTGAGTTCTTCCAAGAATGCTTTTTGTACTTGAGACCAGTTAATATTCACTTTTGAGGTTTCAGATGTGGTCATATTGTCAGCTTATCTGGTGCTGAACTGGCTGATGTGTGTCAAGACTGAGGCCAGGTGAAGTCTTTCTGAATTTACCCAGGGTTACATTGAAGCTCATTGCAAGAGGTATGGGGGAGGGGTGGTCTGGCTGAGTTAGAGCACAGTCATGTTCAGTGGCTGGTGAACTCTGATCTGTGTTGGTGTTTGCCTAATTCCTCTGGTTGTCCTGGTATTGGTGCTTATTGGCTCCACCCCATGTGGCTCAGAATGTGCACCTATTTCCTTTCTACTTTAACTCCATGGACCAGAATGGAAAAGATTTCTTCACTTTATGTTTCAGTTGTCAAAACCAGCACATTTAGCTTATTAGGTGTCTTCCTCCAAGGTGCCATCTGACTGGTGTCATGCCAGTTCTTCCAGGAAAAAAGAAGCAATATAATTGTTGGTCACAACCTATTTGCTTTAATGAGAGAAGGGACTATTTTTAAGATAGAAGTATAATAATATTTAGATTGGTGCCAGGTACTGAGACGGTGACATTTGTGAGTTCTTTGCCTTTTATGCTTTACAAGAGTGCACAGTAAAACGTCAGAATGTCTCCAGGGGCCACTTGTATGCTATTTGAACTAGCATAAAATCACACATATGCATAATTACAACAGAAAATCTTGTATTTCAGTGTGGAAAGTACATTTCAGAAACTTAAAAATGGTATGTCTAAATCCTAATTAATAGCGTTATATAGATTTCTCAACCTAGAACAAAAGGCCAAGTCTGTAGCTACTTATGCAATGTGGTAAGTAAAGCAGCTTATGCACAGTATGATGTCCCTGGAGTTTTACTTGTGTAAAGAAAACATGTTCTTTGAACAAAGATATTTCTTCAGGGCATATCCATAGTTATCACTGAGAAGAAATATTTCTTCCAATAACAAAGCCACAAAGCCCGGCTGCATTGTTTCTTCCCCCTGGTAACATTTGATTGTTTCATACCATTTTAAGATATTTTTCCATTTTCACACACACACACACACAAAATGATTAGGTCATACAGAAGTAGACCCCATGAAGACATTCCTTGGTCCATTGGAAAACAGTTTTTCTTGACTTTTGACTAAGCAGAGAATAAAAGGTTTTGATCTTACCAAGAAAGGGGACTGTCTTCTGGATATATAAGGCTTGCTGTTATCTTTCTTCCTTGTAGAGTGTTATAAGATGTTCTGGAGTTGGCTTTTCAAACTGCTGTGGCCAAGAGTGAACTGGAAGAAAGATTCTGCCACTGTATGCTCAAAATACCAGATCAGACTTGTATTTGGCTATGAATATAGAAGAATGGAAAAAGAGTGGGAGGAGTAGGGAAGAAGGTGTTTTCCTATACAACTTCAACCAGACAGGCAAAAAGCAAAAATACTTTGTGCAGCTCCATTGGACTGACATATTTGTATAACATTCTGTATTTTAATTCCTTCTAGTGTCATAGGAAATTTTTCTTCAGTTCAAGATGGCTGTGAGAGTTATTTCAGTGGGTGAAACTGAAGTATCTCACCAGAGTGGACTTCAAAATAATATACACCAACCTTGGCTTGAAGTAGGGTGAATTTAGGTTTAGAATAAATTTAGGGATTAATCCCATCCCCCAAACCCTGAAAAAATCCACAAAGTAGTTTCATATCTAAATCAGGTCACAAATATGAAATAGCTTATTATCCTCTGAATAAAGGGAGAAAAATCAACACTACCCTTAGCAGCTGAAATCTTTCCTTGCTCCTAAACCTGAGAGATGCATAACAGAGTTTGAGATAACTTGTTACTAGTACAGGAGAACATTTGCCCTCTTTTATTTGTTATTTTATATATCTAGAGAAATCAATGTAAAACTTGTCAGATATGAAGACCATATATTGCATCTTTGTGTTTCTAGGAATGTGCACATCCAGTGCCCTGGTATGTTGGAGTAAAGAGCCTGAGTTCAGACTGCTCAGCCCAAGTAGAATTTTGTTAAAGACAAGAATTGCCAATATGGAATATTATCCTCTGATGAATAGGAGGGCTTAGCCAATGGGAATTGAAATTGAAATGGGAATAGGTTTGCATACCAGTCTCCCCTGTAGCAAAGTGAAATGATCTTAAATTTTACCTTTTTATTTGCTAGTTTTGTACTTCCATTCAGAAGCATCATGGGGATAGGCACGTGGAGAACTTGATCAAAACTGCTGTTTCCTTTTCCCAAAGGTTTTCAAATTTTCTCTCTTTCAATTGCAATATTTCAATGAAAGTAAATTGCATGTACCCTAGCTAAGCCCCACAATCTCTCTGAATTGAGAAGTTTTGTCTTACATATCACTGGTCTGATTGAGAGGCCTCAGGTAAAAATGCATGATGATCATATGGGCAACAGCAGTACAAAGCTCACAATCCCAGTCCTGTAAAGCTAGTGTCTTAATTATGCATGATTGAAAATTTCTCGTATCGTATAATTATGAGAAAACTGATAAATACATTTACATTTAAGAGAGCAATAGTAACTATTAAACTAATAGCTTGAATTTAGTGCTTGAAACCTCAGTTATTTTTTGTTTTAAAAAGATGGCTTACCTCCATCAATAAAGGGAGGTTAAGGAATAAACAGGGACAGCACCATGTTTGGAATAGGGAGCAGAACTCTCCTTTTGTTTTAACCTCTTACCTGATTTATATTAGTCCTCTGAGCATGTTTTTTTTTTTTTTTAATAACAGGCAACCCATTAAGAAGCATGTTGTATCAATGAATGATTTCTTAGTAGCCTCAATCATAGCAGTCAGAAAGGTGTGTAGTTTCAGGAGTAATAAGAGGGTGAAATCTAACTGTACTATAGAAAGTAATAACTGGGTCTATTAAACAAGACAAAAGTGGCTTAAGTGTACGCCAGCAAAACTAGTATTTTGGAAGTAAATAAAATCAATAATCACAGTCACACATTTCAGGTGTTCAGTAGCTTTTTAATACATTATTTTTAGATAATTTTTGCCACTAAGGCAGCTGTACTGAATTGCACTGGTGTTGACCAACACTAATAATGGTTCCCTGCAGCAAAGGAAACTTCTACTTTGTAGGAATTGACCTGAAAAATTGTTACATCTCTGATGTTGTTTCTCTTTAGCTATTGTATTGATGCACTTTTGAATTCATGTGATTTGAATTAGGTTTTTAAAGGCAGACAGAAAATTATTTACCCTTAGTGGTCTGACTAATCAGTCCAATTAAGTTCCATAATGAACTCTTGCCCCACAAGGTGAATTTATACTTTCTCATTTCACTAAATAGATTTGCCACTAGCTTCCTTATTTAGGGAGAAAAAGAAATTAGGTGCTTTTTTATTCATTATAACACTTCAAATATTGGGAAATAAAGATTCTTGTGGGGCTTTTGGTGTAACCCTTAGAAGCACGTGATGATAGCAAATAAGATAAGAATTATCTACTGCAAGCTAAAGATGTGACAGTAAACTTGCACTTCTTCCCTCTTAAATTAGTCATAACCTTACTTTAAGGGTTATCATGACATTGTTTGGGAAACTATCTTCCAAGTTAAAGGATAAAAGTAACCTTTAAATGTTTTAGAATTGAATTGCTCAGTTCATGCTTAGCAAATTTATTCCCACACCTTTTTACAGTTTATCTCTAAGCCACTTATTGTGAAATCAAGTTGGAAAATTAAATGTTTATTGATTTTTGGCTTAAGAATACAGTAACCATCAACCTTCATTAACCCAATTCCCTTAAAGGGAGTAGTAAATACTGCTATATGCAACTCCTTTTATCTTAAAATTTATCAAGAAACTCTAATCATACTTTCAGAATTACTCTCTAAATGTAAAAGCTCATATACAAAAGGGCTTCCTTTTAGATGAGATTTCCTTGGAAAACAAAGGCAGCATGCTCCACCATTGTTGAGATGTTGGGTTGTTTTCTTTTTTCCAGTGGGAAAGAGAAGTATCCAAAACAAATAAATAAAAAAAACCCTTTAAATTAAAGAAACTGAAGCAGTGCATGGTAATATTCCATTCTTAAGTGACTGAAGCTGCTTTCAAATTCTTCAACTCTTCTATGTAAAATAAAAAAAAAATTAGCATTAAATAAGAAAAACCCTATACTGAAGAGCTCACTTCAGATACTCTATATATTATGTTGGCTTTCCTTAGTGCAGGAAAGATTGTTTACTTGCTGTATGCACATGATATACTGTAATCTCTCTACTCTATTAGACTGATTATATTTTATAAGGTAATAGTGTTAGAATTTCTCATTGTTAAGAATTTTGCACCTGAAATTTTGGAAAAGGCAGCTTGCCATAATATCTATGAATCTTTGGGGATTTGAAGGAGAGATTTTATTTTTTAATGATGATAAAGAAGAACTGTTTTTAAAAACCTAAGCTGAAAACTCTACAGCTATGTGTAAAATTTTGGGGATTTGTTTTCAGTTTTTAGCAGTAAAGCAACATACACTGAAAAAAAAAGATTATGTATCTCCTTTTCCAATTGGTTGACTTTCCTTTCCTTATCTTGTTTTTCTTGGATTAGTCTTATTTTTTCTTCATTTTTCCTCCTTCTCTGTCATTTGATTTTTAAAGTTTGTTTGTGGTTTTTTTTTAAATCTTTGAGATCTTTTTGGACAGGTAACCATTTGACATTAGTCTTTGGGGTTTTCTTTACTTCAATATCCTCCTTTGAAGATGAAACCTGATCTTTCCTATTCCCATAATAGTTTTCTATGGTTGGATTCTTTCATCTTTGACTGTGCATTTTTAGTGGTAATAGTATAATTTTTGTAATCATCTCCATCTAGCCCTAGGATATTTAGGATGATGTCTCTTGCTCCAGATCTTCAGTTCTCCCTTCTAGCCTGGAACCAAAGCCAAACCTCCAACCTTCTGTAAGTTTTCTGCTCCACTGCTTCTACATTCACTAGGTGTGTACTGGTCCCTTCTGGCCCCCTCCCTTCCCCGCAGCACACGAGTCTGTCTGGTATTCCATGTCAGCAGAGGTTCCCTTGATCTTCCCAGGCTCAGACCCCAATTCCCCTCACTCTGCTGGGGGTAAAAGTTCTTGTGACTGGGGCTGAGGCAGCCTCTCAAACCAACTAACCCCAGGGTTTGCCTCTTTTTGTTAAAGTGGACCCTAGACTGGAGGCGTTTGCTCTTCAAAAGGACCAAACTTCATCCTTGGATTTTTCTACTGATCTTCTAAAATTATCCCAGGAAGATCCCTGTTTTGCCCCATTCTTATTTATTTTTATCTGCACTATTTATCTTTTTTTTAGGGGGAGGAATCTGGAGAGCTTGAATTTTTCTGACCTACTCTTCAATCTTCCCAGAATCTTCTCCTTTGATTGTTTTATGGTGATTTTCTAGCATTACTCTCATTTCTCTTCCTATTTTTCCCTCTATTTCTCTTACTTGATTTTCAAAAAACAAAAAACAAAAAACCCCACAACTTTTTGAGCTCTTTCATGGCCTGAGATCAATGCCTGTTTTTCTTAGGGGCTTCAGATGTAGGAGATTTGACTTTGTTGTCTTCTTCTGAACATGTGCTTTTATCTTCATTGTCACTAAAGTAAGTTCTACAGTCAGGTTTGTTTGCTATTGTTGCTCATTTTCCCCAGCCTATTACTTGACTTTTTGACTCTGTCAATGTAGGTCTCAGCTTCTAGTGTGGAGAACAAACTCTCTTAAGCTTCAGGCATTTTGTGTAGCTGTTTTCATAGATAACTCTAGGCATCTGTAAATTTTCTGTTCTTCCAAAGTTGTATGATTTAAGAAGAGACATATACTTCTCTCCTGGACCGTGCTGTAGTCTGTGAGCAACGACAAGCACTCTTTTCTATCCTGGAACTGTGAGGAGGGACCCCTCTCCACTGTTACCACAAGTTCTGCTATGCTAGTGCTCCTCCTCATCCTGGGACTGTTACCTAGGACTGCCAACCAGATCCAAGTATGGACAAAACCACAGAGATCTTCCCTAGTGCTAGCAAAGACACTCCTGTAATCTCCTCCTCAGTTATTCAGTCCCCTCACTGTCACTGTGTTAAGAGCTCCAGAAGCACTGCTGCCACTATCATTGCTGATTCAGTCACTCTCAACACCTGCTCCTGCTTGGTTTTCTGCGGCTGGGGCTATGCTGGTGCAACTGGTGCTAGACTGCTCCTCTCTCATCCAGGTCTGACAGGTCTTTCATGCTGAACTTCTAAACTGTCTTTAGAATCTCTGATGAAATCTGAGAAATCTGGAAACTGTCACTGCTGCCAGTGATTCAGTTCTCTGTGACTTGTTCTGGGTTTGTTGGGACCCAGTCTACACTACCACAGCCAGCACTGGACTGTATTCTCTCAACTTGGTGCAACAGACCTTTCCTTGGGTTGGAAATTTGCTTCACTCTGTTTTTTGTGGTTTCTTCTGTACTAGAATTTATCTATAATCATTTTTGTAAAGGAGTTATTTGGAGGAATTTTGGGGAGAGCTCAAGTTTCTTTATTCCACCATCTTGACTCTGTCCCCACCACTCTATAGATGAGCAAATTGAGGATAAAACTGAGTGGAAAGGACTTGTAAGGTCACAAAACTAGCAAATTTTATAAAAATGGCTTAAACTTTGATCTCCTCCAATCTAATTCCCTACTTCTACAACTAAGCCATGCTGCTTCCTATTATTGAAGTGATTCCTCTTATCCAGTGCTATTAACCTTTCACTCTAAGGCTTGTGTATTCTTACCAATTAAGTCATTAATTCCTGACCTGCAAATGCAACTAGATTATCTGGTGAGGTCTAAGTGTTGTCATGTCCTGGTACAAACATAGATCATATAATGAGACTGAATTATTGAATAATTGAAAGATGCCTCATTTCTTTTAATTGGTGGCCCTAGAGGGAGTTTACAAACAATTACATAGTTATAGTATATTGAAAAGATTCATGAATTTTGAGACAGAGGACCATGAGTCTATTCTTTGCCATTCTCCTACACATACACACAAACATTCCAAAGAAGAATGTGGCAAGATCACAGATTTAGAGCTGTAAAATACTTTAGAAGTCATCTAGTCCAAATACCTTATTATGTAGATGAGGGAGTTGTGGTTCCAGGAAATTAAATATCTTGCCTAGTATGACATAATGAATGACAACACTAGAATTTAAACAAAGATCCCCTTTTTCTAAATTCAGTGACCTTTCTACTACACTACAATTCTTCTGCTGTGCCACACTTACTCCCTGTAGTGTTTATGTGTAAAAGTTCTGGTTTGGAGAGTGTAGCAGACAAATGATTTCCTTTACAATATTCTTGAATGAGCAGGAAGCAGCCTGGTAAAGTGAAATGAAAACTGCCTTGCACAACAGGAGAAACTGATCCTCTTCCCAACTCTGCCATTAAATGATCATGTGGTACTTCAGTTTTGTCTTTTGTAAAATTAAAGGGTTTGACTCAAAGCTCTCAATATTTACTTGAACATCATATGTTCCAGGTTCCCTCCAGTTTTGATTTCCTATATTCTGCTTCCAATAATTTAAGATTAGCCAGCTTACTGGGGAATTGAGCATGGGGTAAGCAGATTTATCATGTATTTATAATATTGGATAAAAGATAAATGACTTGAATTCTACACTATTATATGTAAAATTTTGATAAGTTTATATATTTAGGGTTGGAAGTCATCTCAAAAGCTTTCTAGCCGCACAAATAATAAATATAAGAACTGAATTTGAATTCAAATATATTGATTCCAGAAGACCTAGACTCTAAGTCCTAGAAGAATCCTATCAAGAATTTGGGTAGATTATGGAGCACTTCTAGGAGGAAATAGATAAAAATTGTAGCAGTTAAGATGGTATGGGTAGTTATGATATGCATAGTAGAAGGAAAGGAGAAGGATCATTGAGTTCCTAGATTCTTTGATTAATCGCAGTTAGTAACCTTTTTACTGAGAGGCTTCTGGGGGGGGGGGGGGGGGTGAGTGCCTCGGTAGAAGCTCAGATTTAGAAGGTAACATAGATATTAGGATTGCAGATTGGTTCTACATGTATTTTCCAAGTTCAGAAGTTCCCAGTTAAGAAAAGACTAGAGGCCAGTGTAGAGCTGACTTTATTTTCCATTGAAAACAGGGAAGTCCCCATACCCCTCAATCTAAACACAGAAGAAGATTCTAAGAAGCACTGAGCTAAAGGAAAGTGTTGATAATGGTTCATTCAGTATTTGCCCACCTCAAAGGGTCAGCATTTTCCTTTGTGTTTCAGGTTCAATTTTCCATTACTTTTCCTGAAAAAAACAAAGGCAATGATTATGGCAATGATTAATAGTATAAATGAATAAGTCTGTATGTATATGTACAATGTGTGTATTTTCTATGTACAAAATCAGGCTCCCATGAACCTTAGTTTTTCCATGAGGTGGTCATGACTATAGCTACTGCTACATTTTCCCAGAATGCTATAGGACACAGACAATTTTTTACTTTTTCTATAAGCCTCGTACTTACCAAGGTGCCAGGTATATAGTAAGTGCTTACTTGATATTTATGTGTGATTTAGTACAGAGAGACATGAGATTGGAGTCAGAACACTTGAATTCAATGTCTGGCTCAGGCATACATGAGGAATACTCCTTTGGACAAGTTATTTAACCTGTCTGAGGCTCAGTTTTCCCCTCTGTAAAATAAGGGAGGGCAGACTTGCACTACTCTCCTGACTCAAAAATGGGTATTATACAATGTGTTTTATAAATTCTGAATCACTACAGAAATGTGAACAATTGTTAATTAAAAGGTAGTATAGCATAATGTCTACAAGGTTGGTCTTGAAGCCAGTAAGACTTGGGTTCAAATACTGTCTTTCTTATAGATATAGATTTCTAAATTTCTCAGTGTCCCCAGATGACTCTCAAAAATAAAGTTACAAATGAATTACTGATGTGCATTGGTGGAGGACATTTCCATCTTTAGAATTAAAAACAATCAGGATATCACAGATCTGGATTCAATGAAGAGGTGAATCCTGCTGGTCTTGAATGTAGCACCCTGTTTCTGGAAGGTTAAGTTAACTTTCTCTAGACTCCTTTTCTCACTAGGACCAGTCTGAAATGGAGAGAATCCAAGTCTGGTGCTAAGGGCTATTGTCTATTCTGAGAGCTAAAGAACAAATTGAAAATCCCCAAGGAAATATCAAATTAGAAATCCTGAAAACAAAAGGAGAAATTAATGAAATTGAAATTAAGAGAACCATTGCACTAATAAATAAAACTAAGAATTGGTTTTATGAAAAAAAACAATAAAATTGATAAATATTTGGTCAATTTGATTAAAAAAAAAGAAAGAAGAAAACCAAATTATCACTGTAAAAATGAAAAAGGTGAACTCATCTCCAATGAGGGGAAAATTAAAACAATAATTAGAAACTACTTTGCCCAACCGTATGCCCTTAAATTCAATAATCTAAATGAGACAGATGATTATTTTAAAAAATATAAATTGCCCAGATTAACAAAAGAGGAAGTTGAATACTCAAATAAGCTCATCTCAGAAAAAAAAAAATTGAACAAGCCATCAATGAACTCCCTAGGAAAAACTCTCTAGGGCTGGATGGATTTCAAAGTGAATTTTATCAAACATTTAAAGAACAGGCAATTCCAATAACATATAGACTGTTTGGGAAAATTGGGAAAGAAGGAGTACTCCTAAAGTCCTTTTATGATACAAATATGGTTTTGATGCCTAAACCAGGAAGAACCAAAACAAAGAAAGAAAACTATAAACTAATTTCTCTAATGAATATAGATCCCAATATTTTAAATAAGATTTTAGCAAAAAGAGTACAAGAATTTTCACGAGAATAACACATTGTGATCAGGTAGGATTTATACCAGGAACGCAGGGTTGGTTCAATATTAGGAAAACTATTAACATTATTGATAATATCAACCACAATACTAACAGAAACCACATGATTATCTCAATAGATGCAGAAAAATCTTTTGACAAAATACAACATGCATTCCTATTGAAAACATTGGGGTGCATAGGAATGAATGGTGCTTTCCATAAAATAATAAGCAGTATCTACCTAAAACCTTCAACAAGCATTATGTGCAATGGGAATAAACTATATGCATTTCAAATAAGATCAGGGGTGAAACAAGGATATCCATTATCACCACTGTTATTCAATATGGTATTAGAAATATTAGCTGTAGCAATAAGGGAAGAAAAATAAACTGAAGGAATTAGAATAGGCAAAGAAGAAAATTAGTTGTCACTCTTTGCAGATGATATGATGATATACTTAGGGAATCCCACAAAATCAAGTAAAAAACTACTTGAAATAATAAAAAACTTTGTCAAAGTTGCAGGTTACAACATAAATCCACAGAAATCTTCTGCATTTCCATATATCAATACAAAAAAATCCAACAGCAAGAGATAGAAAGAGGAATTCCATTTAAAGCTAGGTTAGACACCATAAAATATTTTATATTTTATAAAGTCTATCTACCAAAACAAACCCTATATAAACACAATTACAAGATACTTTTCACACAAATAAAGTCAAATCTAAATAAGTGGAAAAACATCATTTGCTGGTGGGTAGGCCAAGCCAATGTAACAAAAATGACAATTGTACCTAAATTAATTTACTTATTCAGTGCCATACCAATCAAACTATAAGATAATTATTTTGTAGAAATAGAAAAAATAATATCAAAATTCATCTGGAAAAACAAAAGGTCCAGAATATCAAGGGAACTAATGAAAATAAATGCTAGGGCAGGTGGTCTAGCTCTACCAGATCTCAAACTTTATTATAAAGCAGCAATTATCAAAATCACTTGGTACTGACAAAGAAACAGAAGGGTAGATGAGTGGAATAGATTAGGTGCTCAAGACACAGTAGTCAATGAATATAGTAATCCAATGTTTGATAAGCCCAAGGACCCCAGCTTCTGGGGTAAGAACTCACTGTTAGACAAAAAATGCTGGGAAAACTGGATAACAGTGTGGCAGAAACTAGGCATAGCCTAATGCCTGACACTATACACAAGAATAAAGTCCAAATGGGTACATGATAGGGTATAAAGACTGACACTATAAACAAATTAGTGGAGCAAGGAATAGCATATTTATCCAATATATGGAGAATGGAAGAATTTTTGACTAAACAAGAAATAGAAAACATTATGAAGTGCAAAATGGATAATTTTTATTACATTAAATTGGAAGGTTTTTGCACAATGAAGCTCAATGCATCCAAGATTAGAGAGGAAGTAGATAACTGGAAAAGAACTTTTACAACTCGTGTCTGTGACAAATGCCTCATTTCTAAAATATATAGAGAACTGAGTCAAATGTTCAAGAATACAAGTCTTTCCTCAGTTGACAAATGATCAAAGGATATTAACAGGCATTTTTCAGATGAACAAATTAAAGCTATCTATAGTCATATGAAAAATTGCCCTAAATCACTATTGATTAGAGAGATGAGAATGAAAACAACTCTGTGATACCACATCACACCTATCACATAGGCTAACATGATAAAACAGAAAGATGATAAATGTTAGAGAAGATATGGGAGAGTTGGAACACTAATTCCTTCTTGGTGGAGCTGTGAGCCATTCTGGAGAGCAATTTGGAATTATGCCCAAAGGTCTACAAAAATGTGCATAACCTTTGACCCAGCAATATCCCTTCTAGAACTGTATCCCCAAGAGATCACAAAAATGACAAAGGGTCCCACATGTGCAAAAATATTTATAGCAGCTCTCTTTGTGGTAGCCCCAAACTGGAAATCAAGGGGATGCCCACCAATTGTGAAATGACTGAGTAAATTGTGGTATGTGAATGTAACGGAATACTATTGTGCTATAAGAAATAATGAACAGAAAGACTTCAGAGAGGCCTGGAAAGTCTTATATGAACAGATGCTGAGTGAAAGAAGTAGAACCAGGAGAACTGGTTCAAACAAAGCAACAACCACAGTGTGTGAGGAATTTTTCTGGTAGACTTAGTACCTCATTCTAATGGGACTTAAAAAATTCCAAGTGGTTTCTCAAGGCAAACTGCCTTCCACATCCAGAGAAAGCACTATGGAATTCAATCACAGAATGAAGCAGATCATTTTCTTTTTTACTATACTTTTTCTCCTGATTTCTCCCATTCATTTTAATTCTTCTATGCAACATGACTAAGGTGAAAATGTATTTAATAGGAATGTATGTGTAGAACCTATATATAATTGTATACCGTCTCAGAGAGGGAGTGGGGAGGTGGGGGGAAGAAGAGGTAGGGAGAGAAAAAGATCTAAGATATATGGAAGTGATTGTAGAACACTGAAAACAAATAAAATTTTAATAAAAGAGGGAAAAGAATAATCGATTTTACTTACTTATTTGCTTCTCCAAACAAACACATGTTGTTATAGGTTTTTCCATCAGAGCCACAAACAGGGTCAGATAGTGATGGACAGTTGTTTTGGTCCTCTGATGACTTCTTGTTACCATTCTGGAAAGAGAAACATAATGAGCCTAATCTAGAATAGCCATTTTAGATGTATGTTTAAATAGTCAAAAGGCTGGGAAAGAAGCAGTCACAGACAGGTTGGTAAACATGGTGCTTCAACTCAGTTTGGAAAACTTCATCTTTTTTAGGACTGTTTCAATCCCCTCTGGTGCAAAAGGAGAGGCTTATAATAGGTCATCTGTAAGTGTTCTTCCAGCTCTACTGGTGAGTGTTCTTTTAGACTGGATCTTACCAGGGCAGGAAGAACCACTGGTTCTCAATGCTAATTGGTATGGGAGCTTTAACTTACTCTGTTTTTCTTCCAACCTGGGTTGATTTGGCTTTCTTCAGGCATCTTGATTAACCTAACCCTTGGAGATTAATTTCTCCTAAGGCAGAATGTTCTCAACACATTAATTCAGAACTCAGTGTGAATACCCAATTTGATTTTGCTCTACTGTAGCACAGAAACCTAGAACTTAGTGATTTACCAGCCTCAACCCCCCTAATATTAGAATTACAGGAATGTGCCACTAAGTTAAGTTTCCCAAGCTATATTCTAAGAACTATTTCAATTCTGACATTCTCTGTTTTATATTCTATGGTTCCTTCCAGTTTTGGTATTCTATATTACGTTAGAGATTCATTTGTTAAATAGGAATTCAAACTCAATCTCTAGAGATTTCTTCCCTTCTATTGCTATGTGAGTCTTTTTTTTTTCATATATGTACTCTAAGAAAATTTCCCCCCCTTTTTTTTCTTAAAGTCGCAGCCTTGCCAGATTCTGACTAGGTGTTTCTTTTAGTGACATCAATGAAACAAACAAATAAAAACCAGTGGTACTCACTTGGATCTCCATTATGTTGCCAGCAGGAGATTTAGCCATATTTTTCTCTTCTTCTTGATCAGCAGTAGACCCTGGTCTCACTTTCTGGTTAGAGATACCTGGTTTCTCATTTTTACTGGAGCCACCTGCCTTCCCGAGTTGGCTAGCAGCATCTGAAGATAAAGCATAGATGCAAAAGTTAAGTTGAAACTATCTCTTGAAATATTTAATCTAACCCTCTCTTCACTAATTAATTATAATAGTAACTCACGTTCCCTCTAGGAACTTGGTTCTCATTTGTGTTTGTTTACATTGAACTATCCAGTTTTTTCCCCTAAATTCCTGTTTGCTCTTCCTCTGTCTCTCTTTAGAGCTTCCACCTATTACAGGAACAGTTCCTCAGTGTTCTTCATTGATTATCTAGTCTACATTATGAACCAGCTTTTAGCACAATGCCTGGCATGTAGTAAGCACTTCACATGCTTGTTGACTAACTGACCTCACAGAATAAGAATATCATAATTTTAGGACTAAACGGGATCTCAGAAATCCTCTAGAGTCAAAAATCCAGAGCTATAGACTTTCTCATTTTAGAGATGAGGAAACTGAGAACAGAGAGTTTAAATGATTTCCTCAGTGTCACAAAGTAAGAGAGATGCCTCCTAAATTCACATCCTCTGAGATCAAATCCCGTGTTCTTCCCACCCTACCACATGTTAGCAAGAAGTTCCTTCACAGCAACCACTATATATGGTGTCCTTTGTTGAATTCATTCATTCAAGCCCCAAATGTCCTCACTGTCTTCAGACCCACATATCCAACTTCCTTTGGGTATTTTCACCTCTGTATCCTGCTAGTAGCTTTAACTCAACAATTTCAAGACCAGATCACATTTGAGTTAATAAATAGAGCTCAAGGATCAGGAAGGGATCCTTAGTCCAAATACTGAGCTTACATTGCATTTTATCTATTTTATTAACTCTTAGATGTTATTGTATTTTTAAATGAAATAAATTAATTTTATTTTTATATTTGTTCACATATAAAACATATCTAGGTTTTGGACAACTTAGTAGAAATAACAGAAACGAGAGAGAGAAAGAGAGAGACAGAGAGAGAGACAGAGACAGAGAGAGAGAGAGAGAGAGAGAGAGAGAGAGAGAGAGAGAGAGAGAAAGGGAGGGAGTTGAAATTTGTCAAAAGACCTAATAGGTTCAAGTTTTGCCTTGTCTCTTGTTAGTTCTGTTAACCTTACAGAGTTGTTCCACTCTTATGAAGTGTTTGAACTAGCCTCTTATTAAATTCCTCCTCAGGTATGGGATTCCGTAGAAAAGATATTTTGTGTGTGTTTAGATACATTAATCTTCCTTTTTTTGTCAAAATGCTTTGGGAAAAATAATTTGATACAGGGGTTTTGAGTTAAATGGACAAAAAAAGTCTCTTCCTTTCCTTCTCCTTGTCTTTGGTTTAGTAGTCCAGATGGTAAAATGTTATGTAAGACTTAATATTTCAAAGAGATGTGAGTCCTTGCCTGACTGAAGGCAGAGGAGTGGGCTGTCTGATCTTACTCATAAGACTTTAGAAGTGGAAGGAATCTCAGAAATCATGCTTGTAATAAGTAGAAGAGCCAAGATACAAGCGCAGGAAGTCTGTGTTTAATAGAATTGATTTTAGATAAGGATTGTACTAGGTGACCACTGATATCCCTTTCATTTCAGAAACTGTGGCATTCTCTCCTCTAACTCTAAATAGAGAACTCTTTTAGAGTCCTTTCCCCTTCTAAAACCTGGGTTCTCTGGACTATTACACCGATTTTTCAAGTGATTTTGGTCAATCAAGTCTTTAAGAATGCCAATGTTCTCATTTAAAAAATGAGGAGTTTTGAATAGTCGATTTCTCAAAGGCTCTTCCAGTTACAATAATCTTTGGGTTTGTGGCAAGAACACTATACTTGACATTAAAAGACTTGGTTTCAGATTTTAGATCCATCATTTTCTGATGCTCTTAGTCACTTCCTCTCTTTCTGGATCTCAACTTTTTCATATGGAAAGTGATGATAAGACTTAAAACATCAAAGACTATGAACATTGAAAGTAACTTCAGTGGCCATTTTATACAAACTATATGTTACATAACAACACATCTGACAGGTGTTGCCTAAGACCTCCAGGGAGCAGGACTTTCTTCTACCCCCACTTCTCAAGACAGCCCATTCCTCTTTTAGGGTATTCTATTCTTAAGACTTTTTTTCCTAGCCTCAAGTCTAATTTTGCCTAATAGTAAATTTCACTGTTTACTCCTAGCTGGACCTACTCAGGCTAAAGAGAACAAATCTAATTTTTCTCATATGACATCTAATCTAAATGATTCCAAAATATTATATAAATAAAATCCTAAAAAACTGTAAGATTTACTCTTTTGGGTTTTATCAGTATAGGGAAATCCCAGTTTGAAAACTTCCTATATGAGAACATATTGACAAATCATTTGTAACTTTATCTTTTTATGTTTTTTTGATTAATTAATTCATTTTAGTTTTCAACATTCACTTTTATAAGATTTGGAGTTCTGAATTTTCTCCCCTCCGACCACTCACCTCTCCCCAAGATAACTTGCAATAGGCTATACATGTGCAATTATATTACACATATTTTTACTTTAGCCACGTGTAACTTAGTCTTAAAGTTGTCTGGAAGTACTGACTTGGGTAATGCAGTTAATATGTGTGAGAGGTAGGGGCTTGAATCAAGGTCTCCTTAACACTGAAGCTAGCCAACTATATTATGTTACCTCTCAAGTTATTATACAGAATGATGATGAAAATGATAAGATATTTTGCTCAGTGGATAGAGAGCAGGCTTCAGCATCAGAACAATCTGGATCAAGCCCTGCCTCTGATACATGCTACCAGTATAAACTTAGAAGAATCACTCAAATTTACAGTGTCTCAAGCAATACTCTAAGACTACAAATTGAAAAACAAGCAAAACAAAACTTGCTGATCTTCATGTGTAAATGGAATTTCTACACCAGTATTTCCCTGCACAGGTGAAATCATATTCTTATTACATTTTATCTATCAAAAATTTCTCTAGGGGAGTGGAGACAAGGTGATGGAGAAGAGAGATGGACCTACTCTAGCTCTTCCTCCACAGTCCATAAAATACCTGTAAGAAATGACTCTAAACAAATTATAGAGCAGCAGAAGTCACAAAACGACAGAGTAAAACAGATTTCCAGTACAAGGTAACCTGGAAGGCCAACAAGAAAGGTCTATCACATCAGCACACAGGGGGCTGAACAGAACACAGTCCATGAAGCCCAGTCTAGCCTTGGCCATGCAGCACTGGCAGGAAAATATCCGGAAGAGGTCTTGGGGGCAGAATCCTCAGCAGCAGCTGTGACTCTTAGATCTCTCAACCGCCAAACTTAAAAGACAGCTTCAAAGGCCAGTGGGAAAGTTTTTCAAGTGGGTAAGAAGGGAGAAAGCTCCTCCTCTAGTTCTGACCCCAGACAGCATCTGCGCCAATAGCAGCAGCATCCATTTTTGGAGCCCTCTGCCTAAAGCCCCTGGGGGAATTGAACTGCTGATCTGGGTCTCAACCCTAAGTGGTGGCCCTGGGGTGAAGAGAAGTGCTGGCTGTCATGATAAAGCTGGTGGAGGTTTTGGGAAGGGAATTCTACTTGCAGATCCTGGGAGGGGAGGTTTGGGAGCTCCTAGATCAGAGCACAGGGCAGGAGAGGAGTACACTCCTCTCCCTTGATTGTGCCATCTTGGAGGAACTGAGAACTTACACGTCTCCATAGTATACCCTCCATTTGATGAAGGACTGAAAAGTCAAGTAACTGGCTGGGAAAATGCCCAAAATAGGGGGAAAACAAGACTATAGAAGGTTATTTTCTTGTGAACAGGTATTTTCTCCCAACCTTTCAGATGAGGAGGAACAATGCTTACCATCAGAGGAAGACCTAAAGGTCAAGGCTTCTGCATGCAAAACCTCCCAAATAAATATAAAGTGGTCTCAGGCCATGAAAGAGCTCAAAAAGACTTTGAAAATCAAGTAAGACAGGTGGAGGACAAATTGGGAAGAGAAATGCAAGAAAATCATGAAAAGCAAGCAACAGCTTGCTAAACAAGACCCAGAAAAATGCTGAAGACAATAATGCCTTTAGGCTAACTCAATTGGCAAAAGAGGTCCAAAAAGCCAATGAAGAGAAGGATGCTTTAAAAGTAGAATTAACCGAATGGAAAAGGAGGTTCAAAAACTCACTAAAGAAAATATTGCTTTAAAAATTAGAATGGAGCAGATGGAAGCTATTATCAAAAAAGGAGAATGAACATCATCTTTCATTATCAAGGAAAGCTGCATTGATATTCTAGAACTAGAGAAAAGAATAAATATTGAAAGAATCTATTTTTTGCCTCCTGAAAACGATCCAAAAAGTGAAACTTCTAGGAATATTGTAGCCAAACTCCAGAGTTTCCAGGTCAAGGAGAAAATATTGCAGGTAGCTAGAAAGAAACAATTGGAGTATTGTGGAAATACATTCAAGATAACACAAGATCTAGCAGCTTCTACATTAAGGGATCAAAGAGCTTGGAATAGGATATTCCAGAAGTCAAATGAACTAGGTAGGATTAAAATCAAGAATAACTTACTCAGAAAAACTGAGTATAATACTTTAGGGAAAATAATGGTCATTCAGTGAAATAGAGGACTTTCCAGCATTCTTGATGAAAAGACTAGAGCTGAATAGAAAATTTGACTTTCAATCACAAGAATCAAGAGAAACATGAAAAGGTAAACAAGAAATAGAAATCATAAAGGACTTACCAAAGTTGAACTGTTTACATTCCTACGTGGAAAGATAATATTTGCAACTCTTGAAACTTTTCTCAGTATTTGGGTAGTTAGAGGGATTATACACACACACACACACACACACACACACACATTTACAGACAGCACAGGGCCAGTTGGATAGGAAGAAATGTATCTAACAAAATAAAATTAAGGGATGAGAGAGGGATATATTGCCAGGAGAAAAGGAGAAATGGAATGGGGCAAATTTTCTCTCATAAAAGAGACAAGAAAAAGCTTTTTCAATGGAGGGGGAAAGCGGGGAGGTGAGAGGGAAAAAGTGAAGCTTACTCTCATCACATTGGAATAAAGGAAGGAATAAAATGCACACTCAGTTGGTATGAAAATCTATCTTACACTACAGGAAAGTAGGGGAGAAGGGGATAAGTGGAGTGAGGAGGATGATGGAAGGGAGGGAAAATAGAAGAAGGGAGCAATTGGAAGTAAACACTTTTGGGGGGACAAGGTCAAAAGAGAAAACAGAATAAATGGAGGGTAGGATAGGATGGAGGGACATATAGCTAGTCTTACAAAACATGAGTATTATGGAAGTCATTTCCAAAACAACACAGATATAGCCTATATTGAATTGCTTGCCTTCTCAGTGGGGATGGGTGGGGAGGGAGGGAGAGAGAGAAGTTGAAACTCAAAGTTTTAGGCATGAATGTTGAGAATTGTTTTTGTATATAACTGGGAAATAAGAAGCACAGGTAATGGGGTATAGAAATTTATCTTGCCCTACAAGACAGGAGAGAAGATGGGGAAAAGGGAAGCTAGGGGTGTGATAAAAGGGAGGGCAGATTGGGGGAAGGGGTAATCAGAACTACGAACTTTTGGGTGGGGGGGGGGAGAGATGGGGAGAAAATTTGGAACTCAAAATTTTGTGGAAATGAATGTTGAAAACTAAAACTAAATAAAGAAACATTAAAAAATGAAAAGAAAATTCTCTAAATGATATTAGATATCAGTTAATAAACTTTCTATAACTTATGCCAAGCTTAACCATAAAATTATAGATCATCAGAATTATATAATCTTAAATTTGGAAGGGATAACAGAAACCATTAACGATTTAATTTCCTTCTTTTATAAAGTAAGAAAGCATGGGACAGAGAGATTAACTACTTTGTCCACACATCTATTACCTGTAAGAGCCAAGACTCAATTCAGTCATCCTGACTCCTATGCCATGGTAGCACACATAGTTTCTTAGAATTGGAGAGGACATTAGATATTATCCATCCCAACCATTTTACCTGAGAATATGGCACCCAGTACTAAGGAGAAGAGTACACATGCAATTGCAGTCTTCATCATGGGGCTGGTCATAGCTCTTGCAACTTCTCCAGGGAACGATGCTTTCAGTGACTTTCTCTGTAGGAGAAAGAGTGAGTAACCTAAGGACTGTGTGTGCTATATATTGGAAAATATCCCCCACCCAGATTTTGAAAAATTTCTCTTACTTCAAAATAACTCCACCTCTGCACTCCCCTTTCTTCAAACCTGCAATCAAGCTCTTTTTATGAAGATGCTTTCACAGTTAGGGAAGAAGCATTCCTGACTGCAATGCCATGCTTAAAACTCATTTCACAACCAAATCCCCATAAAAATATAGACATTTACAACTGATGGCTTTTGAGTAGAGTATCCTGCTACCTCAATTAAGTGTTAAAACAATGCTAAATGACAACCTGTTCTGGTATTCCCTGAGGCCAGCACTCTCCTTGACATATTGGCTTAATGTTTTCACTAAATAAGCTCTAAAGGCATTCTTTCTTTTCTGAAGAATTATTCACTAAAAGTTTTGAGAAGCATGGAAATATTTATATAAACTAATGCAGAGTTGAATAAAAAGACTGCTAAATCAATGATCCTATGAATCAGAAAAAAAATAACATGCGCAATGACTCTAACAAAGTACATGAAAAGATCTCTAAGAGAGAACTCAACTCTGAGTAACTGAAAAAGCCAATGACAGTCCCAGAAAACAAATAGTGAAATACACCTCCTTCAGTTTAGGGGAGACAGGGACAATGAGGTTAGAAAATTGTATATGTTGTCAGACATAGTTTAGCTATTGTTTATTTTCCTAAATTATATCTCTTTGTAAAAAAATGAGTTATATAAAAACAAAAGACATCAATAAATCTTATAAAATATATTATTCAGTAACAAAAATGTTGTGGCTTCTGCTCTAATAATTCTCGGAATATTATAAACTTCAAGATTTGAAAGAGACTGTGGAGATTATCTTATATAATCAACTACCAGCAGTTGAATCATGGGAAAATATGATTTTAGAAGTGAAAGTAAGCTTATAGTTCATTGATTCCAACATCATACTCAGTAGTTAAATTCTCTCTAATCATTTATTAAAATGTTTTTATGGAACAATTTTTTATGAAGGAATTAAAGAGAAAAAGCTAAACAGTGACCATTAGGTATAGGAGTGAGGTATGTTAAATGAGAACAATGATGCTGATTTAATGATGTATCATGATATAGCATGTAGACAAAAGTCTTTTGTTAGCACATAAAGCCAAATTGTAATAATGGCATTGTTCTCTCCAACCAATGCACTAAAAATTATGTGAAAAAGACCTAGAGAGTTCCATTGACTATAAACTCAACTTGACTCAATTTTATGTTGTCTCCAAAAATCTAATTTGAACTTTGTATTCATTGATGTTTGTAGAATGTATAGTGTGAAGGAGCTAGTGGTCTTAACTTTATCTGCTTTGAGCAGAACATATTCTAGGTATTTTGTTCTGCTGTAAATGCTATGTTTTGTGAAACATGTAGACAAGATGGAATGACTCTGTGGACGAGTGACCAGAAATGGAGTAGAGGTGGGTGGACTGAAAACCAACCCAGCTGAAAAGAAATATTTAGCTTGGAAAAGATTGTATTTAAGTCATTTCTTGGTCCAAGTCTGTGATCTTATGAATGTTGTCACCAACTTCAAGAATTTGAAGGGCTGTCTGATGAAATATCACAAAATCATAAATTAAGAGCTGAACAGGTTGTAAGAGGCCATCAAGTTCAATCCCTTCATTTTAGAGATTAGAAAACTAAGAACAAAGGTGTTAAATTATATCCACAGAGTCACACAATCAAAATAAAATGTGAACCTTGAATTTAGGTCCTCTGAATCTAAATTGACTGTTCTTTCCACTAGAGTACTTTGGCACAAGAAGCATCTCTGGGATTTCCAACATTGTCTATTGATATTGATTTCATGGGTTCATTCACTTTAACCCAGACTAATCTTTGTTGAAGAAAATAATGTCTATCCCTTCCATTGTTCTTCCTTCCAACTGAACAAATAAAAAAATAAACAAAGAACAAACTCTTCCCCAAAAGCCTTCAATAGTCTACCAAAAAAAAAAATCATCACTGTCCTTTTGTGAAAAAGTGTATCTCCTTTTGAATCTCTCTACCAGAAGGTGAGTGGCATGTTTCATCTTCTGCTTTAGGACTTAAAATTTTTGGACAAAAGTCAAGCAGCATTCTAAAAATCTTTCTAATTTTTTTTTTGCCTCCTATCATTGTATGAGTTTTTCTCCTAGTTCTGCTCCCTTTTGTCTGCATCAGCTCTGAAACTATTTCATCATTCCTTATGATACAATGATATCCCATTACTTTGAATTATCACATTTTGTTTAACCTTTCAACAATAGGAGGGCATCCCCTTCATTGTCAATGTTATGCTACAATAAAAAAAAAGCTGAGAGCAATATTTCTGCCCATGTAGAACTATTTCTGCTTTATTTGATATACTTTGGGGATATAGCCTTAGTATTCATATAACTTGATCAAAAGGTATACAGAATTTGGTAACTTGCTAGGTACAATTCAATCAATCAATTTAAGATTGGCCTTAGAATCAGGAGGTGTTAGAATCAGAGCCTTTATTAACTTTAACACTGTGTCTGGAACTGTGGGAAGTGTTTGGGATTCAAATAAGAACACATAATATGTTATCTTCCCCCAAGGAACTCATGTTCTAATGTTGGAAGATGATCACAGGCAAAGGTAAGAATGAAAAATAAGAAAAGAAGGAAAGAAATCTGGAGAAGCATTCTACATATGAGTTATGTAAAATATTACTGATGTCCTTCCTAAAATCATGGTCACTGAGAGGAAATCACCAAGAAGGCGGGGTATAAAGGAAGAATTTTCTCTGAGTTGGAAAACTCAGGGGACAAGAAAGAGAAGCCTAGACAGAGTGATGTGTGTGGGGTCCCTGATTTACAATTTAATAACGCTGTGCTGGTTCTATTTCCTGTTGTAAAAGCTGGGAATAATAACACTTGTACTACATGTAGTATAAGTAAATATTATTTTTGTAAGTAAAGTGTTATGTATGCATAAGGTTCGATAAGTATGAGCTTTGACCTAGATGCAAAATGTCACTTTGTAAATATTTGTAGAAGAAGAGAAAGAAATACCTTTCAGAGCTATGGATAGAGAAAGAGTTCTCAATAAAACCTAGAAAAGAACACAACACAAGAAATAAAATGTACTATTTAGATAAAATTGGAAATGAAACTAGTGGTGAAATGTATGCAGTACATTGCTTTAATAAAGATCTGATATTCAAAATCTCTTGGGAACCAATTTTAATTTATTAGAGCAAGATTGATTTGCTAATATGTAGGTCATCAAATGATATGAGAATCCAGTTCTCTAAAGAAGAGAGGCAATCTGTCAAAGAACAATTAATAAGCATTAATTAAAAACCTATTACCTACCATTGAGTTCTGTGATATAAATATAATGATTTTTAAAAATCTCTAATCATAAGGAACTTGTATTCTAATTGTAAACACAAGTAAACATATGAATAAATGTAGAATAAATATTAAGTGAGTAGATGCAAAGTAGTTAAAGAAGGGAGGACACTAGCAATTGTGAGCAGCCAGAAAGTCGTGTATGAAGAACAAGGTGAAGGCCAGTTTTACTATAATATAGTGTATGGGAGGATGAATAATGTCCTTTATGACTAGAAAGATAGGCTTAGAGGTAAGTTGTGAAGGAACTGAGTTAAACAGGGTAAATTTATATTTTTAACCAAGAGTCAAAAGGAAGTTATTGGAGTTGGTTGTGTAGACATCTTTAAAGAACTTAGTAAAAGTCACTTTGGCATTAGAATAAAGGATGAACCAGAATGGGAAGAGATGTGAGAAATAGAAACTAATTAGAATATTGTTGTAATGATTTAGGTAAGAGATAATAAAAGTCTGAACAAAAGTAATAGTGGTGAGAGTAGAGAAAATGGGACAGTTGTAGAAACAGAAATGAAAACATTTGTCAAATATGGGGTGGGGTGAGAGATAATGAGAACTTAAAGATGATGTAATAAACATGGTAGATGAGGAATACTAATGTTTACTTTCTGCCTTTAAAAGGATGAACAAAGGTTGAGAAAGAGGGAAATAGAAGTTAAGTAGAGGAAAATGAAGGGAATAATCATTTCTATAGAGGCTATTATGTGACAGGTATTGAGCTAAGCACTTCATTATATTATATCATTTGATCCTCATTATAACCCGGTCAGGTAGGTACTGTTATTCCCATTTAATAGTATAGGAAACTGAGACAAAAGAGCTTGAATGACTCCACTGTGATCACAAATCTCATAAGTATCTGAAGTCAGATTTGAACTATGATCTTCCTGACTCTATGTCCAGTGCATAATCCACTGTGCTGCTTAGCTTAGAAAAATAATGAGTTGTTTTGGACTTTCCTTTCTTCAAAAGGAGCTTTTAAACCTCCTTTTCCATTTGGCTAGTTCAGCTCTTAAAAGCATTCTTCTCCTCATTGGCCTTTTAGGCCTCTTTTGCCATTTGAGTTAGTTTATTTTTTAAGAAGTTAGTTTCTTCAGCATTTTTTGGGTCTCCTTTAGCAAGCTGTTGACTTGCTTTTCATGATTTTCTTGCATCGCTCTCATTGCTCTTCCCAATTTTTCCTCCACCTCTCTTACTTGATTTGCAAAGTTCTTTTTGAGCTTTCCTTGGCCTGATATCATTGCATATTTATTTTGCAGGCAGAAGAATTGACTTCTGGTCTTCTTCTGAAGACCTAAATTGTTTCTCCTAATCTGAAAGGATGGAAGAAAATACCTACTCACCAAGAAAGCAACCTTCTATTGTCTTATTCTTTTTCCCTTTTTTGGGCACGTTCCCAGCCAGTTGCTTGACTTTTGAGTTCTTTGTCAAGGGTAGGGTATACTCTGGGGACGGGTAAGTTCTCAGTTCCTCCAACGTGGCACAATCAAGGGAGAGGAGTTTACTCTTCTCCTGATCTGCACAGTGGTCTAGGAGCAACCAAAAACTTTTCTGCCAAGAATTTGCAATTAGAATTCCCTCACCACAACTGCCTCCAGCTACACCACACCAGCAGTCCTCCTCACCCCAGGGCTGCCACTCAGGGCTGAGATTCAGATCAGTGGCTCAATTCCCCCATGGACTTAGGAAGAGGGTGCCAAAAATGGAATCTGCCACTTCAGTGGCTGCTGCCAGGGGTCCAGAACATACTCTTCTCTCTTGGATGAAGGAGTCCTCCAACTGAATTTGAAGTTGTCTGTGGCATTTGTGGGTTGATCAATCTGGGAACTACTGCTGATGGTGGCTCCCTGAAGCCTGATCCAGGTCCTGTTCCTGCTGTCTTTGCCAGGGTACACTCTTACACTCTGTGCTTCCTGGGCTGTGCTCCCCATTTCCTGGGGTAGGCTTCTTTTTCTGAGATGGGGTTATTCAAGTATTCAACTTCCTTTCCATTAATCTAGGCACTTTATATCTTTTTAAAAATAATCATCCATGTCATTTAGATTGTCGAATTTATGGGTATGCAGTTGGGCAAAGTAATTTCTTATTATTGTTTTAATTTCCTCCTGATTGGAGGTGAGTTCACGCTTTTCATTTTTGATATTGGTAGTCTGGTTTCTACTTTCTTTTTTTTTTAAATCAATTTGACCAAAGGTCTATCAATTTTATTGGTTTCTCATAAAATTGGCTCCTAGTTTTATTAATTAGATCAATAGTTTTCTCTTTTTTAATATTCATTTTATTTATTTTTAATGTTCTACAATCACTACCATAAAACTTAGATTTTTTTTCACCCCACTTACCCCCTACTATCCCCTTCCTTCTCCAAGATAGCATAAAATTCTATGTAGAATTTACATATACATTCCTATTGAATACATTTTCACTGTAGTCATGCTGTATAGAAGAACTAAAATAAATGGGAGAAATCATATAACAAACTAAAACATAGTACACACACACACACACACACACACACACAATGAATGATCTTCTGCATTCTGGGAGTGAATTCCATAGTTATTTCTTGGGATGTGGAAGGCACCTTGCCTTAAAAGACTAATGGGATTTTTTTTTTTTATGTCCTTGCATTGCTATGAAGATCGAAGTCTAGCAGAAAAAAACTCTTGCACACCATGGTCTTTGCTGTGCACAAAGTTCTCCTGGTTCTGCTCCTTTCACTCAGCATAAGATCATATAAATCTTTCCAGGCCTCTCTGAAGTCTTCTTGTTCATCATTTCTTTTAGCACAACAGTATTCCATTACATTCATATACCGTAATTTATTTAGTCATTCTCCAGTTGATGGGCATCCCCTTGTTTTCCAGTTTTTGGCCACTACAAGGAGCACTGCTATAAATATTTTTGTACGTGTGGGACCCTTTCCCATTTTTATGATCTCTTGAGGATACTGTCCTAGAAGTGATGTTGCTGTGTCAAAGAGTATGCACATTTTTGTAGCCCTTTGGGCATAGTTTCAAACCACTCTCCAGAACGATTGAATGAGTTCACACCTCCACCAACAATGAATTAGTTTTCCAATTCTCCCACATCCTCTCCAGCATTTATCATTTTCCTGTTCTGTCATGTTTGCCAATCTAATATGTGTGATGTGGTACCTCAGAGTTGTTTTGATTTGCATCTCTCTAATCAAAAGTGATTTAGAACATTTTTCCTATGATTATAGATATCTTTAATTTCCTCCTCTGAAAATTGCCTGTTCATATCCTTTGACCATTTATCAATTGGGGAATGACTTGTATTGATGTTCATTTGACTCACTTCTCTATATATTGTAGAAATGAGGCCTTTATCCCCGAGATTAGCTGTAAAAATTTTTTTCCCCAATATACTACATCCCTCCGAATTTCGGTTGAACTGAGTTTGGTTGTGCAAAAACTTTTCAGTTTCATGTAATCAAAATTATCCATCATGCACTTCATAATGCTTTCTATCTCTTCTTTAGTCAAAAATTCTTCCTTTCTCCATCTGACAAATACACTATTCCATGCTCCTCCAGTGTGTTCATGGTATCAATCTTTATGCCTAGATCATGTACCCATTTGGACTTTATTCTTGTGTATGGTGTCAGGCATGGATCTATGCCTAGTTTTTGCCACACTGTTATCCAATTTCCCCAGCAATTTTTGTCGAACAGTGAGTTCTTATCCCAGAAGCTGGAGTCCTTGGGTTTATCAAACAGGAGGTTTCTGTATTCATTGCCTACTGTGTCTTGAGTATCTAGCATATTCCACTTATCTGTTTCTTAGGCAGTACCAAGTTTTTTTTGATAATTGCTGCTTTATAATACTATTTGAGATCTGGTAGAGCTAGGCCACCTTCGTTAGCATTTCTTTTCAATTGCCCCCTTGATATTCTGGACCTTTTATTCTTCCAGATGAATTTTGATATTATTTTATCCAGCTCTAGAAAATAATTATCTGTCATGCAAGAGAATGACAATAATGAGACAACCTACTAAATCCTATGGAACAGTGCAAAAACAGTTCTTAGGGGAAGCTTTATGTCTTTGAATGTCGAGATGAATAAAATAGAGAAAGAGGAGACTAATAAATTGGGCATAGAATTGAAAAATCTTGAAAAAGAACAAATTGAATATCTCCCAGCAAATACTAAACTAGAAATACTGAAAACAGAAGGAGAGATTAATAAAATTGAAATCAAGGAAACTATTGAACTAATAAATATAACTAAGAGTTGGTTTTATGAAAAAACCCCAATAAAATTGTTAAACTTTTTAGCCCATTTGATTAAAAAAATGAAGAAAACCAAACTACTAATGTCAGAAATGAAAGTCTTGAACTCACCTCCAATGAGGAGGAAATTAAAACAATAATTAGAAATTACTTTGTCCAACTTTATACCCATAAATTCAACCATCTAAATGAGATGAATAATTATTTTATAAAATATAAATTGCCCAGATTAACAGAAGAGGACGTTGAATACTTAAATAACCCCATCTCTGAAAAAGAAATTGAACAAGCCATCAATGAACTCCCTAGTGAAAACTTTCCAGGACTCTATCAAACATTTAAAGAACAGTTAATTCCAATACCACATAGACTATCTGGGAGAACTGGGGAAGAAGGAGTCTTCCAAATTCTTTTTATGATACAAATATGGTTTTGATATCTAAACCAGGAAAATCCAAAGCAGAGAAAGAAAATTAGAGGCCAATTTCTCTAATTAATACACATGCAAAAATTTTAAATAATATTTTAGCAAAAAGAACACAGCAACTTATCATGAGAATAATACATTATGACCAGGTAGGATCCATACCAGGAATGCAGGACTGGTTCAATATTAGGAAAACTATTAGCATTATTGATCATATCAACAACAATCCTAACAGAAACCACATGATTATCACAATAGATGCAGAAAAAGCTTTTGACAAAATACAACACCCATTCCTATTAAAATCACTGGAGAACATAGGAATAAATGAAATTTTCCATAAAATAAGAAGCAGTGTCTACCTTAAACCTTCAGAAAACATTATATGAAATGGAGATAAGCTATATGCATTTCCAGTAAAATCAGAGGTGAAACAAGGATATCCATTATCACTACTATTATTCAATATGGTGCTAGAAATGTTAGTTGTAGCAATAAGAGTAGAAAAAAATTGAAGGAATTAGAATAGGCAAAGAAGAAACTAAGTTATCACTCTTTGCAGATGATATGTTGATATACTTAGAGAATCCCAGAGATTCAAGTAAAAAACTACTTGAAATAATAACCATCACTGGCAAAGTTGCAGGTTACAAAATAAACCCACACAAATCTTTTGCATTTCTATATATTAGTAACAAAGCTCAACAGCACAAGATAGAAAGAGAAATTCCATTTAAAGTTAGGGTAGATATTTTAAAATATTTTGGAGTCTACCTTCCAAAAGAAATCCAGGGACTATATGAACACAATCACAATACACTTTTCACACAAATAAAGTCAGATCTAAATAAATGGAAAAACAGCAGTTGTTCGTGGGTAGGCCGAGTCAGTATAGGAAAAATGACAATTCTACCTAAATTAATTTTCATTTTTAGTGCCATGCCAATCAAACTATCAGATAATTATCTTCTAGTGGTGCAACAAATAATATCTAAATTCATCTGGAAGAACAAAAGGTCCAGAATATCAAGGGGACTGATGAAAAAAATGCTAGGGAAGGTAGCTTAGCTCTACCAGATCTCAAATTTTATCAAGCACCAATATGAAAACCACCCATTACTGACTAAGAAACAGAAGGGTAGACTAGTGGAATATGTTAACTACTCAAGACATATTAATCCATGAATATAGTAATCTACTGTTTGATAAACCCAAGGACCCCAGGTTCTGGGATAAGTACTCACTTTTTGACAAAAATTGTTGGGAAAACTGGATAACAGTGTGGCAGAACTAGGCATAGATCAATGCCTGACACTGTACACAAGAATAAAGTCTAAATGTGTACATGATCTATGTATAAAGATTGATACTATAAACAAATTAATGGAGAAAGGAATAGTGTATTTATCAGATTTATGGAGAAGGGAAGAATTTTTGACTAAAAAAAGATAGAAAGCAATATGAAATGCAAAATGGATAATTTGGTTAAATTAAACTGAAAAGTTTTTGCACAATAAAACCCAATGCAACCAAGATTAGTAGGGAGGCAGAAAGCTGAGAAAGAATTTTTGCAACTATTGTCTGTGTTAAAGGCCTCATTTCAAAAACATATAGAGAACTGAGTCAAATATACAAGAATACACATCATTCCCTAATTGATAAATGGTCAAAGGATATGAACAGGTAGTTTTTAGAGGAAAAAAAATTCATCTTCAAACGCAGGTTTGAAGAGGGGCATAAGAAGGTAAACAGGGGACAAGAAAAGTTTTTTATCCGAGGATCGGGATACAATCTCGTCATTCCCTTGGGCCACTCCCTCCTCCCTAATCGAGAAGGTATGTCAGAGTACAACAGCCCTGGGAAAAGAAGGAGAGGGAGAGGCTGCAGACAGAGAAGCCTGCCAGCACCATCTTCTCTTAAGT
Source organism: Notamacropus eugenii (assembly GCF_028372415.1). Classification (NCBI taxonomy): domain Eukaryota; kingdom Metazoa; phylum Chordata; class Mammalia; order Diprotodontia; family Macropodidae; genus Notamacropus; species Notamacropus eugenii. Next base: position 410,870,536 of record NC_092872.1, read on the forward strand.
TAAAATAGCCCATCGTTTTATCAATAATTTTTATATAATTTTGATTATACTGTTGTTTACTTTTTTAATGTTAAAACCTAAAATTGTTCATTGATTACTGTGTATGGAATGGAGTGGACTGAGTGAAAACTTACCCGTATTGGTTCTGCCCATTTAGAACAGTTCTCTTTTATTTTCGTAGGGCGTCAGTCAGGAGGAACAGTATTAACCCCAACCTGGGGTCCATGTCTATTCTTCTTATTTTGTAAAGTTGCCAAGACCGCTGGAAATTATCTGTGTGGGCAAAGTCATCAGCCCCTGGAAAAGAACTTATTTTAGTTATGAAGTTCCTAAACAATGAACTTGATTTATTGAGAAGTTATAAGTGTATGTACAATAGATAGAAAGGATTTCTAAGAATTGGCTTTTACATGAGGACAAATTTAAAATTGAGAAGGAAAGGTGTTGAGTGGAACCCCTTAGATATGTGAGTCTTGGTAAATCTTGATCACCTATTATAACTCAATGAGATTAAAAATAACTGTATCTGGCTCTGATTATTGAAAACTGGTATTTGAGGTAAAAGATTCTTGGGATCATAATTAATTTTGTTTTGAATTTGAATTTGAGTATAGCTGTCTGCATTAAATTATCATCAGAGAGATACCATAAGTTATTTAGAGGGAAGATGAACAAGTGGAGGTCTGCATTTGGGAAAAAGTTGAGACAACAATCTTAGCCTCAGTCTAGGATGGGATACTTCTGGTTCAGTTTCCTCATTTTGTTACTTTGAAAATAAATGCTTCCTACATATTTCTGAGTCTGAGGTGGAATTGATGCTGCATGGTTGGAGAAACACAAATCTTATCTGAATTCAAACAGAGCCAAAGGTGGTTTATCTTGTCATATTTGATATGTCACATATCCCTGCTTTTTTTTCCTTTTATAGCAAATGTCTGTGATCAGATCAAGTGGTCAGTGAAAGATATGAGCACAATGAAAATATGTGAGCTCTTTCTGTTTTGATCTGAATGCGTAGTCATGCCATATTAGTTTCATGTCAAAGATTAAATCCCTGGAATAGAACATCCTTTCTAAATATTATGGGAACAATTGGATGAAGAGAAAAGAAATCTGTGAAACAAGGATAAAAACACAATGGTGAATCATTATCTTATAAGATTAGGCTGGGATATATTACAGTTACTGAAATAAAGTGTGTCTAAGGGACATGTAGCTGCATGAAATAAGGTCCTTGTATGCCTTGGATTTAAGATACTGGATATTGGTACAACTAATTAAGGACATAGCTGTTATTCTATTAGTTATTGAAACTAAATTAGAAATATATAGTTTAGGGAAAAGAATTTTAGTATAATTTTCTTAAAGGGATGTATCTCATGGAATATTTGTGTATTGATGGAAAAATATAATGTGTGCTATGGCACCCAAAGCCTTAGAGGGTTTTATAGGGAGGAGAAAGTTCATAGTTTGTGATGTTTGAAAAGTTGTCAGGAGAACCCATATTTGGTGGAGAGATTTTGAAAAACACATAAGATTTGGTTGTTTGATATATGGTATTGGAGTTCCAAGAATGAGGAAATTGACTTTTAGATTTTTTTGAGGGTAGAAGAAGAGGGATAGTATTATTCTCTAAAGTTCATTTTTTTTTCTGTATTAGGGTCACAAAATGGAAGAAATAGCATTGACTTGTATAAGAATAATAAGGATGTAAGGATTAAATGGTAATTTAAAATTGTGTCAAGATCAATTTTGTAGGAGAATGGACACAAGAAAAGATTTCTACAAAAAGATGACAAGAAGATTCCCTGCTGAAGACAGCTTGAATGAGCATCCAGTCCAGAAAACGACATCAGATGATGTCCCCCTCCCCCTCCAACACTGCTGTAGGAGATGAGATTTCTAAATGGACAAATGATTGTTTGCTTTTTTCTTTTGGGCCTCTGTATCTGCACTTACTTAGGGGACTTTTGATTTGCTAATGTATTGACCAACCTCTTCCCTTTCCCCCTTCCTATATTTGTTCAGAACAATCTGCACTTACTTAAAGGGGAGATGGATGAAGGGGAAAATTAATATGGGAAAGGGAGTGAGGAAGAATTAATTATACATGAGAAAAATGTGGAAAAAATTTTGAATAAAAAAAGAGGAGAGATTGTGAGGAATAATCAAAACTTTTGTTTCCACAGAAATTATTAAATGTATAATTTATGAAATCTAGTGAATCATATATACCAGAAAATTTTTTGACTTGCAGCAAATTCATAAAAATAAATTGCATGTAGAAGACACTAATGTCATTGACTAGAACTACATTATCTTCTAGCAGAAGAAGAGGGAAAATTAAGACATATAACAGAGAAATTTGTTTCCATAAATTCAGAATAACAATCAGCAGAATTGGAGACATAGCAAAGGAGTTACGTCTCACACAAAACATAGCAGGCATAGCAAGGAATCAACTGGTTTTTATCTTGTTTTGGTGTTAGAAGTCAGCTAAGTTAAGTAAAATTTAAGTCTTGCTTGAAATGCTCATATGTAATAAACTTATGAATATTAACTTCTCCTTCTCTGGGAGAGTGAAAGTTTCATTTCAATGGTCATACAATGTAGGTAGTAGGCAGGCAAGAATATGTGAGGGGAGAACTATGTAGTATATATATCAGTAAGTTGTGCACCTTGTATTAACCAGTCATTTGGAAGACAGAGAAGGGACTTGGTGGTTGGGCATGTTTTTAAGACTTACTTTTATTTCTGGAGGGTGTGTCTATCCAATTAGACACCTGCCACTGTAGCAGTGTTAATAAATTTATTTCTTTTATCTTCACCCCTCCTAAGCCTGAATGAATTATTTCTCACAGAAGGGCTTTGAGCTCCTTCAAAAGGATTTATAAATAAAAGAGTTCTATGATATTTTCCAATTCTTATACTGGAGGGATCCATGCTGTCTGTCTTCTTTCTACTTCCCATAAACTTTTAGCTTAGTTTTCTATTCCTTCCCAGATCTCTCTAATTTCATTCTCTACCTTATTCAATACAGTCTCCATGTAGTTAAACTCAGTGCTATTCTTAAAGCACAAACATGCACACTACTCCCCCTTGAGGGCTCCCTACGGCCTCTAGACAACGAAATTCAAAGTTCTTTCATTTACCTCCAATTTCTGTCACATTCTGGTGACATTCCATCTTTCCAAGAATTTCACATTGCTTCCCTCATGGAGTCTACATTCCAGACATTATGGCCTCCTTATGTTTCCTATATCTGACATCTGATCTGTTTTCCATGCCTATGCACATTCTCTCCCCTAAACTTAGACTGTACTGTTTATTTAGCTCAATTTTTTAGAGTCTTTACCTTCCCTTTAAGATACAATCCATATTTCATCTACTAAAGAGGCCTTTCTTGACTCCTCCCAAGGTTAGTGACTCCAGCAAAATTATTTTATATAATTTGTATGTATCAGGACATATACACTTATATTTATTATTACTAATGATAACAATAATTATTTGTATAGTATATATCCATACCAGGCAGTGTATTTATCATTTTACAAATATTATCTCCTTTAATACTCACAACAAGCCAGAGAAGTAGGTGCTATTATCCCAATTTCGCAGTTGAGGAAACTGAAACAAATAGAGGTTAAGTTACTTGTCTTAGGTTAAAATCTATTAAGTGTCCAAGGCTGATTTTGAAGTCAGGTCTTCCTGACCCCAAGTCTAGTACTCTGTCCACTCAGCCACCTAGTTTCCATGTTGACTCCAACAATACACTATAAGCTCCTTGAGGACAAGAACAGTTTCACTTTTTTTTTATTCACAGACCTTAACACAGGCCTTCCGTGCACTTAGCAAGTGTCTAATAAATCCTTGATGAGTTACTGAATAAATGAATAAATTCTGTTTAGTGTTTCCATAGACCAGACCCTAGGAAATATGTTTGAGGAAAGGGCAGCAATTTTAGAGGGTGATGCTTACAATACCTCCTGTCAGCTATAATAGAACTTGAAATTAAATGGGTTTAACTCCTATATAAGTAAGCCTAGTTCATCACCAGAATGTTAGAGCTTGGTCTGTGCCTTTTGAAATGTAATTATTACTGTCTTATGAGACATAATGCATCTTTAAAAGCTTATTATCTTGCCTATCATGTCTGAGAGCAATTTGTGAATTGGTTATATAAAGTCTTATTAAAAGCTTTATGGGCCTGATAGTTCATGAATTATAGGCAGAGTAACAATTACATGACTCTGTATGCTATGACTATACCCTGCTTTGTCCCAGATTGACTTTCTTATCCTCATCTATTGTCATTGCTCTAGAAATGACAAGGATCAGAGTCCACTTCTCTCATTGTATATATAAGGAAACTGAGGTCCAAGGAGTTGAAGAGGCTTGCTAATATGTAGCAATTTCCTACCCTGGCTTTAGTCTGCTCACCTACATATACTGACAGATTGGGTTCCCATAGGGCCTTTTTAGTATTCTGAGAGTAACCCAAGGGGCTATTTTTGTTCTTTTTTCTAATGCCATCAGATTAACTCTCATTCTCATGTTATTTTCAATATCAGTCATGAATTATAATTAATATGTCTCTCATAGCATTGACAATAATATAGCATCTAACCAATTAATATTAATTAGCTTTTACAAAAACGATATTTGTGAAGAAGCTATAAAGGAAACACAAGTCCAAAAATGTTTCCCTGAAAATCATTAGCACAATCCTTCCTCTCCCAAATCAGTCTCTGGGGACATTGTATTCAAACTTCTAAAAATTATTATTATTATTTTAAAATAGCAAGCATTTTTTTCTCCACATCTCTTTCCACAAAAAGGAGAAAATGAAATGCCTATTTTACAGATGTGGAAACTGAGGCTGAAATTGGTTAAGTAACTTGTACAGAGTCACAGAAGTTGGAAAGTAATGCTACTAGGAATTTGGCAGAATTCAAATTCAAGTCTTCCTTACTCTGAGTCGGGCACTCTATTCACTTACCCCCACATCTGCCCTCCAATATGCATAGTCAAGCAAAACAAATTCCTGCAGTTATTCAGACATATCTAATTTTTCATGACCCATGGATCATGGCCAGACCTTCTTATTTTCTACTATCTCTCAAATTCTGCACAAGTCCATGTTTGTTGTTTCCATGATGCTATATATCCCACCTCATCCTCTGCCATGCCCCTTTTCTGTAGCTTTCAATCATTCACAAAATTAGGGTCTTTTCCACTGAATCTTGTCTTATTATTATGTACTCAAAGTATTTAAGCTTCAGTATTTGATCTTTCATTTGATAGCCTGAATTAATTTCTTCAATATTGACTGATTTGCTCTCCTTGCTATCCAAGGGACTGTCACAACTCTTCTTCAGGATCAGAATATGAAAGCATCTGTTCTTGACATTCAACTTTTATTATAATTCAACTTTCACACTCATAAATTGCTACTAGAAAAATCATAATTTTGGCTATATGGACTTTCGTCAGTAACATGACTTTTTATTATGCTTTTCAGGTCTACCATAGCTTTCCTTCCAAGGAAATGCACTAAAAATATGTATTTCATTCTTCATATTCAATCTGTCACCTCTCTATCAAGAGGTAGGCAGAATTAATTTACCATGAGTACTTGGATATCATGGTTGGTTATTAGATTTATCAGAGTTCTTGAGACTTATGTGAATTAGCACAAAGTGAAGTGAAAACCATCAGGAGAATGATTTGTATTATACCAATAGTATTTTAAAAATGGGGCTCTCTCTTAAAGAAGTTGTTATAAATCATCTACTCCACCTAATTCACTTCTGAATTTAGCAAAACCTCTGGATGAGCCTTTTCCTTTCTGCAGTACAATCTCCCAAGGAGGTCAGGTCTCAGGTTTCCTGGGACTTCACCAGATTTAGTAATTAGAAAATTAGTACGACCTCCAGGTCCTGGACCTCTGGTACCTACAATTTCCCAACTTTCAAAGTTCAAAGGCAATCTAATATTTCTTCACCTAAGAGCAGGAGAAAATAAACACAAGCACAACATTTTCATGGCCATATGTGACCCTAAGTGGGGAGAATAGGTCTTTTGCACCAGCTTTACCTCCCCTCCTAACCAGAGGCTTACAATATTTTATGCTTCAACCAACACCAACACACACACACACACACACACACACACACACACTAAAAACAAAAAAAAAAAATTATGAGACTGAGTTGTTAAGTCATTGGGTTGATGCAATAAAACTTGACACAGTAACCCTTCAAAAGTCTCTTTTCCACACAGCAAGTGGATAGGATATCATCATAGCTTACCAATGAATGCTCTGAAGTAGAAAACAGAGTCCTTCACTTCACTTGCTCAGTAGGCTCATAAAACATCCTTACAGTCTCAGGACTGGCTCCTTATTAGCCATACATGGGTATGCAAGGTGGGGTAAGAGTTCTCAGATTTCAAAGCCAGTGCTTTATATCACACTGCTTCTCTGGTCTGGGAAAGAACCTTAGATTTAGAATTCAGTGATCTAGTCTTCAGTCTTAGCTCTGACTAAATGATCTGCTCCTTTCTTGCTATTACTTTCTCCATATAATAAATTTGAAAGGGTCTGTGAACTTGTGTAAGAAGAAATACATCTTTATTTTCATTAACCTTTAACTAAAAAGTAGTCTTTCTTATAATTATTTAAAATATATATTATTTAAAAAAGAGGTCTATAGACTTCACCACATTTCATGGGGCACACACATACATACACTTGCAAATTCATAACCCTTGTTTAAGAAGTTCTTGTTTGGCATAATCTTGAGACACTAACAGTGAGAGTTTATATGATGATATAGACTTTATAATTCATTTTCCTCACATAATTCATTTTCCTCACAACAGCACTATGAAGTAGGTAATATAAGTTATCCACATTTTACAGATGAAGAAACTAAGGCACAATGAAGTCATATGACTTGCTTATGACACATAATTAATGTGTCAGAATGGGGATCAAAGCCCATATCTCTTAGATTCCAAGTCCTATGTTTTTTCTATTACATCAAAAATGCATTCATTATACACGATGGAAATGATTGTTTTATTTCTTTAAGTTAAAAATAAAATAGATATTTCTTTAAATTAAAAAAAAATCCTCAGCCAAACTCTTCCCTCCTCACATTCCCATTTGGTTTAAAAATACCCTCAGAAGGCTCAATAACTTTTAATCCCAAGTCTGCCCATCTCTCACATCCTAGATGTTCCATGAAGCCTCCCTTTATTATTACAGCCTCCTTAATCTCTCCTTTCCTTGAATCCCTATGGCAATTTGCATGACACACTTTAGGACTCAGACTCTGCCATTAACCTGCTGTGTACTTTTGTCCAATTTATTTAACTCCTCTGAGGTCATCTCCTCATCTATAAAATGGGAAGAATAATGCTAAATATTACTTATCTAATAAGGATATTGTGAGACTCAAATGAGGTAATAATTATAAAACAGTCTGAAACCTCAAAACAATATATGAATATAAATTTATTACATTTAATAACTCATTCAATAAACCTGTGTTTACTGCATGCCAGGTATTGTCCTCAGAAATAATTACATGCTAGTCCATTCTCCAAGCTATTGCCTCAGTGATTTTATTTCAGTGACAGATATGACCATTTCACTCCCTTACTGAATAAACTATGGTTGACTCTTGCTTCTAGAATTAAACGTACACTTTTCTGTTTTGCTTTTAAATTCCTTCACAACCTTGCTGTAAGTAGTGTTTCCAGACTCATCATACATCACATCTCCATGCTAATATTCTGCAATCCAGTGAAATTGGCCTTCTCTGTGCCATTTCAGTTTCCATGTCACTGCCTCTGCTTTGTCTGTCCTCCATACCTGGAATACAATCTCCACTTACTTGTCTCATAGAATCCCTGACTTCCTTCAAGACTCAACTCAATAGTCATATGAGAAAATGCTCTAAGTCACTATTGATTAGGGAAATGCAAATTAAAATAGCTTTGAAATGTCATACTCTACTTATCAGAATGACTAAAATGATAGGGAAAGCAACAAATGTTGGAGGATATGTGAAAAAATTCGGATACTAATTCACTGCTGCTAGAACTGTGAACTGATCCAATCACTTTGGACAATAATCTGGAATTATGCCCAAAGGATTATAAAACTATGTATACCCTTGAATTTAGCAATATATTTAGTCTGTTTCCAGAGGTGATTAGGTGATTAGAATTTATATGTTCTAAAATATTTATAGCAGTTCTCTTTGTGATGGCAAAGAACTGGAAATTTAAGGTATGCCTGTCAATTGAGAAATGGCTAAACAAATTGTGGTATATGATTATGATAGAATGCTATTGTGCTATAAGAAATGATAAGCCAGTTGATTTTAGAAAAACATGGAAAGACTTGCATGAAATAATGAAGGTCTACACGAACAGAACCACGAGAACATTGTACACAGTAACAGCAATATTGTCCTAAGAACCTTTGAAAGACTAAGTCGTTTTAATCATTACAAATATTCAAGTCAACTAAAAAGGACCAATGGAGGAAGATGCTACCCATCTCTATATAAAAAACTGATAATGAGAAGTTTTACATATGTACACACATGCACGTATACATATACATATTTGAGTCTAAAACTTGCCTTCTCTAGTGTGGAGTGTTGAGAGAGGTAGAAAAAAACAAAAAATACGGAACAGAGAACAAAAGAAAACCTAGGAGGAAGGAGAGAAAAGTACAATAGCTTTGAAAATGATGCCTAGTACTTATTACATAGTTTTGTTGGATATTTTTAAGTTTGCAATGTGAAATAGAAATTCATTGTTTTATATTGTCTTCTTTTTACATTGTGATATGTACATGGAAATGTTCTTTCTTTTTCTTTTTGTATTTAAGAGTAAAATAAATATTAAAATAAAAGAGTCAGGTAAGGCCTTCCTGAGCCCCCCAGAACTGCTCTCCCTCTCAAAATACTTGTACATAGCTACTTTGAATTAATCTTTTTTATATTGGTTCTGTAAGTATGGAGAGATATTTCCTTGTTTCTCCTTTATTCCAATCTAAGTTACTTGTTAGTGGAGATTGTTTCATTATTTTGTGTGTTTAGGCCCCTACTTGGTACCTGGAACATAGTGGGTGGTTAATAAATTGTTGGTTAATTGACTTATAGAAATCATATTCTAATTAATCTGTTTTGCAATAAAAAAGCTTGCTGGCTTTCTAGGAGCCAGAAGACTCAGATAAAGCCTTTCCCATCAGTGAGCTGGATCAGATGATCTCAAGGTCTCTTCCATTTGCCAATCCTATGATTCAATAATAAGAAAATACAAAGCCCAGATTACTGTTATTTGCTATGATTTTCGCCTCCTTGTCTCCTCATCAGGGTCTTGTTTGAGATATTCTTCAGTCTCATCAACAACAAAATAATAAATCAAAGAAATAAACAAAGTGACCCTAAAATATTTGCCAAGTTGTTTTTATTGAAGGTGAGTTAATGAGGGAAAATTGTAGCCACTGGACCACTTGGAGGTTTAGCATTTTCCATCATGTTTGTAGCCAATCTGCCCATTCTTTTCCCTAGAAGAAATAGATATGTTTCTTAGATATAAAGTCCATCTATATCATATGTTAATTCACAGATTATCTTTGAATATCAATAGGCCCCAAGTTCCCTAATCTTCTTCCCTTCCCTCTATTATTTCTCCTCATGAGTCCCACCCTACAATCTTTCTTAGTAAGTAGCATGCTCTAGTGGGAAGAGTACTAGGTTTAGTGTCGTGAGTGTGTGGTGCTCCACATTGGAATGGGTTGTCTCCATAGTAGCGAATCTTTAGTAAACAGAGGAATCTGAATAGAGACTGGATGACCAGTTATTAAAATATGACAGAAATATTTTTTAATAAAACAAAATTTGTGGAGTTCAAAAGAAAGGGGTTCCCCCTACCATTCCCATCCCCTCTTCTTCATTCCCCACCTCTGGGATTCAAAAGTGGTGTATATTTATGCTCACATAGCTGCCTTGCAGAATTCACAGAGGTTCTTGTAGGTCTGGCCATCTGTGCCACACACTGGTTTTTTAATATCGGGACACTGAGTGTTTTCTCCTGAGGCTGGTGTCTGGAATTTTTTGCACTGGGCCTGCAATAGCAGTACAATATTTTCAGTTCTGCACCCAAGAAGATCCTAAGATTTATAACTAGAGACATTTTAGGAATAATTTAGTCTTTAACCATTCCATTTACAAAATGGGAAACAGAGATCAACAGAGAAATTGACCAAGGCCACAGAAGTAGTTAGGACAAACCAGATTTGAAGCTAGGTATGTAATTAAAAACCCAAGATTCTTTTCACTACCTGATTGCTAGCTCTCCAAAACAGGTGTCAAGAGATCGAGACTTGATTTACCTTCTGCCTGTCTAACTCCACTTACCTTCAAGTAAGTCCACTTACTCTCAAACCACCACAGGGGACAATTGGTTTACAGACTTGTTAAAGTTGCAGTATGATTAGTTAGAATTAGCATTTCAGGAGTGTTTGTAGACCTTAGATGTCCCTGAAAAAGTTTCATAGAGTCATAGACTCTTACAGCTGGAAGAGACACTGGTAGCTATCTACTCTAACCAGTGCTGAGTACCTTCAATACTACCTCTGATATGAGCTCTTTCAGCTTCTGACCTCCAAGGAGTGAGAACTCGTTACTCTCTGAGGCAGCCCATCCTCCTTTCAAAAAATTCTAATTTTTAAAAATCTTCCTCTGAAACTCTCCTTCCTTTCTCCCATTTCACAATTGTAGTTACTTTTATTTCTACCCTCTGGGGTGAAACAGAAAAAAGTCCAACTCCTTTTCATTACAAGAGTTTTAAAAATAGCTAAAGACAACAATTAGGGCCTTCTGTGATCCCTGGATCTTCAGTTCTTCAGGCTAAACACAGACAAGTTCCTTCAGCTGATCCTCAAATGATGTGGTTTCTAGACTCCTCACCATTTCTAGTTTCCCTACTCTGGCTATGTCCAAGCTCAGTGTTCCTCCTAAAATGTGACACATAGAACCACATGCAGAATTATTAATGCTGTCTGGCCCATACAAATAATGGAAGAAAACAAAAATACTACACTTGAGGCACCAACAAACTGAGATCCAGAGAAATGAATCTCTGGCTGAAGGTCACACAGGCAATAAATAGTAGAGTGCTGATGTGAGTTCAGGTCCTCTGAATTTAAATCCGTATCTCTTTTCAAAACAAAATCCACAGTCTAAGGTGAAAAGGTGAGATTTTCAAAGGAAAAAGAGTGTCAGGAAGATTGTAAGGAAATGAGTGACTTGTAGAAGTGTGTGTAGAACTGTGAGTCTGAGGGGAAAAAAGAAGATTTGGAATAGGTGTTGCACTGCTGGCCAAGAAGATCCCTTACCATTTGGGGTAAGGTCTTTTCATGATGATGTTTTGTATCTAAGACCAATAGATGCAAAGGGAAAACATTACAATTGAGTCCTGAGAAGAACAAATAGTGCTGCACTAGAGCAGGGGTGAGGGCTTGGTTAATGACTTTCTGTAAGTGAAGGACTATCAATGGAAAGGAGAATTAGACTTGTTCAACCAAGCCCCAGAAGGCAGAACTAGGTGCTGTGGATGGACACTAAAGGGAGGCAAATTTAAGTTTATCAGAAGGACAATTCCACTCAACAGTAGGTGATACAATTTTATTTCAAATTTAAGACTTTCTCCAATTGGTATAACTTTTGGTCAATTGTAAAAAACTAAATCTATCCACATCGACAGAAAAAAATGATGACATCTGACTGCAGATTGAACCATACTTTTTTTTTTACTTTTGTAAACTAACTTTACTTTTGTTTGTTTGTTTTCTCTTGGTCTGTGCCTTTTTTTCACCTGACTAATACAGACATTTGTTTTCCATGGTTATGCATGTATAACCTATAGAAATCGGTTCCATCTCAGAGAGGGGAGAGGTAAGGAAAGGAAGGAGAAAATTTGGAACTAAAAAAGAAATTTTAAATGAATGCTAAAAATTGCCTTTGCATGTAATTTGGGAAAATATTATTTTAAAAAATTAAAACACTAAATAATATAGTGTAAAGTTTAAGTAGAATTCCATGAAAGAGCAATTTCCAGAAAAGGAGGCACAGAGTCTCTGTGGCAAGAACAGTACATACATACATACATACATACATATGTACACATAAACACATATATACATATATATGTAATTATCGTTATTATTATTATTATTGCACCTACATTAGCTTTGGAAGAGTTTGTGCACTGATATTTTGTAGCTTATGAAAAAGCAGGATGAGTCTTACAAAATAGACCTTCAAAGATAGAAAAGACTTTTTAGAACCTGGACTATCACATGCTAGTTCTGAAGGGTACATTAGATCATTGAATTTTAAATCTAGGAGGGACTCAGATCCTAAATCAAAGAATGATCAACTTGGGAGAAACCTAAAAATACAGAATTTTAAAGTTGGAAGAGACCTTAGTGTATAAAACAGAATATTCCATCCCTATATTCTTTTCTCAGAGTAACTGGCTAAAATGTCATCTTTTCTAGTAAGCCTTTCTTTGTATTCTCCAGTCAGAAGGGACTTCTCCCTTACAATATATTTTTCTTCTAAATTCACTTCCATATTCTCCCTTGCTGGTAGGTCTACGTGCCCTTGTCTTATTCTCCTATAAGACAAAAATTTTCATAGTATAGAGATTTGGCCTCATGCTTCTGTGTCACTTCCAGCATCAATGAGTTCATCCATGTAGGGGTGGGCCATCTGAACGACAAACCAATTGCATGACCAATGGATGATTGGTCATTTCTCTTCTGTCTTGAAAGGAATGGAGCCTCTAATAGAGAGAGAAGCACATACCTGATAACCGCCTTGACTTACAGCATCTGAAATTAGGGAAACATCAAATATTCATGAAATATTCACTATGGTTTGGAAGAATCACAGAATGTCAGAGTTGGATGAAACTTGATATGGAATACAGAATTTCTGAGTCAGAAGAATTCTTATAGCTCAATCCATTTATTCATTTTAGAGATGGACAAAGTAAAATCCAGAGAGTACAGACTTGGGCTTCATCAAATTCACTTGAATAGAGCTGTGACTGGACCTTAGACCAGCTCTCTTTTTATTTGCTGGTCAGTTGTTTCAGTCATGTGTGACTCTCTGTGACCCTATTTGGGATTTTTTTATCACATAGTCTAATAAGTGTCTGAGGTCAGATTTAAATTTAGGCAGAAGAATCTCCTTGACTCCAGGCCCAGCAATCTATCCACTGTACCACCTTGCTGTCCCGTTACTGCTCAAGAAAATAAACTCAGAGCAAAGGATGACAAAGTCAGTCACGGAATTAAGAATAATTTTTAGAATATAGGTTTATGGAAATTATTCCAATAATTGACTCTTGGAAGAGTCAGTAAAATTGATAAAGCTACTGTCAATAAATAACAATAGGTCATTCACACATGGATATAAAGTTCCTTAACCCTCACAACAGCCACACTTTGGTAAACAATATAGCTATTATTTTTCCCAATTCATAAATAAAACTAAGACCCAGAACGGAGAATGACTTGTGCAGGGTCACAGAGCAAGTTTATGTTAGAACAAGAATGCAACAGACTAAAGTTAAAAGAAATAATCGAGTCCAATCCTCTCATTTTACAAATGAAGAAATTGAGACCAGACAGACTGAAGTTAAAAGAAATAATCGAGTCCAATCCTCTCATTTTACAAATGAAGAAATTGAGACCAGGGGAGACCAAGTGATTTGCACAAAGTCACAATGATGGTAAATAGAAGAGGTGGGCTTTGAACCCAGGTCCTCTGTCTCAAGAATATAAATAGCGTATTCCCATCACACCATGCTGTCTCCCTGCCTCTTTGGACTCCCAGTGAAATGTTCTCCCTATTACACAGTGCCACATATTACTGTATTAAAAAAAAAAAAAAAACAAACCCAAAACTCTTCCAAATATCCAATGCCTTTGTAAAGGGAAGCTTTTCATATAAATCTGTATCTGTCTTTATTTTTCTTATGTAACTAAGTGGCAGTAATAGATATATTGTTAGTCATATGCTCATGGGAGCAGCAAATCTATAAGCATACTTGTAGTATGGTCTCATACAGCAAAAGAATCATGAGATTTGTCAGATGTACAGAGCACCTCATATCCCAGAGCTAAAAGGAGCCTCTGGTGGTATCTAATACATCATTTACTCAAAGCATTATTCTCATCCCTGATCATCAGTCATGCCATGTTGGAGGTTTCTTTATATGATGATGAGACTTCCACTTATTGGGCAAATAGGACTTTTTCCCAGAAGAAAGCTTCCTTTTTGATACAGTGTGGAACACTCTGCAGTGTTCTGGATATAAGGACTCAGTAGACCCACTAGGGAAGCTAGGTGGCACAGATGATGAAGTGCTGAACCTAGAGTCAAAAAGAGGAGTTTAAATTTGTCCTCAGACAATTTCTAGCTGTGTGACCCTGGGTTAATCACTTAATCTTCTTGTCCTCAATTTCCTTTTCTTTAAAAATGAACTGGAGAAGGAAATGGCAAAACAACCTTTTATCTTTGCCAAGAAAACCCCAAAAGGGGTCACAAAGAGTCAGGCATGACTGAAACAATTAAACAACAACTTTCAGACTCCAGGCCCAGCACTCTATATGCTTCACCACCTAGTCTTTATCTGCTGCATTCTTAGTTGGGCCATAAGGTCCATAAGCCCATTGCTGGTAGACTTGAGAAACAAAAGATCTTACACTCACCCACAATTAAGAAGGTGCAGGTCAAGCAGAGCAGAATCTTCGAGCTGCGCGAAGAAATCATGGCAATGTGGGGTGACTGGTCTGTTGAGAATTCAGTGTGTAGTGCCTGACTGAGGCCCCCAAGTGGCATTTATAAGGGGATCCATGGATACACAGCCAAAAGCTCATCTGCAGGGCAGGCAGCCAGATCCTCCACCCTAGTGATGAAATCTACTTTTGCAGTCCTCGCAAAGAGAGGCACCAGGAACTAAAAGATGCTTGCTCCAGGGATGTTCTGTGCAGGCAGGTACACTCATTACACTGATACCTTCATTCAACTAAATCTCCAAACATCAGTTTCCATATCACACACCCTGAGCTGAGTGTCTAACTGTGCTTAATGAAGGGCACACCCAATCCATTTCCCTGAACTGTGCGTTTTTAGAGAATTTGATCCAGGGAGTTCAGGAAACTCTCTTACTGTGAGGCCATCCCCACATCCTGTCTTTGGCCACAATAAAATAAAAGAATAAAAGAATTTTCAAGTTTCCTTTACCCTCTGAGGCAAATGATCCCCCCTCATCCTCTAAATTCTCATTCCTTTTTCCCCCATTTAGAGTCTAGACCTCCCTTCCCATAGTTAGATCTCTCATCCCTATCCCCCAGTCTTACTCCATCCTGCCAAGTGGCACAGTGGATATAAGAATTGGCCTGGAATCAGGAAAACCTGAGCTCAAATCTGACCACAGACACATACTAGCTATGTGACCTTGGGCAAGTTACTCTGTCTGCCTCAGCTGCCTTAACTGTAAAACAGGGATAAATAACAGCACCTATTTTTCAGGATCACTGTGAAGATCAGATGAGATAATATTTATAAAGTATGTAGCACAGTACCTAATGATTAGGTGTTACATAAATGCTTATTCCCTTCCTTCACCTTTCTTCTCAACCCCCACTCCTTCAAACTGGGGTATAATAATCCCCCTGACCTTACTAGAATCTGACTCCTCAGAGTTTTGATTTCCTTTCTTCCTTTATTCCCTCAGCATCTGATTCATTCTCTTGTAGGGCGACATCCTCAGTCAGTGAATGATTCCTCCCAGCAAGAGTCAATAAATTAGATTTCTTTCCCTTTTCTCTTCATTAATTCTCTTCCTTTTTATTCTAAACTTTATTCTTTGGTTCATGGTTCTTATACTTAGAGATTTTTTAAAATTCCTACATTATTTATGGAATTAAAGCTTCTAAAATACCTATGGAGTTCCCTCTTCTAAATAATTTCTATTTTATTGTCCTGTAAATGTTGCCTTCTTCTTTTGACTGTTGTGCCTCACTCTTAGAGGTATTAATCCTTACAGAAAATACAGAGGTCAGAAGTATTGCCTTGCAATAGAAATTTTTGCAAAATCTGTTATTGTGGAGATATTATCTACCTCCTTGATTTCCCCATGAACATTCGATTTCTTGTTTGCCATGGAGTTTTTTTTAATGGGTCCATGTTCTTCTACCTTCTGGATGCTGGCTGTCCCCAGGAGCTCTGATTCTTTGTCTCCTAATGCAGAGTTCTGTTTGTGGAAATACAACACTCTCCCAAAGGTATTATTCTTTTTCTTAGAACCGAATCCTTGTAGACCACAATCCGTTCAACATACCTGTCTCCCATCAAAGAATACATTTCTTCCCCAAGAGAGGGTTCTTGGGTGGAATCCTTTCCACCACTGTATTAAGATAGTCTTCTTGCTTTCCTCCTGTTTTAATTCCTCTATTTACTACTTGGAACATTCTCCTGTAGGTCCTTTTCTTCCCAAGAGATTACAGGAGGCATTTTCCCTTCATTGTCTAATATTGACTTGATGAAGTTATATTGTACACGCCCCTTCAATGTACTACCTCATCTGTCATCTTTCTTGCTTCCTCTCATTCTGCAATTTAGTCTCACAAAAATACAATAATTCACAATAGAGGCTGGGTAGAATGGTTTCATCTACAATGTTTCAGGCCTGTTTTTCCACCATCAGTTCTATCTAATTCTACTTTCACATTTATCTTTGTATTTTTAGAAATGAATCTCTTAATGGTTCTCGATTGTGTTGTTCTTGTTGTCTTTGTTTGTTATTTTGGGTTTTTTTAATTCCCAAAGAGACAGCTAGGTGACATAGTCAACAGAATGTTGGACCTGGACTCTGTAACAACTGAAGTCAAATCCAGTTTTACATACTAATTATGTGACTATGGGCAAATCTCTTAAACCTGTTGTGCCTCAGTTTCCTCATCTGTAAAGTGGGGATAATAGAACTTACCTCCCAGTGTCATTATGAGGATAAAATGAGAAAATATTAGCAAAGTGCTTTACATATGTAGTGCTACATATGTATACACATATATGTAGTGTATAAAGTGTCATATAAATGCTAGTTATTGTTATTTCTCTTTCCAATTGCCTTCTTTTTTCTCAAGTGATTTAGTTTGTTATTTTCATTTTCCTTGTTTGATGTGTTTACTTTTCTTGTGTTTATGTTGTGAGATATTTGCAAATATCTTCTTGTTTCTTTATTATTGCACATGCATATTCTTCACTAATGATTAGGTTCAACCTTGCAAGATTTGTCCCCTTGGGCTGCATCTTGAGCTTTTAGATTTTATTGTTGCTCTTGTTCAGTTATATCTGACTCTTTGTGACCTTAGCATGCCAAGTCCTTCTATCCTCCCCTATTTTTCAAAGCCTGTATTGATCTTCACAGCATCAAGATTTCCTTTCATCAGCAGACATATCCACAACTGAGCTTCCTTTTGGCTTTGACCAAACTGCTTCTACTTATAATTGCCCTCTACTCTTTTCCACCAGTGTACTGAAAAGTCCACTGAAAATCTACCCTGAGGGGTTTATCTTCTGATATTATCTCTTTTATCATTTTAATACTGTCCATGGGGTTTTCTTGAGAAAGATACTGGATTAGTTTGCCATTTCCTCCTCTAGATTTTTTCTCAGAACTCTCCTCTAACCCTGCATGGTGTAGCTTATAGTTCCATTGAGCTGCACAAACCCCTCTGCCATGACAAGAAAATGCTCCAGGTGGGGGTATATTATTTTTAATTTGGGGAATATATTATTTCTTTCCCTTCTGTAGTTTCGGATGGCTAGGTGATTGTATTGTGTTATGTAAATTTCCTTTCCTTAATATTTTAAGATTTTTCTCCTGGTTGCTTGCAAAATCTATCATTCATCAATGAAATTGTTCAATTTAAAACTATGTGTCTTGGAGTTTGAAATACAGTGTTTTTCCAACTCCCAGAGGATATTTATGGACTATTTTGATAACTATTTAGTTTTGTGCATTCAGAAATTCTAGTCAGTCTTACATATTTTGTTTTTTGCATTATGGTGTTTTAATGTTTTGACTTGTCATGTTCTACTGGGAGATCTATGATACTTAAGTTGTCTCTGCATTTTGCCATCATGATCAACATTTTTCTTTTATATAATTCATGTGCACTTTTAGCATTATTGACTTTTGTGTCTCTTCTTCAAATTTGTCCCTCACTCCTATATATTTTCATTCCCATTTAGTTGCTCTCTCTTTTGTTTTTTTGGAGAGATTTGTCACTTTATGTTCAAGGTTTTTGGTGGTGTTGTTATTTAAATAGTATCAATGATTTCTTCTGTGCAGCCCATAAATTTTGCTTTCACAATTCTTATTTCTCTCTTGAACATCTTAGGAATTACTGTGATTCTATCCTGTCTTGGTAGATCACAGGATCTTCTCCGTCATCATTGTTGGTCCAATTCCCTTTACCTTGAAATATTTCATTAGAGATGTTTGAATTTGTTTAGAGGTCTTACTCGCCATCCTCCCTTGAACCCTGAGTATTAGACCTCTCAGCTTTCTCCTACATTGGAGATTTCACTGCTGCCTCAGGTCTTTCTGTTCTTTAGTTTTCTGTCCGAACACAATTGCAGACGTTGTAGCCTCAGAAAAGTGAGTTTCCACTTTCCTATAACTCTGCTGTTAATTCATCAGGTTGTTACTGTGTTTTTCTTAATTACTTTATTTTGTAGTATTTCCTTGTATTTATGAGGAATTTTCCAATTTCACGAGCAGTCAAGAAAAAGTCTAGCCCACTATCATGTTGGTCACATGATCAGAAGTTGCTGGCAAGTCTTATTCAACCTCCCTCCATGGTGTTTTTTTTTTTTTTAATTAAAATTCCCTTCACTTTTATTCTGAATTTAACAAACAAATACACATGAGAACTTCCATATGCAAAACAGAGGAGAGAAGGACTATATATGAAAGCATGGATCTCTATTAAGTACAACTCATATTTCCATTTCAATACATTAAAAAAATCAAGTTATAATGGTCAAAAGCTGTCCTGTTTGTCTGTCTTTTCTTATGAACTTCCTCCTGTTCTCTTCTAATCATTAAAATATTTCAATGACTTTTTTCTTTTGATAACTTTATCATTAACTTCCCTCTCACCCGACACACACATTGAAATAAACAAGCCAAAAAAACCCCCTCTTGTGCCAAATATACATAGTCAGTCAAAACAAATTCCCATAGCATCCACATCTGAAATTACATACCTCATTCTGAACCTTGAGTTCATTGCCTCTTTGAGAGAGGGCTGGTAGCATGTTTCATTTTCAGTTCTCTGGAATCATGGTCACTCATCATATTGAGCCCAGTTCTTGTGTCTTTCACAATTTCTTTTCTTTTCAATGTTGTTCTTATTATATAAATTTTTATCTGGGTTCTGATCAATTCATTATATGTCAGTTTGCAAAGTTTTCCCTTTCATCATTTTTTACAGGATGATATTTTATTACACATACACACACACACACACACATATATATATACATATATGTATGTATTTATATCATAATTTGTTCAGTCAATCCCCATTGATGGGAACTGACTCATTTCTAGGTCTTTAATATTATAGCATATACTCTTAGAGCTATTTTTCCCCCAAATACAGAGGACAGTTCCCATTTCTCCCCCCAATATTCCCTAAAGAATTGGGAGATGGATTTTATAATATTTCATGAACCCCATTGGTATTCTTCCCTCCATGATTTTTAGTTGATATCACTTAGTCAGCCAGACTTAATTAGCTTTTATAAAGGTAGTATTTACTAAAATGATGTGGAAAGAATAGTTGATATAAAATATCTCTCCAAAGTCTGTGACACTCTTTTATGAGAAGATAAAAATTCCAGGAAGAAGTGATTTGAAGGTTAGACAAACATTGAAAGATAGGTAACTTAAAGTCCTTGATTGCTAGCAGTTCTTTGCTGTTGTTTGAGGAAAAACCCAAGACATTCTCCTTTGGTAAAAAGTAGATTCTCTGTGGGGCTCCTTGTAGAGCCTTGAATATGACTTTCCTAATCATGTTCAGTATAGCCTCCATTCCTGATGCAAATGCTAACTAAACATATTTTCTTTCTTATGCTGGTGCTCTGAAGTTCAGAAAGTCTTCCTTTGACAAAAAGGGGAGGAGATTGAGATTGTGGCTTAAGGTCATCTCCTCTCCCCACCCCCCCATAAATGATTTCTTCTCAGTAGCTGCTCATTTTTTTTTTTCCTTTCTGCCTCTAGACACTTGAGTCCTTCATGCAAATCCAGCTCATTGATTTGATACAGGATCCATAGGGCAAGATGAAGTCCTTCCATTCCATCTGAACAGACTTCCAGTTACACATACTAGAAATACTAGAGATTATCGAGGACTTGTTCACATTTAATAACTAATCAAGATGTATTTTCATGTGATAAAGGTATCAAGGTAAACCATCTTCTAATTTACTTTAAGTAGAATGTAGTAATTTGATTAACTTAATAGACAGAAAGAGCTGCTTTAAGTGTTTGTGTACATATGTGTTCTTTTTATCTTTGATTTATTTTAGGGATAGGCATGATATTGTAATTGCTGCATCAAAGAGTGTACACATTGTAGTACTTTTGAGAATGGCTGAAACAATTCACAGATTCATCAGCAGTGCTTTAGTGTGCCTATGTTCTTACAGCCTTTTTAAAATTTGCCATTTTCCTTTTTTTCACATCATTATAAATCTGAAGGGTATGAGGAAGAATGCCAAGTTTATTTTAATTAGTATTTGCTAATTATAACTGATTTGGAGAGGGACTTTGATAGTTTAAATTTCTTCCTTGGAGAGCTTACTGCTCATATCCTTTGACTACTTGGGAAATGGTTCATTGACTCTTGGTTTAGGATAGCTGAA